>NC_092338.1:360346428-360668571 GCF_046630445.1 Rutidosis leptorrhynchoides
AATACTTTCATTCTTCAATTTTCTTCATCTAATTGATCTCTCTCAAGTTCTATCTTCAAGTTCTAAGTGTTCTTCATAAATTCCAAAAGTTCTAGTTTCATAAAATCAAGAATACATCCAAGATTGCAAGTTTACTTCCAAGTTTTCTAAATCCATTCCAAGTAATCATCCAAGATCAAGAAACCTTTGTTACTTACAGTAGGTTATCTTTATAATACAAGGTAATAATCATATTCAAACTTTAATTCAATTTCTATAACTGTAACAATCTTATTTCGAGTGGAAATCTTACTTGAAATTGTTTTCGTGTCATGATTCTGCTTCAAGAACTTTCAAGCCATCCAAGGATCCTTTGAAGCTAGATCCATTTTTCTCATTTCCAGTAGGTTTATCCAAGGAACTTGAGGTAGTAATGATGTTCATAACATCATTCGATTCATACATAAAAAGCTGTCTTATTCAACGTTATAAACTTGTAATCACTAGAACATAGTTTAGTTAATTCTAAACTTGTTCGCAAATAAAGTTAATCCTTCTAACTAGACTTTTAAAATCAACTAAACACATGTTACTAACTTAATTATTTAAAACCCGGAAACACGATAAACACCATAAAACTGGATATACGTCGTCGTAGTAAAACCGGGGGCTGTTTTGGTTGGGATAATTAAAAGCTAAGAAGAACTTTGATTTAAAAGCTATACTTCTGGAAAAATTATTTTTCTTATGAACATGAAACTATATCCAAAAATCATGGTTAAACTCAAAGTGAAAGTATGTTTTTCAAAATGGTCATCAAGATGTCGTTCTTTCGACGGAAATGACTACCTCTTTCAAAAACAACTTGTAACTTGTATTTCCGACTATAAACTTATACTTTTTCTATTTAGATTCATAAAGTTAAGTTCAATACAAATCCGTGGCCACTGGAATCACTCAAAACGGATTAGAAACGAAGAAATGGCGAGTAAAACAAGATTGATAAAAACTACTCATTTTACCTACGTGAAAGTTAGTAATAAATCTATTCCAACCATAACCTAATCAACTTATATTGTATATTATGTAATCTTGAGATACCATAGACACGTATATAATGTTTCGACCTATCATGTCGACCCATCTATATATATATATATTGCAGAACAACCATAGACACTATATATGTGAATGTTGGAGTTAGCTATACAGGGTTGAGGTTGATTCCAACATATATATATATATAGTTTGAGTTGTGATCAATACTGAGATACATATGCACTGAGTCGTGGATTGATTCAAGATAATATTTATCGATTTATTTCTGTACATCTAACTGTGGACAACTAGTTGTAGGTTACTAACGAGGACAGCTGACTTAATAAACTTAAAACATCAAAATGTATTAAAAGTATTGTAAATATATTTTGAACATACTTTGATATATATGTATATATTGTTATAGGTTTGTGAATCAACCAGTGGCCAAGTCTTACTTCCCGACAAAGTAAAAATCTGTGAAAGTGAGTTATAGTCCCACTTTTAAAATCTAATATTTTTGGGATGAGAATACATGCAGGTTTTATAAATGATTTACAAAATAGACACAAGTACGTGAAACTACATTCTATGGTTGAATTATCGAAATCGAATATGCCCCTTTTTATTAAGTCTGGTAATCTAAGAATTAGGGAACAGACACCCTAATTGACGCGAATCCTAAAGATAGATCTATTGGGCCTAACAAACCCCATCCAAAGTACCGGATGCTTAAGTACTTCGAAATTTATATCATATCCGAAGGGTGTCCCGGAATGATGGGGATATTCTTATGTATGCATCTTGTTAATGTCGGTTACCAGGTGTTCACCATATGAATGATTTTTATCTCTATGTATGGGATGTGTATTGAAATATGAAATCTTGTGGTCTATTGTTACGATTTGATATATATAGGTTAAACCTATAACTCACCAACATTTTTGTTGACGTTTAAAGCATGTTTATTCTCAGGTGAATACTAAGAGCTTCCGCTGTTGCATACTAAAATAAGGACAAGATTTGGAGTCCATGTTTGTATGATATTGTGTAAAAACTGCATTCAAGAAACTGATTTCGATGTAACATATTTGTATTGTAAACAATTATGTAATGGTCGTGTGTAAACAGGATATTTTAGATTATCATTATTTGATAATCTACGTAAAGCTTTTTAAACCTTTATTTATGAAATAAAGGTTATGGTTTGTTTTAAAAATGAATGCAGTCTTTGAAAAAACGTCTCATATAGAGGTCAAAACCTCGCAACGAAATCAATTAATATGGAACGTTTTTAATCAATAAGAACGAGACATTTCAAATAGACTCATCCATGTTCATCTTATGTTGTGTGAATTGACCAAGTATACAAATGAGCTCATTGTATTATTCCAGGACCGGTCTAGAATTGACCATCTTGTAATTATTAAAATTACTCACCAAGAAATTTTTACTAGAAGCATCCTCAGACATATACTTAGTTTCCAACATGTCCCATAGTTCTTTAGCAAAATTAACATTTTGATAAATATTAAAAAGGTAATCAGCCATACTATTGAGGATTAAACCTCTAGTGATATAGTCATCGTTCTCCCACTTGCTCATTTGCCTAATTTGTTCAGCAGTAGCCTCATCACCATGATCTTTAGAAATAGTAGAAGTTAGAACATATGACACACTCATGCTAGTGAGAAGAAAGTGCATCTTCTTCTACCATCTCCTAAAATCAATTCCTTCAAACTTATCAAGTTTGGAGAAATTCGTCATCATGTGCTTCATCGTAGCCGCCATCGATTATATCAAAATAGTTACTTTCGATTGTTGGAAGTCTTAGAGTTTTCGTGTAGGGTGACCGGATAAATCACTGAATTGTGGTATCACTTTCCGATAGTAACTATTCGACCTTTATTGCCCGAGTTACGCGATTATCACTTTGGGATAAGACAGGGATTATGTTCTAACTTTTGACACAAAGTAAGAACCCGTGTGCTAGAGAGTATTAGGTGATTTGCTTGTTTTCTTCTCATGAATAATTTCTTCTCCTTATATAAGCACTCAAAACATGGAAGACATTATGCGAATCAATGGCAAATTAATCATTCATAAGTATTTCATCTCAAGAGTCACAATGACCATTGATCTTCAAGAAGGTTAAAAGATTCATTATAATGATATTAACTCATGATTAGATCATTATTGCTTTAACCACAATCCTTTAGTCAGATTTCGTGCTTACTAAGAAATAGCATGAAAACACTTATTCAAAATTTCGTGCTTACAAAGAAGATCAAACACAAAAACACTTAGTCAAATTTTCCTGCTGACTAACAAGACCTAGCATGAAAACATTTCGTGCTTACTAAGAAGACTAACCACAACATTTCGTGCTTACAAAGAAGACTATGCACGAAAATACTTAGTCAAATTTCGAGCTGACTAAGTCATTATAGTGACTAAAGAAAAACCACTTGGGTCCGGGTAATCTATCACTTAATGGGTATACACTCCGTACTTCCTAACCCATTTACAAGTGTAGACTAAATCCCTCAATTACATTAAATTACCAACAGAAATGGTATATGAATTGTAAAATTATTGACTTGTTGGTATATAAAATGGAGGAAATGGTATACTCCGTATAATTCATATAGATGAATAAGTAATAATATAAAAAAATTTAGAAAAAAAAAATAACGGTCAAAAAGTCGCTTAATACTTTTTCTAAAAAAAATTTTAGTGGTACAATTCACTACGTATCACCAATCACCCTCAACACGCCTACTTTTTTCTCCATGAGCACGCCAGCCAATTTCGCCACTAACACGTCGTGCTACATGCATGCTAAGTGCTTAATTCTGGCATAACGTCCCTCTTTACGCGCATTACAAATAGTTCAATGCATCAGTTATGTTTATATTTTTTATTTGGTCATAACAACTTAACTTACAAATTCAACGTATAAATTTAAATTTTCACATAGTTTTTAAACCCGTTAATATATAAATATCCTTTAAAAATAGTTGTATATTCTTATTCTTATGCGGCAAATTCTAAAGAGACGCCCTCCCTAGTAGGGATGGCAATGGATCGGATATGGATCGGATGATGCCATATCCACATCCATATCCATTTAATTTTTCCTCATCCATATCCATTTAATTTCAGTTCATCCATCCATATCCATATCCGATGGATTAAGTGGGTTAATGGATATCCGTTGGATATCAAATGAAATGTTAATCTAACGATGAATTCATCAATTTAATACAGATTATAACAAATGTAAATATTTAATCTTTATGTTTTTGATTTGTTACACATGTTTTTATTGTAATTTGTCACCGATTGTGAATCTAATTAAGCAAAATACGTTATAATATAAGTAAATATACGTTTAAACTAATATAAATATGTAACTTTGAATATTGTTAGTAACAATTTAATAATTGTGACTATCACAACCCTTATTATTGTTAATAAGTTAAGAATTTGTAGGTCATATGTATATGTATATCGATATGTAGATGTATATGCATACATTTTAATACGTATATATGTATGTAAAATGCATTTCGGGTGATAATGGATATATCCATGGATGATAAATTGTGATCCATATCCGATCCTTGAAATATTTAGATCATTCATATCCATATCCATATCCGTTAATCGTCCATTTACATCATCCATATCCATTATAAATGGATCGGATCGGGTGGATATCCATGGATGTAACATCCATTGCCATCCCTACTCCCTAGGCCTGCTCTCCTGAGCATATCAATTCAATGTCAGCTTTTTGCTATTTTTTAATTAGTGTCATAAATAATACGAGTGTATGTTTCTTTTTCCGTTTCCATTTTTATTTATAAAATTATTATTATTATTTTTATTATTATTATTATTATTATTATTATTATTATTATTATTATTATTATTATTATTATTATTATTATTATTATTATTATTATACTCGACTTGTTTTCTCTTTCTTTTGTAACTTTTTTTGTTTAATTTTTTATTTAAACTTCTTTAATTGATTTAATATTTTTTTTTAAACATTGATCATAACAAGAAGCAGTTACCATTGAAAACTATCGGACATTTTTTGATCTAAGGGCTGAGATTTATTCTTTAGATCTCAACTTAAAGTAAGGATACAAATGAATATTTCTCTGAACATACCTCCTAATATATTCAGTTCCAAATAGTATTGCATAGTTTATAATTCGTATAGACGTTGTAATTTATTATAAATATTTTATTACCACCTAATATGTTTAGTTCCAAATAGTATTGCATAGTTTATAATTCGTATAGACGTTGTAATTTATTATAAATATTTTATTAGTATTTATGAAAAAAATACAAAGATCAACCCTATAGTTAGTGGGTGAAGCAAGTATTAAGTCGCCAGAAGGCTCGAGAGAAAGACGCCAGAAGCATCTGAAAAAATTAGGGATAGATTAGAGCAGTTGTAGTGACCCGGAAATTTCCGACCAAATTTAAACTTAATCTTTATATGATCTCGACACGATAAGCAAAGTCTGTAATATTGAAATCTCAAAAACTTTGAACTGTATTCATGTATACATTTGACCTTTGACTATTCCCGACGATTCACGAACCTGTACTTGTAAATAAATAAATAAATATATATATATATATATATATATATATATAAAAATTTGAATTGTATTATTATTATTATTAATGTTATTATCATCACTAATAATATTAATATTATTATAACTAATATTATTATTATCATTAATAATATTATTATTACCATTTTTGTTATTATTATCATTATTATTAATTAAGATTAAACTTAGTAAGATTATTATTATTAAGTATATGTTATATCATCATATTATTAATATTACTCTTATTATTATTATTTTGAGTATTATTAATATAATTATAATTATTAATTAATTGTATTATTTATATAAAATCATATCTCCACGAATTAGTTTTAGAATCTGTTTCACGTACCATTATACTGTAATCAATTTGTCTTTGTCCCTAAAGCTATTACATAAACGAATCAAATCACAATTCAAATCAGAATTACAAACAAAAGATGTACGATTCAGTTGCATATACACATCAACACTGTAATCAAATTTGTTCTTGTCTCCAGTTTGTTACATGTTAACATCAAACCATAGATACAAACAAACTCAATGAGATATCAAGATCAACTTTTCCATTCTCTGTTCTTTACTTCACCTGTGTCAATTTCATTCACTGCAAAACAATTAGATATAGTTAAAATCGATTATTCGATTACCATCAATAACAATATATATACTTACATATACATACACATTGATAAAAATATGCATACATAAGAATATACATACCTATATCTTTCTTTAAACCATCTATATTCCTCTCATCAACCGTCACCGGAATCACCATGTTGTTGTATGATTTCAAAATCAAATCAATCATCATACAAACCACCAAGACTCTAATCACCACCCATTAATTACTCGTTGTTTCTGTTTACTTCGATTACTATGAACAGCCGTGCACTACCACCAAACCCAAACAACCACCTCATTCTTTCTTTTTTGGTCCTTTTAGTGAAAACGCCACAAACATACATGTAATTCAACCTAAACAGGCTGCTGCAACAACTTCTTTTCCTGTTGCTATACAATGGAACCCATTTAACCATCATGGCCACAACAAACCGCCACATCTCACTCTTTCTCCTCTTTTTCCCTTCCCTTCCTTTTCGTGAACAAATAATTACCAACACCACGGTTTCTTTTTCTGTTTTTAAGCTCTCACCACCTCTTCACCACAACCACCCTTAGAACCACCCTCCAACACCACTAGATCACATCCATCGAGTTGTTGCTATCTCTCTCTCTCTCTTCATCTCCTACTTCTTTCAAAACGCGTAAGAAGAATATAGGATACTTTTATATTGAACAAGGTTGAGAGTGTGAAGAGTGTGAATGCTGTGATGATAATGGGTTTAATTTTTTCCTTGTTAGCCGACAACTCCCCAAACTATTCAATTTCTTTTTATCAAGTAATTAAGTATTACACCTTGATAATAGTCGGCCAGCTAAGAGATCTTTTCCTCCACTTGAAACCGAAAAATCTTGTCCCCTAAACAGCTAAATTGATCATGATAATATTACACGTGTTCCCTCTCTATTATCCGATCACTATCATCATCCTTGGATTCCAATTATCTAAAGTAACTTTGATTATTATATTGATATGGTTGTCAAACGCTATGACCCCGCAGATACTAGCTGGTTTCTGTTTCTTAATATTCCAACGACTAAACCCTACAAACATTGATTGATTTAATTAGATTGAGTGATTGGGCCGTTAAACAAGGGAGTTAAATAAATCTCAATTGGGCCGTGAATTGTTCGGTTGGGCCGTAGGATATTGAAATTTATTTTTGGGCCGAGTTCCTTTAGGCTGTGATCCAGCTTCTTCTTCTGTGTTAACCTAAACGCTGACCAGGAATGATTAGATGATGATTAAGTCGTGATTCTATGTGAAGAATATATATTAAGAATATCAACGATGATGATGAATCACGACTTAAAATATGATGAATGAGTTATGATTTTATATGATTAATTGAGGATGATGATAAGCGATATAGATAGATTTTTACAGTAGCGATTATGATGATGAAGATCACGATTGATGATGATAAAGAAATAAGTAATTTTATGTTAAGATGACAATAGCATTTAAGGTTATAAGAATTAAAATTTCTTATTAAACAGAAATGGAATGGTAGAGCAATGGTTCAGGAGGTTGTTTGTTAAACAAAAGGTCCTGGGTTCGAACCCAGGCCACTACCGTATTCTTTTTATTATCAAGAGAAGCTGTGGGCCGTGATCTGTTATGATTGTTGGGCCGTATATAGTATGATGATTGGGCCGAGACTAGAAATTCGGTTGGGCCGTGAGGATCCATGTAGTTGTTTGGCCGAAATAAAAGGAAATTGGGTTAAATATAGATTAGATTTAATTAAATTCATGAAATCCGAAATGGAGTAATGGGTTGAGGGTGTTTGCGTTATCCGGGAGGTCTTGGGTTCGAGTCTCGTTTGGAGCACTTCTTTTTACTAAAAGCTTTTGAGGGTATACACATTTATTATTATTTATCATTTATTTATTATTATTATGATTATAGTTATTATTATTTTTATTATGAAAATAACACAAACTATTATTATTATCATTAATATTAGTATTAGTATCAAGTTATTATTATTATTATTATTATTATTATCATTATTAGTAAAAGTATGATTTTTATAGATATTATAGTTATTATTATTATTATTATTACTATTATTATTATCGTTATCATTTTTATCAAAAATATCATTAATACTAAGGATTTTCATTTTCATTAAAGTTATCATTATTACTAAAATTATCATTTAAGATTATTATTATTATTATCAATATTATTATTATTATTTTCATATTAACATTATTATTATTACAAACTAAATATATAAGGTATATATAATTTAAGATATATATATAAATTTATTCGATTACAATTATGTATGTTAATATATATAAATAAATGATATAGGTTCGTGAATCCGAGGCCAACCCTATACTTGTTTAATGTTGTTATATGTATTTTTACTACAAAATACATTAGGTGAGTTCATTTGCTCCCTTTTACTCTTTGCATTTTTGGGACTGAGAATACATGTGCTGTTTTTATAACTGCTTTATTAAATGCTTTTGAGATATATTTTGAATTGAGAATACATGAAATGCTTTTATAAATGTTTGACGAGATAGACACAAGCAAAACATTCCTCGAATGAATTATTATGCAGACAGAAGTTCTGCGGATCATTATTGAATTATGTGGACATGATAATTGCCACCATTGAATTATGTGGACATGATAATTGCCACGAGTGAATTATGTGGACATGATAATTGCCACCATTGAATTATGTGGACATGATAATTGCCACCAATTGATATGAATGTTATGTATCGAGAGAATGATTTTTATACACAGGTTATGTGTATGTTATTTTTGTGCACAAGATATGTGTACGGTTACTAAGATTTATGAAAAATGGTTTCGTACACAAGAAATGTGTACTGTATTTAAAAGATATCGCATGTACATTACAGGTGGGCATAGGATTCGGGCCCATTTGTACCATGCAGGATTTAAATCTTGTGGTCTATCAAAATGATGAATTTTATTGTTTTATGATAAACCTATGAACTCACCAACCTTTTGGTTGACACTTGAAAGCATGTTTATTCTCAGGTATGAAAGAAATCTTCCGCTGTGCATTTGCTCATTTTAAGGACATTACTTGGAGTCGATCATCGCTCTGGGATCAAATGTTGATGACTTCGTCCAGATGGATTAGGACGGGGTGTTTCAGTTGGTATCAGAGCGGTGGTCTTAGCGAACCAGGTCTTGCATTAGTATGTCTAACTGATAGTCGTTAGGATGCATTAGTGAGTCTGGACTTCGACCGTGTCTGCATGTCAAAAGTTTTTCTTATCATTTTTGTCGGAAATCATCTGCTTATCATCCTTAGGAAATTACCTGCTCATTATTCTTTGTCTAGACACATCATATTGTAATGATTGCATGAATAGTGTATAGACAAAAATTCATATCTTAGTGTATCTGCTGATTCATATCTTAGCGTATATGTTATTGTTACCTTTGCCTGACAGATTTTGTAGATTCCTCCGTAACTTATGAGATTATAGTATTATATATGCATATGTAAATTATGTATTGCAGGGTACTAATCAACATCCTATTCTATTCCTTATCGAAAATCCTTCATCTGATCGTACGAGATGAGTTCCTCAACTAGTTCGAGTCCCTTAGATTCCGATAACTATTCCGATAGTTATTCCGACAGCTATTCTGACATAGAGTTTCACTCTAGCTCCGAAAGCAGTGTCACTAGAATGAATCAACCAATCAGCCATCCCCAATTCATCTGATGGTTTCGTAGTCAACTAAATCAATGGAGACGAGAAGAAGGCGATCCTTTCCACTCACCAACCTGCACTCTTGGTGAAGAACCTGAAGCACTTACCGGCGAACTTGTTCATAACATCATTTTCTCTCTCATTTCCAGAGTATCTCACCACGACTGTATCACAAGTCAGATTCTAAACCTTATTCATCCGCTCGTTCTGACCGACAATCATCCCGGAGTAATCGAAGAAGTCAACGAGCTTCGCGCCCTAGTAATCAATTTGGAGAACATGGTGCAAAACTTACCAGCTTCAGCAACATCACCGACAACAACAGTACCATCAGTAACAGCACCTGTATCACCAACAATCCTTGCCTCAGCGTACTAAAGGACACTCGAAAAACCGGAACCGGGACATAAGTCGCGTAACAACGTACGACTTATCGGAACAAAAATTACAAGTTAACTATGCATGTGAATTTAATATAATATATAATTAATTATATAAATTAAATATATTATATATTATTAATAATTATGTCGACAAACAAAAATACAAAAAAATGTGAGCTGGATTTTGGGGCCATGTGATCGCATGGAAAATAGGCATAAAACCCATGCGATCGCATGGGGTCAGATTTCAAGAAAAGTTTATAAATTGAATTCATTTTGCTTCGAGACACACACACACCAATCCATCTATCTCCCTCTGTAATATTTATTTATATATTATTATTATTATTATTATTATTATTATTATTATTATTATTATTATTATTAATTAATTAATTAGTTAATATTATAATTAATTTTAATACTATTAGTAGTATTATTATTAATTAATATTATACATAAAATACTACGACGAGGTCATGAGCGTGTCACTTCAAAACAAGTTTTTCGAGCGGGATAAAGCTAAGGAAACTATGGGTTATATCTATGGAGGTTAGGGGTAATATTCGTGGGTAATATTCACAAGTCAAACCTAGTGTTTATCATCTCCGTTACGTCTACGTACTTTTCTGAAATATTGAATCACAATAATAATACGTAAGCATTTATATTTTATATTTTATAAATTAATAGTGTATACATACTAGTGCTCGAGTGTATATATTTATACATGCTTGTATGCTAAATTTCGTCGTTAAACAGTTTATAATCAATCACAAATTAAATACATATATTATTGGTAAAAGGTATATGATATACATGTTTTTGGAAAGCTGGTGAAAAATCAATAACTTTTCATTTAGATATCGAATAGCTTCGATGAACGGATTAAAAGATATGGTCAACTGAATTATAATTGACGTTAATTGAAATTGCCTTTAAATCTGCAATTAATATTTAAACAACTTGTTTGTAAGATTGATAAATTAGATTTTTGAATATTACCAACCGAGTAAATGAAACCTTAAATAAGGTACGTCTCGTTTTGTTAAACTATTATCAAAATTGACTTTTGAAACGACTTTGGATAACTTTTGTATGTCGATCTTGAAATGTCCCGTTCTTATTGATTAAAAACGTTCCATATTAATTGATTTCGTTGCGAGGTTTTGACCTCTATATGAGACATTTTTCAAAGACTGCATTCATTTTTAAAACAAACCATAACCTTTATTTCATAAATAAAGGTTTAAAAAGCTTTACGTAGATTATCAAATAATGATAATCTAAAATATCCTGTTTACACACGACCATTACATAATGGTTTACAATACAAATATGTTACATCGAAATCAGTTTCTTGAATGCAGTTTTTACACAATATCATACAAACATGGACTCCAAATCTTGTCCTTATTTTAGTATGCAACAGCGGAAGCTCTTAGTATTCACCTGAGAATAAACATGCTTTAAATGTCAACAAAAATGTTGGTGAGTTATAGGTTTAACCTATATATATCAAATCGTAACAATAGACCACAAGATTTCATATTTTAATACACATCCCATACATAGAGATAAAAATCATTCATATGGTGAACACCTGGTAATCGACATTAACAAGAAGCATATATAAGAATATCCCCATCATTTCGGGACACCCTTCGGATATGATATAAATTTCGAAGTACTAAAGCATCCGGTACTTTGGATGGGGTTTGTTAGGCCCAATAGATCTATCTTTAGGATTCGCGTCAATTAGGGTGTCTGTTCCCTAATTCTTAGATTACCAGACTTAATAAAAAGGGGCATATTCGATTTCGATAATTCAACCATAGAATGTAGTTTCACGTACTTGTGTCTATTTTGTAAATCATTTATAAAACCTGCATGTATTCTCATCCCAAAAATATTAGATTTTAAAAGAGGGACTATAACTCACTTTCACAGATTTTTACTTAGTCGGGAAGTAAGACTTGATCACTGGTTGATTCACGAACCTATAACAATATATACATATATATCAAAGTATGTTCAAAATATATTTACAACACTTTTAATATATTTTGATGTTTTAAGTTTATTAAGTCAGCTGTCCTCGTTAGTAACCTACAACTAGTTGTCCACAGTTAGATGTTAAGAAATAAATCGATAAATATTATCTTGAATCAATCCACGACCCAGTGTATACGTATCTCAGTATTGATCACAACTCAAACTATATATATTTTGGAATCAACCTCAACCCTGTATAGCTAACTCCAACATTCACATATAGAGTGTCTATGGTTGTTCCGAAATATATATAGATGTGTCGACATGATAGGTCGAAACATTGTATACGTGTCTATGGTATCTCAAGATTACATAATATACAATACAAGTTGATTAAGTTATGGTTGGAATAGATTTGTTACCAATTTTCACGTAGCTAAAATGAGAAAAATTATCCAATCTTGTTTTACCCATAACTTCTTCATTTTAAATCCGTTTTGAGTGAATTAAATTGCTATGGTTTCATATTGAACTCTATTTTATGAATCTAAATAGAAAAAGTATAGGTTTATAGTCGGAAAAATAAGTTACAAGTCATTTTTGTAAAGGTAGTCATTTCAGTCGAAAGAACGACGTCTAGATGACCATTTTAGAAAACATACTTCCACTTTGAGTTTAACCATAATTTTTGGATATAGTTTCATGTTCATAATAAAAATCATTTTCCCAGAATAACAACTTTTAAATCAAAGTTTATCATAGTTTTTAATTAACTAACCCAAAACAGCCCGCGGTGTTACTACGACGGCGTAAATCCGGTTTTACGGTGTTTTTCGTGTTTCCAGGTTTTAAATCATTAAGTTAGCATATCATATAAATATAGAACATGTGTTTAGTTGATTTTAAAAGTCAAGTTAGAAGGATTAACTTTTATTTGCGAACAAGTTTAGAATTAACTAAACTATGTTCTAGTGATTACAAGTTTAAACCTTCGAATAAGATAGCTTTATATGTATGAATCGAATGATGTTATGAACATCATTACTACCTCAAGTTCCTTGGATAAACCTACTGGAAATGAGAAAAATAGATCTAGCTTCAAAGGATCCTTGGATGTCTTGAAAGTTCTTGAAGCAGAATCATGACACGAAAACAATTTCAAGTAAGATTTCCACTCGAAATAAGATTGTTATAGTTATAGAAATTGAATTAAAGTTTGAATATGATTATTACCTTGTATTAGAAAGATAGCCTACTGTAAGTAACAAAGGTTTCTTGATCTTGGATGATTACTTGGAATGGATTTAGAAAACTTGGAAGTAAACTTGCAATCTTGGAAGTATTCTTGATTTTATGAAACTAGAACTTTTGGAATTTATGAAGAACACTTAGAACTTGAAGATAGAACTTGAGAGAGATCAATTAGATGAAGAAAATTGAAGAATGAAAGTGTTTGTAGGTGTTTTTGGTCGTTGGTGTATGGATTAGATATAAAGGATATGTAATTTTGTTTTCATGTAAATAAGTCATGAATGATTACTCATATTTTTGTAATTTTATGAGATATTTCATGCTAGTTGCCAAATGATGGTTCCCACATGTGTTAGGTGACTCACATGGGCTGCTAAGAGCTGATCATTGGAGTGTATATACCAATAGTACATACATCTAAAAGCTGTGTATTGTACGAGTACGAATACGGGTGCATACGAGTAGAATTGTTGATGAAACTGAACGAGGATGTAATTGTAAGCATTTTTGTTAAGTAGAAGTATTTTGATAAGTGTCTTGAAGTCTTTCCAAAAGTGTATGAATACATATTAAAACACTACATGTATATACATTTTAACTGAGTCGTTAAGTCACCGTTAGTCGTTACATGTAAACGTTGTTTTGAAACCTTTAGGTTAACGATCTTGTTGAATGTTGTTAACCCATTGTTTATTATAATAAATGAGATGTTAAATTGTTATATTATCATGATATTATGATATATAATATATCTTAGTATGATATATATACAGTTAAATGTCGTTACAACGATAATCGTTACATATATGTCTCGTTTCGAAATCATTAAGTTAGTAGTCTTATTTTTACATATGTATTTCATTGTTAATACACTTAATAATTATTTACTTATCATTTAACATAATTAACCAAGTGTATCAATATCTTAATATGATTCATATGTACCTAGTAAGACGTTGTTATAACGATAATCGTTATATATATCGTTTTTGAGTTTCTTAGATTAATAGTCTCATTTTTATGTATATAACTCATTGTTAAAATACCTAATGAGATACATACTTATAATGAAATCATGTTAACTATATATATAACCATATATATGTCATCGTATAGTTTTTACAATTTTAACGTTCGTGAATCACCGGTCAACTTGGGTGGTCAATTGTCTATATGAATCCTATTTCAATTAATCAAGTCTTAACAAGTTTGATTGCTTAACATGTTGGAAACACTTAATCATGTAAATAACAATTTCATTTAATATATATATAAACATGGAAAAGTTCGGGTCACTACAGTACCTACCCGTTAAATAAATTTCGTCCCGAAATTTTAAGCAGTTGGAGGTGTTGACGTATCTTCTGGAAATAAATGCGGGTATTTCTTCTTCATCTGATCTTCACGCTCCCAGGTGAACTCGGGTCCTCTACGAGCATTCCATCGAACCTTAACAATCGGTATCTTGTTTTGTTTAAGTCTCTTAACCTCACGATCCATTATTTCGACGGGTTCTTCAATGAATTGAAGTTTTTCATTGATTTGGATTTCGTCCAACGGAATAGTGAGATCTTCTTTAGCAAAACATTTCTTCAAATTTGAGACGTGGAAAGTGTTATGTACAGCAGCGAGTTGTTGAGGTAGCTCTAGTTGGTAAGCTACTGGTTCGACACGATCTATAATCTTGAATGGTCCAATGTACCTTGGATTTAGTTTCCCCCGTTTACCAAATCGAACAACGCCTTTCCAAGGTGAAACCTTAAGCATGACCATTTCTCCAATTTCAAACTCTATATCTTTTCTTTTACTGTCCGCGTAGCTCTTTTGTCGACTCTGGGCGATTTTCAATCTTTGTTGAATTTGGATAATTTTCTCGGTAGTTTCTTGTATTATCTCCGGACCCGTAATCTATCTATCCCCCACTTCACTCCAACAAATCGGAGACCTGCACTTTCTACCATAAAGTGCTTCAAACGGCACCATCTCAATGCTTGAATGGTAGCTGTTGTTGTAGGAAAATTCTGCTAACGATAGATGTCGATCCCAACTGTTTCCGAAATCAATAACACAAGCTCGTAGCATGTCTTCAAGCGTTTGTATCATCCTTTCACTCTGCCCATCAGTTTGTGGATGATAGGCAGTACTCATGTCTAGACGATTTCCCAATGCTTGCTGTAATGTCTGCCAGAATCTTGAAATAAATCTGCCATCCCTATCAGAGATAATAGAGATTGGTATTCCATGTCTGGAGACGACTTCCTTCAAATACAGTCGTGCTAACTTCTCCATCTTGTCATCTTCTCTTATTGGCAGGAAGTGTGCTGACTTGGTGAGACGATCAACTATTACCCAAATAGTATCATAACCACTTGCAGTCCTTGGCAATTTAGTAATGAAATCCATGGTAATGTTTTCCCATTTCCATTCTGGGATTTCAGGTTGTTGTAGTAGACCTGATGGTTTTTGATGTTCAGCTTTGACCTTAGAATACGTCAAACATTCTCCTACATATTTAGCAATATCGGCTTTCACACCTGGCCACCAAAAATGTTTCTTAAGATCCTTGTACATCTTCCCCGTTCCAGGATGTATTGAGTATCTGGTTTTATGATCTTCTCTAAGTACCATTTCTCTCATATCTCCAATTTTGGTACCCAAATTCTTTCAGCCCTATACCGGGTTCCGTCTTCCCTAATATTAAGATGCTTCTCTGATCCTTTGGGTATTTCATCCTTTAAATTTCCCTCTTTTAAAACTCCTTGTTGCGCCTCCTTTATTTGAGTAGTAAGGTTAGTGTGAATCATTATATTCATAGATTTTACTCGAATGGGTTCTCTGTCCTTTCTGCTCAAGGCGTCGGCTACCACATTTGCCTTCCCCGGGTGGTAATGAATCTCAAAGTCGTAATCATTCAATAATTCAATCCACCTACGCTGCCTCATATTCAGTTGTTTCTGATTAAATATGTGTTGACGACTTTTGTGGTCGGTATATATAATACTTTTGACCCCATATAAGTAGTGCCTCCAAGTCTTTAATGCAAAAACAACCGCGCCTAATTCCAAATCATGCGTCGTATAATTTTGCTCGTGAATCTTCAATTGTCTAGACGCATAAGCAATCACCTTCGTCCGTTGCATTAATACACAACCGAGACCTTGCTTTGATGCGTCACAATAAATCACAAAATCATCATTCCCTTCAGGCAATGACAATATAGGTGCCGTAGTTAGCTTTTTCTTCAATAATTGAAACGCCTTCTCTTGTTCATCCTTCCATTGAAATTTCTTCCCTTTATGCGTTAATGCAGTCAAGGGTTTTGCTATTTTGGAGAAATCTTGGATGAATCTTCTATAGTAACCAGCCAATCCTAAAAATTGACGTATATGCTTCGGAGTTTTTGGGGTTTCCCACTTTTCAACGGTTTCGATCTTTGCCGGGTCCACCTGGATACCTTCTTTGTTCACTATATGACCGAGGAATTGAACTTCTTCCAACCAAAATGCACACTTTGAAAACTTAGCGTACAGTTTTTCTTTCCTCAATACTTCTAGCACTTTTCTCAAATGTTCTTCGTGCTCTTGATCATTCTTTGAGTAAATAAGTATGTCATCGATGAAAACAATGACAAACTTGTCAAGATATGGCCCACACACTCGGTTCATAAGATCCATGAACACAGCTGGTGCGTTAATCAATCCAAACGGCATAACCATAAACTCGTAATGACCATAACGCATCCTAAATGCAGTTTTTGGAATATCATCCTCCTTTACTCGCATTTGATGATATCCAGAACGTAAATCGATCTTCGAATAAACCGACGAGCCTTGTAGTTGATCAAATAAGTCATCAATTCTCGGCAGTAGATAACGGTTTTTGATGGTAAGTTTGTTCAACTATCTGTAGTCAATACACAACCTAAATGTACCATCCTTCTTCTTGACAAACAAAACAGGAGCTCCCCATGGTGATGTGCTTGGTCGAATGAAACCACGTTCTAATAGTTCTTGTAGTTGGCTTTGCAATTCTTTCATCTCGCTGGGTGCGAGTCTATAAGGAGCACGAGCTATTGGTGCAGCTCCTGGTACAAGATCTATTTGAAATTCAACAGATCGATGTGGAGGTAGTCCCGGTAATTCTTTCGGAAATATATCGGGAAATTCTTTTGCGACGGGAACATCATTGATGCTCTTTTCTTCAGTTTGTACTTTCTCGACGTGTGCTAGAACAGCATAGCAACCTTTTCTTATTAGTTTTTGTGCCTTCAAATTACTAATAAGATGTAGCTTCATGTTGCCCTTTTCTCCGTACACCATTAAGGGTTCTCCTTCTTCTCGTACAATGCGAATTGCATTTTTATAACATACGATCTCTGCTTTCACCTTCTTCAGCCAGTTCATGCCAACTATTACATCAAAACTCCCTAACTCTACTGGTATCAAATCAATCTTAAATATTTCGCTACCCAGTTTAATTTCTCGATTCCGGCATATATTATCTGCTGAAATTAATTTACCGTTTGCTAATTCGAGTAAAAATTTACTATCCAACGGCGTCAATGGACAACTTAATTTAGCACAAAAATCTCTACTCATATAGCTTCTATCCGCACCCGAATCAAATAAAACGTAAGCAGATTTATTGTAAATAAGAAACGTACCCGTAACAAGCTCCGGGTCTTCCTGTGCCTCTGCCGCATTAATATTGAAAACTCTTCCGCGGCCTTGTCCATTCGTGTTCTCCTGGTTCGGGCAATTTTTAATAATGTGGCTCGGTTTTCCACATTTATAACAAACTACATTGGCATAACTTGCTCCGACACTACTTGCTCTGCCATTACTCGTTCCGACACCATTTGTTCCTTTCGTTCTGTTAACCCCTGGTCCGTAGACCTCACACTTCGACGCGCTATGACCATTTCTTTTACACTTGTTGCAAAATTTGGTACAGAACCCCGAGTGATGCTTTTCACACCTTTGGCATAGTTGCTTCTGATTGTTGTTGTTGTTGCGGTTATTATTGTTGTTGGGATGATTGTTGTAGTTGCTGTTGTTGTTGTTGTTGTTGTTGTTGTTGTTGTTGTTGTTGTTGTTGTTGTTGTTGTTGTTGTTGTTGTTGTTGTTGTTGTTGTTGTTATTGTTATTGTTGTTGTTGTTGTTGTTATTGTTGTTGGGCCATTTGTTGTAGTTGCGATTGATGTTGCGATTATTGGGATAGTTGTTGCAATTATTGTTGTAATTGCTGTTGTTGTTGTATTGGTAATTCTTATCACCGTTTTCCTCCCACTTTCTTTTGACTTGTTTCACATTGGCCTCTTCAGCAGTCTGTTCTTTAATTCTTTCTTCAATCTTGTTCACTAGTTTGTGAGCCATTCTACATGCCTGTTGTATGGAGGCGGGTTCGTGTGAACTTATATCTTCTTGGATTCTTTCCGGTAATCCTTTCACAAACATGTCGATCTTCTCTTCCTCATCTTCGAACGCTCCCAGACACAATAGGCACAATTCTGTGAATCGTCTTTCGTACGTGGTAATATCAAATCCTTGGGTTCGTAACCCTCTAAGTTCTGTCTTGAGCTTATTGACCTCGCTTCTGGGACGGTACTTCTCGTTCATCAAGTGCTTGAATGCTGACCACGGTAGTGCGTATGCATCATCTTGTCCCATTTGCTCTAGATAGGTATTCCACCATGTTAACGCAGAACCTGTGAAGGTATGCATAGCGTACTTCACTTTGTCCTCTTCAGTACACTTACTTATGGCAAACACCGATTCGACCTTCTCGGTCCACCGTTTCAATCCGATCGGTCCTTCGGTTCCATCAAATTCCAAAGGTTTGCAGGCAGTGAATTCTTTGTAGGTGCATCCTACACGATTTCCTGTACTGCTAGATCCAAGGTTATTGTTGGTATGTAGCGCAGCCTGTACTGCGGCTATGTTTGAAGCTAGAAAAGTACGGAATTCCTCTTCATTCATATTCACGGTGTGTCGAGTAGTCGGTGCCATTTCCTTCAAAATAGTCAAATGGAACAAGTTAATCATACAGAATATTAAGAGTAGTTAATAGTATTTCGTAGCATAATATGAACTCATTTATAAAAGCTTTTTCTTCATATTAGCGTTTTATAAGTTTAAATTTGGGTAGTACCTACCCGTTAAGTTCATACTTAGTAGCTAATATACAATTCAACTACTACAATTCTATATGAAAAACTGATTATAATAATATTTCGCGTTCAAACTTTTATACAATATTTTACAAACTTACAATACCGCTTATTTTACATAAGCATGAAATATAGCACACAATAACTTTGATACAAGATAGTTGTCAAGATAATTCTAGCTAGTACACAAGTCGTTCAGCAAAGGCAATAAAGACACGTAATTCATACGTCCAGAAACAAGTCATGCATTCTGGTTTTACTAGGACTACTTCCCATCCTTGGTCTTGTGGAACATAACCGTTATGGCCGTTGATAAGACAGCGTGTTGTAACGTCGTCAAAGGGACGAGGGTTACGTAATGACCAACAGTCTCGTAATAACCTAAAAACCTCATTTCTTACCCCAATTACCGACTCCGTCACTTGTGGGAACGTTTTGTTTAATAGTTGTAGCCCGATGTTCTTTTTCTCACTTTGGTGAGAAGCGAACCTTACTAACCCGTAAGCATAACATGCTTCTTTATGTTGCATGTTAGCCACTTTTTCTAAATCACGAAGTCCTATATTTGGATATATTGAGTCAAAATAATTTCTTAACCCGTTGCGTAAAATAGCATTTGGGTTCCCCGCAATATATGCGTCAAAGTAAACACATCGTAACTTATGGATTTCCCAATGTGATATCCCCCATCTTTCGAACGAAAGCCTTTTATAAACCAAGGCATTCTTGGAACGTTCTTCGAATGTCTTACAAACTGATCTCGCCTTAAATAGTTGTGCCGAGGAATTCTGACCGACTCTAGACAAGATTTCATCAATCATGTATCCGGGTAGGTCTCTTAAAATATTGGGTTGTCTATCCATTTTGTGTTTTTAAACTGTAAAATAGACAAGAGTTAGATTCATAAAAAAAATACTTATTAATACAAGCAATTTTTACATATATCATAAAGCATAAGCACACTATATTACATATATTACACCACACGAATACAACTATCTTATTCCGACTCGCTCGTTTCTTCTTCTTCGGTTTTGGTTCGTTTTGACAAGTTTCTAGGGATATATGATGTTCCCCTAATACGAGCCGTCGTTTTCCACATTGGTTTAGAAAAACCTGGTGGTTTAGAGGTTCCCGGGTTATTGTCACAACTTAAGAAATACGGGTGTTGACGATACATATAAAGTTCATCGGGGTTGGAATCAGATTTCTCTATTTTTATGCCCTTTCCCTTATTGTTCTCTTTTGCCTTTTTAAATTCAGTTGGGGTAATTTCTATAACATCATCGGAATCCTCGTTGGGATCCGATTCATCGGAGAATTGGTAATCATCCCAATATTTTGCTTCCTTGGCGGAAACACCATTGACCATAATTAACCTTGGTCGGTTGATTGAGGATTTTCTTTTACTTAACCGTTTTATTATTTCCCCCACCGGTTCTATTTCCTCCTCCGGTTCCTCCTCTTCCGGTTCTGATTCTTCTTCCGGTTCTGATTCTTTTTCCTGTTCCTCTTCGGGAACTTGTGAATCAGTCCAATATATATTCGACTCTTCGTTATTATTAGGTGAGTCAATGGGATTTGTGCTAGAGGTAGACATCTATCACACAATATCAAACATGCTAAGAGATTAATATATCACATAATATATACATGTTAATAATATATAGTTTCCAACAAAAATGTTAAGCAATCATTTTTAAAGAAAACACGGTCGAAGTCCAGACTCACTAATGCATCCTAACAAACTCGATAAGACACACTAATGCAAATTTTCTGGTTCTCTAAGACCAACGCTCGGATACCAACTGAAATGTCCCGTTCTTATTGATTAAAAACGTTCCATATTAATTGATTTCGTTACGAGTTTTTGACCTCTATATGAGACGTTTTTCAAAGACTGCATTCATTTTTAAAACAAACCATAACCTTTATTTCATAAATAAAGGTTTAAAAAGCTTTACGTAGATTATCAAATAATGATAATCTAAAATATCCTGTTTACACACGACCATTACATAATGGTTTACAATACAAATATGTTACATCGAAATCAGTTTCTTGAATGCAGTTTTTACACAATATCATACAAACATGGACTCCAAATCTTGTCCTTATTTTAGTATGCAATAGCGGAAGCTCTTAGTATTCACCTGAGAATACACTTTCTTTAAACGTCAACAAAAATGTTGGTGAGTTATAGGTTTAACCTATATATATCAAATCGTAACAATAGACCACAAGATTTCATATTTTAATACACATCCCATACATAGAGATAAAAATCATTCATATGGTGAACACCTGGTAATCGACATTAACAAGAAGCATATATAAGAATATCCCCATCATTCCGGGACACCCTTCGGATATGATATAAATTTCGAAGTACTAAAGCATCCGGTACTTTGGATGGGGTTTGTTAGGCCCAATAGATCTATCTTTAGGATTCGCGTCAATTAGGGTGTCTGTTCCCTAATTCTTAGATTACCAGACTTAATAAAAAGGGGCATATTCGATTTCAATAATTCAACCATAGAATGTAGTTTCACGTACTTGTGTCTATTTTGTAAATCATTTATAAAACCTGCATGTATTCTCATCCCAAAAATATTAGATTTTAAAAGTGGGACTATAACTCACTTTCACAGATTTTTACTTCGTCAGGAAGTAAGACTTGACCACTGGTTGATTCACGAACCTATAACAATATATACATATATATCAAAGTATGTTCAAAATATATTTACAACACTTTTAATATATTTTGATGTTTTAAGTTTATTAAGTCAGCTGTCCTCGTTAGTAATCTACAACTAGTTGTCCACAGTTAGATGTACAGAAATAAATCGATAAATATTATCTTGAATCAATCCACAACCCAGTGTATACGTATCTCAGTATTGATCACAACTCAAACTATATATATTTTGGAATCAACCTCAACCCTGTATAGCTAACTCCAACATACACATATAGAGTGTCTATGGTTGTTCCGAAATATATATAGATGTGTTGACATGATAGGTCGAAACATTGTATACGTGTCTATAGTATCTCAAGATTACATAATATACAATACAAGTTGATTAAGTTATGGTTGGAATAGATTTGTTACCAATTTTCACGTAGCTAAAATGAGAAAAATTATCCAATCTTGTTTTACCCATAACTTCTTCATTTTAAATCCGTTTTGAGTGAATTAAATTGCTATTGTTTGATATTGAACTCTATTTTATGAATCTAAATAGAAAAAGTATAGGTTTATAGTCGGAAAAATAAGTTACAAGTCGTTTTTGTAAAGGTAGTCATTTCAGTCGAAAGAACGACGTCTAGATGACCATTTTAGAAAACATACTTCCACTTTGAGTTTAACCATAATTTTTGGATATAGTTTCATGTTCATAATAAAAATCATTTTCCCAGAATAACAACTTTTAAATCAAAGTTTATCATAGTTTTTAATTAACTAACCCAAAACAGCCCGCGGTGTTACTACGACGGCGTAAATCCGGTTTTACGGTGTTTTTCGTGTTTCCAGGTTTTAAATCATTAATTTAGCATATCATATAGATATAGAACATGTGTTTAGTTGATTTTAAAAGTCAAGTTAGAAGGATTAACTTTTATTTGCGAACAAGTTTAGAATTAACTAAACTATGTTCTAGTGATTACAAGTTTAAACCTTTGAATAAGATAGCTTTATATGTATGAATCGAATGATGTTATGAATATCATTACTACCTCAAGTTCCTTGAATAAACCTACTGGAAATGAGAAAAATAGATCTAGCTTCAAAGGATCCTTGGATGGCTTGAAAGTTCTTGAAGCAGAATCATGACACGAAAACAATTTCAAGTAAGATTTCCACTCGAAATAAGATTATTATAGTTCTAGAAATTGAATTAAAGTTTGAATATGATTATTACCTTGTATTAGAAAGATAACCTACTGTAAGTAACAAAGGTTTCTTGATCTTGGATGATTACTTGGAATGGATTTAGAAAACTTGGAAGTAAACTTGCAATCTTGGAAGTATTCTTGATTTTATGAAACTAGAACTTTTGGAATTTATGAAGAACACTTAGAACTTGAAGATAGAACTTGAGAGAGATCAATTAGATGAAGAAAATTGAAGAATGAAAGTGTTTGTAGGTGTTTTTGGTCGTTGGTGTATGGATTAGATATAAAGGATATGTAATTTTGTTTTCATGTAAATAAGTCATGAATGATTACTCATATTTTTGTAATTTTATGAGATATTTCATGCTAGTTGCCAAATGATGGTTCCCACATGTGTTAGGTGACTCACATGGGCTGCTAAGAGCTGATCATTGGAGTGTATATACCAATAGTACATACATCTAAAAGCTGTGTATTGTACAAGTACGAATACGGGTGCATACGAGTAGAATTGTTGATGAAACTGAAGGATGTAATTGTAAGCATTTTTGTTAAGTAGAAGTATTTTGATAAGTGTCTTGAAGTCTTTCAAAAGTTTATGAATACATATTAAAACACTACATGTATATACATTTTAACTGAGTCGTTAAGTCATCGTTAGTCGTTACATGTAAACGTTGTTTTGAAACCTTTAGGTTAACGATCTTGTTGAATGTTGTTAACCCATTGTTTATTATAATAAATGAGATGTTAAATTGTTATATTATCATGATATTATGATATATAATATATCTTAGTATGATATATATACAGTTAAATGTTGTTACAACGATAATCGTTACATATATGTCTCGTTTCGAAATCATTAAGTTAGTAGTCTTATTTTTACATATGTATTTCATTGTTAATACACTTAATAATATATTTAATTATAATTTAACATAATTAACCAAGTGTATCAATATCTTAATATGATTCATATGTACCTAGTAAGACGTTGTTATAACGATAATCGTTATATATATCGTTTTCGAGTTTCTTAGATTAATAGTCTCATTTTTATGTATATAACTCATTGTTAAAATACCTAATGAGATACATACTTATAATAAAATCATGTTAACTATATATATAACCATATATATGTCATCGTATAGTTTTTACAATTTTAACGTTCGTGAATCACCGGTCAACTTGGGTGGTCAATTGTCTATATGAAACCTATTTCAATTAATCAAGTCTTAACAAGTTTGATTGCTTAACATGTTGGAAACACTTAATCATGTAAATAACAATTTCATTTAATATATATATATATATAAACATGGAAAAGTTCGGGTCACTACAGATCTCGAGCATTAGGATTATGATACACTATGACCTGACCTAGCTTGATAGACATTTATTGACCAACATATGTTCTCTAGGTTGAGATCTACGATTATTTGATATTCTGAGTTTCGGTCACAATACGATGAACAACTTTATGTGCTGCTAAGGTGAGTTTCATTTGCTCCCTTTTTAAATGCTTTTACAATATATATTTTTGGGCTGAGAATACATGCACTTTATTTTAAACACTATGGATACAAGTACATACTAAATTCTACATCGAGTTTGAACCGAAATCCCTTAGCTTTGGTAATTAGTAACTGCCGGTTATAAGAACTGGTGGGCGCGAGTAGTTGTATATGGATCCATAGGGCTTGACATCCCCGTCTGTTCCAGGTATAGAAAGAAACTCTAGCCTGAACTATAAAACAGACGTATGCTATTTGAAGTTAGTACACGTTGGATTGCGTGTATTGTACATGTTGGTTGCATGTTAAATGAGGGGTACTTATTATAGACGTTAAGGCTTGGTTATCAGGGTGCTCATTCTTGTAGAACATTTTGATAAATATTTCTGGATGAAACAACTGAAATCTTGTGATCCATCTTTATATACAGATTATACAAAACATACAAACTATGAACTCACCAACCTTTGTGTTGACACTTGTTAGCATGTTCATTCTCAGGTTCCCTAGAAGTCTTCCGCTGTGTGCTTATATGTTATACATGCTATGTGCATGGAGTCTTACATGGCATATTTTTCAAGGAAACGTTGCATTCACCAAATCATCACCATGTATCATATTTTGACTGCATTGTCAACAGAAGTACTATTGTAAACTATTATTTACGGTGATTGTCTATATGTAGAAATCATCAGATGTCAAAAACCTTTGATTTATATATTCATTTATGGTATGCCTTTTCAAAAGAATGCAATGTTTACAAAACGTATCATATAGAGGTCAAATACCTCGCAATGAAATCAATGAATGATGTGTTCATCCATATGGATTTGGAGTGATCGTCACAGTTGGTATCAGAGCGTTGGTCATAGTGAATCAGGTCTTGCATTAATGTGTCTAACTGATAGATGTTAGGATGCATTCGTAGGTCTGGACTTAGACTGTGTCTGCATGTCAAAAGTTTTACTTATCACTTCTTGTCGGAAATTACCTGTTTATCATCTTAAGTCTAAACACGTCTTATTGCATTGATTGCATAGATAGTGTATAGACAAAATTCATATCCTAGCATATCTGTTACTGTAAACTTTTACTGACAGCTTTCGAAAGTTTCTCCATAATTTGCGGATCCCTTGTACTATATATAAGTATTCTATATCATCCGATATCCAAAAATCATTTCATATCAAAAATCCTTTATCCAAACCATGTAAGATGAATTCTGCATCTAGTTCGAATTCCTCAGATGCCGACAGCTATTCCGATATGGATTTTCACTCAAGCTCCGAAGGCAGTGTAACCGGAATGGATCAACCAATTAGCCATCACCTATTCTGGATGAATTGGGGATGGGTTCGTAGCCTACTTAGTCATGAGAGAGAAGAAGAAGGTGATCCTTTCCATCCACCAAATTTCCCTCTTGATGAAGAACCTGAAGCACTTACCGGCGAACCCGTTCGAGAAACCATTTTCTCTCTCATTTCCAGAGTTTCTCATCATGACCATATACTATCTCAAATTTCAGATCTTATTTACCCAATCGTCCGAACCACCGATCACCCCGGTATAATAGAAGAAGTCAACGAGCTTCGCGCTCGGGTAGTGGCTTTGGAGAATATAGTGCGAAGGTTACAAACACCAGCAGCAGCACCAGTAACACCATCATCAACACCAATAGGATCATTACTACCACCAATAGCCATATCCGCATCACACGCCTCAACATCACAATCTATACCTCGGATATCAACATCATACGCATCATAGATACCAAGGAATACCAACAACAACAAATGATGAAGTATTGATTCATAACTTCATCGGAGAAACATTCTACGGCAATTATGTAATTTCTAAAGTTTAGAGATTATTTATCCCAGTTCTAACCATAAATCAGATAAATTATAAACCCTGATCAGAATAGTGTATGATTTACAAGTTAGACTTGTTATATCACAACACCAACAATAACCTTAGCCTCACCAACACAGTCAGTGTTGTCAACATCATTAGAATCAGCAGCACCTCTAACATCACAAGCTCCGCCAGTTCAAGAAAGCACCGTGGAAATCATTACGAGTCAACAACGAGTATATTGTATCAATGAGTTATGAAGTATTAACTCAATTTCTCTGAAGAATTTATATATATAAATTTTAAAACTATCATAAATCTTTTCGTACTAAGCTATTATGGAACTTAACTACTCGGTTAATTCATATTACTAATATGCTTAATGTACATTCTTCGTTAACAACTTAACCATCATTAACTACAATCTATGTTTCAATTCAATGAATTTCATTTCATAATAAATCAAGTGTAATATTCAAATAAATGTTTGATTTTACACTTTCATTTTCGATGTACTCGAAACTTTCCAGAAAACATCATCTGTGCCTTGTATGGTTCATAAAAACTCCACGAGCACCAACATCCTTCACCGAGGAATAAGAATAAATAATGAAATATTGATTTCATTAATACTCCGCGAAGATTATGTAATCTTTAATATTTTAGAGATTATTCATTTCTAAGTCAAGCCAAAAATCAAATGAGCTTAATATGATATTAACTCATTAAATCCGAATTACATCCGAAGAAAATATATATACATATATTTTCATAAAGACTGTAATGAAAATTCTTTTGTACAAAATATTAATTGTGAAATCTTTAACGGGTAGGTAATACTCGGAAAATATATAAGTTCACAATTAATATGTTACATTGTACATTCTTCAATTTTGATTCAAAAATCATTAACTATACTCACTATCTTCACAACGATATACAATCATTTTCATACAAGTTCAGTTACATATTCTGATATTTCAGAATCCAAGTCATAACTCTGAACCAGTAACATCATTCTTAGATCTCTACATCTTTCAAAGCTATACTTTGACTTCAAAACTGTGCAAGATCCTTTAGCGTTGTTAATATCGAAAATGATCTTGCCATCCTTTTCAAAGTATCCAGTTTTATCACATTTTCAACTAGTCAACTTTGATTTTTCAGATTAGCCTTATTGTAACCTTGACATATACGTTCTTGTTACTGGGGAACCTTTCATGTTCCACCACATTAGCAGTAAATTTACCAACAATTTCATTTATCCTTGACCTTCCGAAAAATTCTTATACTCATTGAAACCCTATCATGTATTCATCCACATCTAGTAACAATAATGGTCATATGAATTATCAGGAATTAGCAATCAGTATTTTGAAATCTTGCAGCACGTCTACGCCAACAGTTATATGAGTACATATAACGTCTACCTCCGGGACTTACATACTTCAAATATGAAGTTTCTGAAAAACACCCTAAACTGCGAACTAGTTCTCGAAATGCTGATAAAGCAGCAAAAACTGTAAACGACTTTAACAGTCAAAAGTTTGATGATAAAGAATGGTATGGTGGTAAAGCTGAGAAAAAGAGAAGGTTTGGAACTGGAAAACGGGTTGAGCAGACCATAAAGGAGACCAAGGACAAATACAAGAACCAAACTCTGTATTTAAAGAATCCTGATGATTCTGTTTCTGATGAAGTCTTTAGCAAATACCTTACTCCTTACTCTAAAACCTTTACGGACAATATTCTTCATCATCATCATTATCTTAAATATTCTAAGATATCATCATATCTTTCATTATAAATATTCTCAATATTTCTGAGGATAATTTCGTGACTATCTGAAATTATTCATTCCTTCACGCTATCTGTGTTACATCATAACAGAGACTGTGTTAGTTTCTAAATTCTGAAAAATTTGAATATAAAATATGAATGTTTTGAAGTAGTGTTGGGAACTGAAGTATGAATTAGTATAATATAATGACACTTGATCAACGTGATTATATTACAGTAAGTCATGAACGTGATAAAGGTTCACAGATCACACCCTCATCATGAACCATGTTACATAACTCTTTCATTCTATATAATCTCTAAATATATCAAGAAAATATACTTCTTGATAATTCGTTCTTTTCCAGATATTCTGGTAATTTGACAAATCAAGATCGTGCCATTACAATTTATTTCTTAGAACATTAATTATGTTCATCCGAAATTCATACCTACAAATTTTGGACCATTATCCGCTTGACATAAGGTCGGGAAGAGAAATCGAAAGCATGGAGCTCTGAAATAAAAAGGAGAATATAAGCCCGATAACAACTATGAAATTTACAAACCATGTATATCAATGCGCATAGCAATATAAAGACACGGGAGAATGAAAAACACTATAACCCCAAGGTAATGGTAAAAGAAAGTAACTTCCTCTGGTGGTAGATGAAAAAGAAGAATGACAGATATAAAAGTTAGGAGTATATCAAGAATCAGAACTGGATGAAGCATTTCACAATCTTTTGGAAGTATGAAATAAGGAAGAAGATGTAGGAGTGGTAAAAATAATGAAACGGAAGAGGTCAATTTATAGTGAAATAACAGACAGAGCAATCAAGACAGATGATCGCATATAATTAAAGAAGATCTTAATCTCCTTAATTCCCGAAGAATCAAATCTTATTTAGATTATGAAGACTTTCTATTCCTTAAATTCTGGAAATCAATCGTTACTACGTCAAGAGATAAGACGCATCTCTATTCTCTATTTCACTTTATTACAATAACTTCCCTCATATGCTTCAAGTAATTGGATTGTTTTATCCATATTATTCAACGGTGATAAAACTCTATTTATCGACTCATATTCGTCATAAAAACATTTTTATTGTTAGCCATGACAACCTCACTCAAATTTCGGGACGAAATTTCTTTAACGGGTAGGTACTGTGATGACCCGGAAAATTCTGACCAAATCTAAACTTAATCCTGTATGATTAACGTTTCCGACACGATGAACAAAGTCTATGAAGTTAAATCTCAAAATTTTGAACTGTTCAATTAACCTTCGATTGTTCTCAACGAAACACGAACAATTATATATAGATACATATACTATAACTTGAAAACGTAACAAAGTGTTGAGGATATGATACTGTGCATTAAACTTATTGGTTTGATTATCTGATTGATATATTTAACTACAGAGTTAAAAGATTATGCCAAATGATTCAAGTAAAAGATATTTACCGAGTCTCTTAAGAATTATGATATTATTACGTGTCTCTGTTGAGAGGTCCACGTTGATTTGAGAAATCATTCATTTTTAACGGTATTCGGAATAAATGGTGAATTATTTGTTTAAATAACGTAATTTGGACACATACAATAATAAGAAATATTAACTGTTAAGAATTAATTATATGAATAACTTGCGATACGTATTTTAAAACGTGTTTATAAATATTGAGAATAGATATTAACTTGGTTATGAAACGTTTGATAAATACTATTATATTAATAAATAATGAGACAATGATTTATAGAAGTAAATAACCAAAATACTCGAAAGTTTAAGATATACTTTGGGTGGTATAATTTAGGGATAATTTAAGGCTATATTTTGACAAATGTACGTGTCCCAGAATGTAAATTACAAGTTTTCTCAGCGTACGAAGGGACACTCGAAAAACCGGAACCGGGACATAAGTCGCGTAACAACGTACGACTTATCGGAACAAAAATTACAAGTTAACTATGCATGGGAATTTAATATAATATATAATTAATTATATAAATTAAATATATTATATATATTATTAATAATTATGTCGACAAACAAAAATACAAAAAAATGTGAGCTGGATTTTGGGGCCATGCGATCGCATGGAAAATAGGCATAAAACCCATGCGATCGCATGGGGTCAGATTTCAGGAAAAGTTTATAAATTGAATTCGTTTTGCTTCGAGACACACACACACCAATCCATCTATCTCCCTCTGTAATATATATTTATATATATTATTATTATTATTATTGATGGAATTCAATGAGTTCATAAAACATGTCAATAAGTTTAACATAGTTACGAAACCAACTTGTAATTGTTAAGAAAGCGGAAGCAAGATTATCAATAAAACAAGTTTATATGATTAACCATTTATAATGAATTCCATATAGTCATCAAGCCATGAATGTATGCTTACATAAAATAGCAAGGAAGTAAGATTATACCTCCTATATGATGAGTTAAGAGCTGAATTTGGACAGCAGCAAGTTTGGAAAGATGATGATGAAAGCAAGCTCCAAAACTATGAAACCTCAAGAGATAATACCCCAAGCCAACCTCCAACACCTAGTACTTTAGTTAGGATTTAATTAGACACTTAATGTGAGCTTGAAAAAAAAACTTGGAACCTCCTTGGATGTACAAAACCCCACGGTTTTGTGGACAGCAGCAGGAGCTGAAATCAGTTTTTTTTTTAAGCTTGGAAAATACTAGTTACACTTGAGAGAATAAGTCTTGCTTTGGTCCAAGAGTTCCCCATGCTTATATGGACTTTTGTGTTCTTAAAAGTAACAATAACAAGGCATGCATATGAGTCTTGGAGACCCAAAATCTGCCACTATATATTATATATAACAATGTATTTACATATATATAAACTTGATATATATATATATATATATATATATATATATATATATATATATATATATATATATATATATATATATATATATATATATATATATATATAACATGTATATTTTTATGTTACTTTCATATTTTATAAACCTTTTATAAAATATGACACAATATAATCATTTAAAACTTATAAACAATTATATATAAATTATCCAAATAATTTATCTCAAGTGATAACATTTTAGAAAACCGATTTTCTAAAATCCAAGTGTCGCGTATTTACTTAATGATTTAATCGTTAAGCTTGAATACGTTTAGGGTGTCTGTAAGCTTGTTATTGGGTATGACCCGACTTGGATCATAACATATTAGCCACATTAAATTAATATGTCTCTCGGGCATACGAAAAACCTTCAATCTCCCACTTGCACGAGAAACATAAGAAATTAATGCAAGTGATGGATACCACCTAACGACCGTCCATCACCCCCAATATGTTATGACTTTGTGCCATTCAATAACATCATCCTTTTCGAGTTCCCATCTCGAATATGAATAGGTGAATCTTTCATTATATCCTTTCATCCTAGATGTCATGTTAAATCCAAGAGATACAGAGTGATCACTCTCTTTTAGATTTAACTTTATCAGGCCTTAGACATCTGACTCTCAACGAATAAGAGGGACAAATTCCATCTTGAATACATACGTCCTAGATATGTACCTTGCATTATGCCTGAGCTCTTCCTTGTGAACTACCATATTTCAGAATAGCGAAGGAAAGAATCAAGGCACAATACTTGGTAAATATCTGAACCCAATATGCATCTCAGGTCAGAGGATACAATGATATTCACCTTTACTCAAGACTACATGTGATCAACCACAAAGGCTCCATTTAGTAAATCTTGAGGGCGGGTCTTCCAATATTTGTATCCCACAAATATCTATGAACCTTGGTCGCAACCTTTCCCCACATTCATCCCGTGAATGTATACCAATCCAAGTTCATAATAGTCTAAGCCTCACACTTGTTCCCACAACTGTGATCGACTACGGAATTTAGAATAATTACTTATTCTATAATTACTTATTCATGGATAAAATATGCAAAATAGGAACATAACTCAAAATGTATTAATACCATAATTATATCAATGAGTTTGAACAATTTCGTTCCTTTACAATACTTAAAACAGATCACAACCAATCACTAGAATATCGAAGCCCTAATGCACTAACATGCCCTTGATGTTTTGCACCATGTAAGAGTTTCGTGAGTGGATCTGCTATATTAAGATTTGTGTGAACTTTGCGAATACATATCTTTCCCTTTTCAACTTCATCCCTTATGTAGTTGAATCTCCGCTCAATGTGACGGGTCTTTTGGTGAGCACGAGGTTCCTTGATTTGAGCAATCGCACCCTCGTTGTCACAAAAGATCTCAAGAGGGTCCTGAATGGAAGGGACTACTCCTAATTCGTCGATGAATTTCTTCATCCATGCAGCTTCCTGAGCTGCCAATGATGCGGCGATGTACTCTAACTCTGTAGTGGATAAAGCAACAACATCCTGTTTTGAACTCTTCCAAGAGACCGCACCTCCATTTAACGTGAAGACATAACTGGATTGTGATCGAGAATCATCTCGATCAGTTTAGAAACTCGCATCTACGTAACCTTTTACAGCGAGTTCCTCTTCACCAGACCCATATATCAGAAACATATCCTTAGTCCTCCTAAGGTATTTCAATATACTTTTGACAGCAATCCAATGACTGTTTCCTGGGTTATTCTGGTATCTACTTGTCAGGCTAAGAGCGCATGACACATCCGGTCTAGTGCATATCATTGCATACATGATTGACCCAATGGCAGACGCATATGGGACTTTCATCATTCTCTCCTGTTCATCTTTCGTGGTGGGGCACTGAGATGAACTGAGAAGTGTTCCCTTCTGAATAGGTACCAAACCTTTCTTAGAGTTCTCCATCATGAACCTTTTCAAGATCTTTTCAATGTATGCACTTTGATTCAAACCTATCAGTTTCTTGGATCTATTCCTGTAGATCCCAATCCCCAAAACATATTGTGCTTCTCCAAGATCCTTAATGGAGAAGCATTTACTTAGCCAAGTTTTGACACCTTCCATTGCCGGAATATCATTTCCAAATAACAATATATCATCCACATATAGTACAAGGAACATGATAGTGCTCCCACTAGCTTTCTTATATACACAAGCTTCATCACCATTTTTAATGAAGCCAAATTTCTCGGCTTCCTCATTAAAGCGATGATTCCACATTCTAGATGCTTGTTTCAATCCGTAGATTGACTTCTTTAACTTGCATACCTTTTTATGATATTTCGGATCAACAAAACCTTCAGGCTGAACCATATAGACATCTTCCACAAGATATCCATTTAGGAAAGCGGTCTTGACATGCATTTTCCATATTTCATAATCATAATGAGCAGCAATGGCAAATAATATCCTAATAGACTTTAGCATTGCCACAGGCGAAAAGGTTTCATCATAGTCAACCCCTTGAGTTTGAGTGAAACCTTTTGCTACAAGTCTAGCTTTATATGTATCCAAGTTTCCAAGTATGTCGGTTTTCATTTTGAAAAGCCATTTACAATCAACTAGCCTAGAGCCAGCAGGTTGTGCAACAAGTTCCCAAACTTGGTTGTCATACATGGATTGCATCTCAGCGTTCATGGCTTCCTGCCATTTATCCTTATCAATCCTTGATAAAGCATCTTGGTAGTTTGCTAGTTCATCCAAATCAACCACATAGCAACCATCCATGAGAAACCCATATCTCTCAGGAGGATTACTAATCCTACCAGATCTGCGAACGTCTTGTGTATTTTGATCATCCATTTGATCATTCTCAACATTTTCATGTTGAGTGCTAGTGTCAACCAATTGTGTATCATCTACTTGATCTTGAATCTCTTCAAGATTTATTTTCCTTTCACTTTCGCCTTCCATTAAGAACTTAGTTTCAAGGAATTCTGCCTTCCGAGCAACAAATACATTCTGCTCGGAGGAATCATAGAAATAATATCCCATATTATCCTTGGAATATCCTATGAAGATACACTTCGTGGATCGAGCATTCAACTTATTAGGGACGTAACGCTTAGGATAAGCTTCATATCTGTCACGACCCAGAAAATTCCGACTAATTTTAAACGAAACTCTCAATACGATTTAATGTTTTTGACACAATAAGAAAAGTCTGTTAGGTTGAGACTCAAAATTTTTGAACTGTTTACAAGGATTCATTTGACCTTCGACCATTTCTGGCGATTTACGAACAACTATTTATATGTATATTTTAGGGTTTGATTAAACAAAATACATTTAAGGTGGCTTAATCGTTTTTGATCAAAACGTATTCTCCTATTTTAACACCATGATAGAAAGATGTTTTATGTGTGCCTTTCACATTAAATAGTTTAATATATATGCAGCCATATATGTCACCATCATAACTAACCATCCCACAATTTATGGGATTGATTTTACACAGCCAATGTAGTTTAAATATATCACATGTATCGGATCACTTTTACAATTAAGCATATATATATATATATATATATATATATATATATATATATATATATATATATATATATATATATATATATATATATATATATATATATATATATATATATATATATATATATATATATATATATATATATGAATTATATATCCTAAATAATAAGACAAATGTGATTTTGGCAAAAGATAATGTGATTTTACACCCCACATCCATCGAATTCTCCAACCAACTAGCACTATCACATTTTGTATTTATTATTTCTTTACTTTTCTTCTTGCAAGTGAATTTGAAATTTATGTTTATTATTTGTTAGAGGTATCAATCATAGGCACCTTTAATATAGACATTTACATATAATGCATTACATAATATCACCAATATCTATCTCCATAATCCCATCACTATCAGATTATATTAATATCTTTCTTTCTGTTTGCCCGTGAAATTTTGATTGATTAGTTTGTGGCACTGTTTGTTTTCTTCTTTTATCACTATCAACTTCCATATATGTAAGAGAGGGAGTTAGATAAATCATCACCACATTCCTTCTTCAATCATCGCCACCGTCAAACCAATTGCCACCATCTTTTAGTCATCCTCAACCGCTATGGATCACCACCACCTTATTACCATAACCATCATCATCTTCTATCTATAACCTTACATACAAGAACCCAAGAACCACCACAACTGACACCATTCATCGAACCACCATAAACTTGCTCACCACCTTCTCCCTCTCTTTCATAAAACCATGAACAACTAAACCAAACACCCAAGATCAAACCACTACAACCATCCTTGGGTGTGGTCACAGCTAGGCTAGGAACCCAAAACCAAACTCAAAACCACACACAAATTCACCTTCATTGATTCTGTTATTCAATCACAAATGTGCAAGAACTACTAACTTTATTAAACCACGACCACTTGCATCCCAATATCATCGAAAACCACCATTGATTGTTGCTTGAAAACGACAACTATACAACCATCTCGCCACCATCTCCCCCTCGGTTCATCCCCATTAAACACCATTCCCCACCTGCGACTACTAATCTGTTCATGCTAAACCCATCAAACCATGACGGACCTACAACCCAATTAAGTGAAACCATCTATCAAACAACTGTTCTAGCGATGGCCTTTGTGTCTGTTTAGTTTCAAACCACAACCCGTCCTACAGCAGCGTTTATTATGTTGAGTTCGACTGTTACTGTTGCACTAGGGATCTTCTACAGCTGCTATGTGTTATTTTTTTCTTTTTCTTCTGTTTTTGAACCAAATGAAAGGTTAAAGAATGAAATATGATGATTATGATGGATGAGTGATAATGAAAGATGAGCTGTAAAGAATAAAGCGGTACATGATCATATATTTATTTATACAAATGAAACCCACTTGATATTATTAAAAGTATAATTAGAGGATAGAGATGAGTTTAACAGCTTATGTTTTCGGTACAATTCCAAACCATACACTGGACCAAAATTTCAGTTTAGTTAATTGGGCTGTGAGATTGTAGTTGGGCCATTTATAATTAAAGTGGTGGCAATATGGACATGTTGTTAATGGGCCACCAGGAATCTACCACCGATTGTGGTTGCTGCTAGATACTTTTACTAATTGAAGCACTATTCGATTTTCCCGAAGATATCAATTGCTGCAGCTATAAATTTCTGTTCCTTTTTGCTTTAAACGAATACATAAATTTAGGATAATGATGATGAAAGATGAGAGTGATTAGGATGTTGTGAAGATGTTAATGTGATATAATATAACAATGATGATGAATACGATGGTTAACGATGATGGTTATGGATTACTAGGTGATAATGACGATCGAGTTTGTGTTAATGAAAAGGATGGTGTCACGATTATAGGTTGATTAATAAAAGATGATGTGATTATGATATAAACGTTGATGTTGAGGATGATAACTTATAATGATGATGATAATTGTCGCATGATGATAATGAATCATGATAGATGAAACGTTGATGAATAATAATAGATAATCATGATAGATGATGTGAGTGATGATGATGGTTAATTGTATATATTCGAATAATTAAGAAGAAAAGGGAATCAAAATCGTTACGGGTTAAATATATTAGGTTTCAGAAAAACAGAAATGACTAGATGGTTAGGTTGTTATCGGGACGTCGCGGGTTGAAACCCGGACTTGGGCATTATATTTAGGGCTACTTCCTTAAGGTATTATTTATCTATTTATTATTATTATCATTTGTTATTACTATTATTATTAAAATTATTATTAATAATACCATTAATATTATTATTAGTATCATTTTTATGAAAAACTATTATTTATATTAAAAGTATCATTTTTACTATTATTATTATCATCATTAGAGAAATTATCATCTTTATCAAAATTATTATTATTACTATCATTATTATTATTTTGACATTAATATTATTTTATTATCAATATTATTATCATAAAAACTATTATTATTATTATTGTAAAATAAGACAACTTTTATTTATTATTATTATCAATATTATTTTATCTAATAATTATCAGTTATATAAAACTATATTTACTATATATAGCATAACTATATTAATAATAAATATTAATAAGTATAATTAACAAGGTTATTAATGAAAAATTTAATTAAAATAACAACTAAATCTCTAATATATAAATTCGTTTGATTACCATTTTACGTGTTAATATATATATAAATGATATAGGTTCGTGAATCCGAGGTCAACCCTACACTTGTTAAATGACGTCATATGTATTTTTACTACAAAATACAGTATGGTGAGTTTCATTTGCTCCCTTTTTAATTGCTTTTGCAATATATATTTTTGGGCTGAGAAAACATGCGCTGCTTTTATAAATGTTTACGAAATAGACACAAGTACTTAAAAATATATTCTACGTTGAGTTGTACCACTGGCATACTTCCCTGTAGCTTGGTAACTACTATTTACATGTGGTATTGTAAACGCGAATCCTGTTGATAGATCTATCGGGCCTGACAACCCCAACCGGACTGGACGACCAGTATTCAACGGTTGCACAGTACTTCGTTTCGGTGACTACTCTTGGTACAGTGTAGTGAGATTTCATAATAAAGGGAATATGCGACGTTGATTAATAGTTAAGTATGGTTACCAAGTGCTCAACCACTTAGAATGCTTTACATACATTTGCGAGTGTATTATGTTTATGATTATGAAATCTTGTGGTCTATTAAAATATTGAAATGATTGTTTACGATAAACCTATGAACTCACCAACCTTTTGGTTGACACTTTTAAGCATTTTTATTCTCAGGTACGAATTAAGTCTTCCGCTGTGCATTTGCTCATTTAAAAGATACTACATGGAGTCGTTCATGGCATATTTAAGTCAACGCCTCGCAATGAGATCAAATGTTGATGACTTCGTCTAGATGGATTAGGACGGGTCACCACAGGTGGTATCAGAGAGGTGGTCTAAGCTAACCAGGTCTTGCATTAGTGTGTCTAACTGATAGTTGTTTAGATGCATTAGTGAGTCTGGACTTCGATCGTGTCTGCATGTCAAAAGTTTTGCTTATCATTTCTAGTCGGAAATCATCTGCTTATCATCCTTAGGAAATTACCTGCTTATCATTCTTAGTCTAGACATGTCTTACTGCCTCTATTGCATAGACAGTGTATAGATAAATTCATATCTTAGCATATCTGTTATTGTTACCTTTGTCTGACAGCTTCCGTAGATTTCTCCGTAACTTAAGGGATTTTAGTATTATATATGCATATGTAAATTATGTATTGCAGGGTACTAATCTACATCCTATAATCTATTTCTTATTGAAAATACATTAGTCGATCGTACGAGATGAATCCCTCAACCAGTTCGAATTCCTCAGATTTCGACAGCTATTCTGATATGGAGTTTCACCTAAGCTCCGAAAGCAGTGTCACCAGAATAAATCAACCAATCATCCATCCTCAATTCATTTGATGGGTTCGTAGTCGACTTAATCAATGGAGACTCGCAGAAGGCGATCCCTTCCACTAACCGAATTCACCTCTTGGCAAAGAACCTGAAGCACCTACCGGCGAAGCTATCCGAAACACCATTTTCAGCCACATTTCCAGAGTATCTCGTCACGACTATATACTATCTCAAATCCTAAATCTTATTCATTCGCTCGTTCTGACCGACAATCATTCCGGAGTAATACAAGAAGTCAACGAACTTCGCGCTCGAGTAATCAATTTGGAGAATATGGTGCAAAACGTACCAGTTTTAGCAACATCACCGGCATCAACAGTACAACCAACAACATAAGTTTCAACATCACATGCCCAGTATCTCATTCTGTATCTCAAGTATAATCATCATTCTACGTATCGTTCTACGTCAATTATCTTCGTTCTTCATGGCGATTATGTAATCTCTAATGTTTTAGAGATTATGTATTCTAGTTCTAACGGTAAATCAAATAAGTTTAATATCTTATTGACTCATTAAATCCATGATTACATCTGAAGAAAATATATATGTAAGTATATTTTCATAAAGATTGTAATAAAAAAAAAATATTCTTTTGTACAAACTATTAAATATTTTAACGGGTAGGTAATACCAGAGGAATATTTAGATTTCACCTTAATAAGTTATACTGTACATTCTTTCAATCTGATTCAACAGTCATTTACTATCCTACTTACATCCACCGATATACGTACCCGTTCACCGCAGAATAAACCTTTTCACTCAATTTCATATTTGGATTTTGACTTATCAAAATTTAACAAGTGGCATAATGAAGAAAACATTGGACAAAATAAAATTTGTTAGAAACAAACGAATTAACTAATTGAAATTTGGTTAAGAATCCACGCTAACTGTTCCAGCTAACTGTTCCTAGCTAACTGATTACATTTTATTTATCGCAATTTAATTATCGCAATTTTATTTATCGTCATTTAATTTCTGTTATTTAATTTACGCATTTAATTTATCGTCATTTAAATTCTGTTATTTATTTTACGCACTTTAAATATCGGGACACGTATACAAGGTTTTGACATATCATATCGACGCATCTATATATATTATTTGGAATCACCATAGACACTCTATATGCAGTAATGATCGAGTTCTCTATACATGGTTGAGGTTGATTCTACAATAATATATATAGTTTGAGTTGTGATCGAGTCTGAGACATGTACACGGGTCACGATACATATTAATTAATTCGAATATTATATATTAAACTATATATGAATGATTGGACTGTTAACTGTGGACTATCGACTGTGAACAAATAATATTGGACAATTAAAATGAATTAAAATACTGATTATAACATATGAAACTAAATAGTTCTTCAAGTTTGCCACTTGATTTCATCTTAAACCTCATTTGTATCTTGACAATTTCAATCTGCGTTCAAACATTTCATAATTCTTGAAACCACTTCAATCGAGAGAATGAACCAACCGCATTTCATCTAAAGAAGAAAAGATTAATGCATATAGTTATGCACTTGAAAAACCCTCGGAAACTGAGTAAAAGTTTAACATGTAGCTGTGCTAATTCCTTTAGTGTTATTATTACCCAAAATAATTTGGTAATCCCTTTCAAAGAAGCAAATTTTGTCACAGCTCCAGCAAGTCAACTCCGACTTTTTGTTCGAAACAACCTTATTATAACCTTGATATATATGCGTACTCTTTATTGTTACTGGAGAATCTTTTATATTCCACCATATTACCATCAGCGTTTAATCATCTAAAAATACAATTCTCCTGAAACCACCTCGGTTTGATAACCGATGACCCAGATCCGTTAACTTTGAAAATGCTGATGAAGCAGCATGTTGTAGATGGTCTTAATGGCCAAAAGTTGATGATAAAGAAGGAAGTGTTAGGAACGCTCGATAGAAAATTTGGCACTGAAAAACGGATTGAGCTAACCATAAAGGAGACCAAGGACAAATACAAGGACCAAACCCTATATTCAAAGAATCCAGGTAATTTTGGGATCCGATGAAATCTTTAGAGAATATCATGCTCCCAAGTCATGATAAAATCTTGCGGAAAAATTTTTCTTCATCAACTTCCGAACTTAAAAATTCCAAAATATCATTATAAAATATCTTCGATATTTCTGAGGATATTTTCATAAATATTCTTGTCCGAAATTATTTACCTCTTCGTGTTTTCTGTATTCCATTATATTGGAAATTTCTATAAATTCTAAGTATGAATTATGAATGAATTGTGGAGAAGTGTGGAAATTGAAGCATGAGTTAGTATAATATAATGACACTTGGCCAACGTGGTTATATTACAGTAAGTCATGCTAAATTTCTAATGTAACGTGATGTTGATTCAAAGACCTTATCCTCATTATGTGCCATGTTACACAACTCTTTCATTCTACTTAATTTCTAAGCATATCACGGAAATATTTCCTTGATATTTATGTTCTTCCGTAATTCCAAAAGTTTGCTAATAAATCGTGCTATTTCATTTTTTTTCTGATTAGAAGATTTTCTTTAAATTCCTTGAATTCTGAAAATCAACCTTGACTATGTCAGAAGTTAAGACGAACCTCTAATCACTTCATTTCACTCTTTTGTGATAGCTTCACTCGTATGCTTCGCATGATCGAATCGTTTTATCCATATTAATCAAAAATGATAAAACACTATTCATATTCGTCATGAAAAACATTTTTATTGTCAATCATGACGATCTCTATCAAATTTCGGGGACAAAATTTATTTAACGGGTAGGTACTGTCACGACCCAGAAAATTCCGACTAATTTTAAACGAAACTCTCAATACGATTTAATGTTTTTGACACAATAAAAAAAGTCTGTTAGGTTGAGACTCAAAATTTTTGAACTGTTTACACGGATTCATTTGACCTTCGACCATTTCTGGCGATTCACGAACAACTATTTGTATGTATATTTTAGGGTTTGATTAAACAAAATACATTTAAGGTGGCTTAATCGTTTTTGATCAAAACGTATTCTCCTATTTTAACACCATGATAGAAAGATGTTTTATGTGTGCCTTTCACATTAAATAGTTTAATATATATGCAGCCATATATGTCACCATCATAACTAACCATCCCACAATTTATGGGATTGATTTTACACAGCCAATGTAGTTTAAATATATCACATGTATCAGATCACTTTTACAACTAAGCATATATATATATATATATATATATATATATATATATATATATATATATATATATATATATATATATATATATATATATATATATATATATATATATATATATATATATATGAATTATATATCCTAAATAATAAGACAAATGTGATTTTCGCAAAAGATAATGTGATTTTACACCCCACATCCATTGAATTCTCCAACCAACTAGCACTATCACATTTTGTATTTATTATTTCTTTACTTTTCTTCTTGCAAGTGAATTTGAGATTTATGTTTATTATTTGTTAGAAGTATCAATCATAGGCACCTTTAATATAGACATTTACATATAATGCATTACATAATATCACCAATATCTATCTCCATAATGCCATCACTATCAGATTATATTAATATCTTTCTTTCTGTTTGCCCGTGAAATTTTGATTGATTAGTTTGTGGCACTGTTTGTTTTCTTCTTTTATCACTATCAACTTCCATATATGTAAGAGAGGGAGTTAGATAAATCATCACCACATTCCTTCTTCAATCATCGCCACCGTCAAACCAATTGCCACCATCTTTTGGTCATCCTCAACCGCTATGGATCACCACCACCTTATTACCATAACCATCATTATCTTCTATCTATAACCTTACATACAAGAACCCAAGAACCACCACAACTGACACCATTCATCGAACTACCATAAACTTGCTCACCACCTTCTCCCTCTCTTTCATAAAACCATGAACAACTAAACCAAACACCCAAGATCAAACCACTACAACCATCCTTGGGTGTGGTCACAGCTAGGCTAGGAACCCAAAACCAAACTCAAAACCACACACAAATTCACCTTCATTGATTCTTTTATTCAATCACAAATGTGCAAGAACTACTAACTTTATTAAACCACGACCACTTGCATCCCAATATCATCGAAAACCACCATTGATTGTTGCTTGAAAACGACAACTATACAACCATCTCGCCACCATCTCCCCCTCGGTTCATCCCCATTAAACACCATTCCCCACCTGCGACTACTAATCTATTCATGCTAAACCCATCAAACCATGACGGACCTACAACCCAATTAAGTGAAACCATCTATCAAACAACTGTTCTAGCGATGGCCTTTGTGTCTGTTTAGTTTCAAACCACAACCCGTCCTACAGCAGCGTTTATTATGTTGAGTTCGACTGTTACTGTTGCACTAGGGATCTTCTACAGCTGCTATGTGTTATTTTTTTCTTTTTCTTCTGTTTTTGAACCAAATGAAAGGTTAAAGAATGAAATATGATGATTATGATGGATGAGTGATAATGAAAGATGAGCTGTAAAGAATAAAGCGGTACATGATCATATATTTATTTATACAAATGAAACCCACTTGATATTATTAAAAGTATAATTAGAGGATAGAGATGAGTTTAACAGCTTATGTTTTCGGTACAATTCCAAACCATACACTGGACCAAAATTTCAGTTTAGTTAATTGGGCTGTGAGATTGTAGTTGGGCCATTTATAATTAAAGTGGTGGCAATATGGACATGTTGTTAATGGGCCACCAGGAATCTACCACCGATTGTGGTTGCTGCTAGATACTTTTACTAATTGAAGCACTATTCGATTTTCCCGAAGATATCAATTGCTGCAGCTATAAATTTCTGTTCGTTTTTGCTTTGAACGAATACATAAATTTAGGATAATGATGATGAAAGATGAGAGTGATTAGGATGTTGTAAAGATGTTAATGTGATATAATATAACAATGATGATGAATACGATGGTTAACGATGATGGTTATGGATTACTAGGTGATGATGACGATCGGGTTTATGTTAATGAAAAGGATGGTGTCACGATTATAGGTTGATTAATAAAAGATGATGTGATTATGATATAAACGTTGATGTTGAGGATGATAACTTATAATGATGATGATAATTGTCGCATGATGATAATGAATCATGATAGATGAAACGTTGATGAATAATAATAGATAATCATGATAGATGATGTAAGTGATGATGATGGTTAATTGTATATATTCGAATAATTAAGAAGAAAAGGGAATCAAAATCGTTACGGGTTAAATATATTAGGTTTCAGAAAAACAGAAATGACTATATGGTTAGGTTGTTATCGGGACGTCGCGGGTTGAAACCCGGACTTGGGCATTATATTTAGGGCTACTTCCTTAAGGTATTATTTATCTATTTATTATTATTATCATTTGTTATTACTATTATTATTAAAATTATTATTAATAATACCATTAATATTATTATTAGTATCATTTTTATGAAAAACTATTATTTATATTAAAAGTATCATTTTTACTATTATTATTATTATCATTATTAGAGAAATTATCATCTTTATCAAAATTATTATTATTACTATCATTATTATTATTTTGACATTAATATTATTTTATTATCAATATTATTATCATAAAAACTATTATTATTATTATTGTAAAATAAGACAACTTTTATTTATTATTATTATCAATATTATTTTATCTAATAATTATCAGTTATATAAAACTATATTTACTACATATAACATAACTATATTAATAATAAATATTAATAAGTATAATTAACAAGGTTATTAATGAAAAATTTAATTAAAATAACAACTAAATCTCTAATATATAAATTTGTTTGATTACCATTTTACGTGTTAATATATATATAAATGATATAGGTTCGTGAATCCGAGGTCAACCCTACACTTGTTAAATGACGTCATATGTATTTTTACTACAAAATACAGTATGGTGAGTTTCATTTGCTCCCTTTTTAATTGCTTTTGCAATATATTTTTTTGGGCTGAGAAAACATGCGTTGCTTTTATAAATGTTTACGAAATAGACACAAGTACTTAAAAATATATTCTACGTTGAGTTGTACCACTGGCATACTTCCCTGTAGCTTGGTAACTACTATTTACATGTTGTATTGTAAACGCGAATCCTTTTGATAGATCTATCGGGCCTGACAACCCCAACCGGACTGGACGACCAGTATTCAACGGTTGCACAGTACTTCGTTTCGGTGACTACTCTTGGTACAGTGTAGTGAGATTTCATAATAAAGGGAATATGCGACGTTGATTAATAGTTAAGTATGGTTACCAAGTGCTCAACCACTTAGAATGCTTTACATACATTTGCGAGTGTATTATGTTTATGATTATGAAATCTTGTGGTCTATTAAAATATTGAAATGATTGTTTACGATAAACCTATGAACTCACCAACCTTTTGGTTGACACTTTTAAGCATTTTTATTCTCAGGTACGAACTAAGTCTTCCACTGTGCATTTGCTCATTTAAAAGATACTACATGGAGTCGTTCATGGCATATTTAAGTCAACGCCTCGCAATGAGATCAAATGTTTATGACTTCGTCCAGATGGATTAGGACGGGTCATCACAACATCCCCATACCTTTAAGTATGATAGAGATGGAGGTTTTCCAAACCACATCTCATGAGGAGTTCGTTCCACTTTCTTGGTTGGGGCCATATTTAAAATACGAGCCGCGGAGCATAGACAATAACCCTAAAATGATAGAGGTAACGAGCTTCTATCCATCATAGATCGAACCATATCCATTAGGGTTCAGTTCCTCCTTTCGAAAACTCCATTCAGTTGGGGTGTTCCAGGAGGAGTGAGTTGCGAGATAATCTTACAACTTCTAAGATGATCTTGGAAAGCATCGCTTAGGTATTCACCTCCTCTATCGGTACGAAGTACCTTGATTGTCTTATTGAGTTGATTTTGAACTTCGTTTTGATACTCTTTGAATGCTTCAAAAGTTTCATCCTTATGTCTTAATAAGTAGACATATTCGAAACGACTGAAGTCATCAATGAAAGTAACGAAGTATCTTTCACCATTCCTAGTTATGGGCTTAAAGGGTCCACATACATCCGAATGTATTAATCCCAATAAGTCCTTAGCCCTTTCATAGGTCCCTTTGAAAGGTGCTTTAGTCATTTTGCCTTGTAAACAAGACTCACATACATCAAACGAGTCTATTTCATTTGATTTCAAAAGTCCATTCTTTTGAAGTGTATGCATTCGGTTCTTGTTTATGTGACCAAGGCGACAATGCCATAAGTAGGAATCACTCAAATCTCTTTTGAGTTTCTTGGTGTTTGCATGGAACATTGAGCTATTGTATGATGTGTCATCATGAACCAATTCATAAATACCATTCGAAGGCGAAGCCTTAAAATAGAACACATTATCTAAAGAAACATGGATATCATCATTAATGAAATTAAGATTAAAACCATATTGTTTCAAACGGGATACATAAATAATATTTCGTGATAAATCGGGTACATACAAAACATTTTTCAAAATAAGCTCTAAACCACTTGGAAGCTTTAAAACAAAGTCTCCTTGAGCTTTCACTTGCACCCTTGCTCCATTTCCCATGAAGAGACTTGTTGTTCCCGTATTCTGATCACTTCTTTTGAACCCCTGCAAAGAATTTCAAATATGAGTTCCACATCCTGTGTCTAATACCCATGTATTAGAAGAAGTAATACTAAGCTCAATGTATACCATATATACATTACCTGAGGTTTGCCCTGCATCCCTCTTTTCCTTCAACTCCTTAAGGTAGACCGGGCAGTTGCGTTTCCAGTGACCCATTTCATAGCAACCAAAGCACGGATCTTCCTTGGGGTTAGCCTTTCTGGCAACCTTTTGCTTCTTGTTGTTGTTGGTTGGGGTAACCATCTTCCCCTTTCCCTTGCCCTTGCCTTGGTAGGTGGGTCCTTTCCTCTTAGCTGCCTTTGGCTTAGAAGTGTTATTGTTTTTGGACCCGCCTTCATTGATCGTAAACACGGGTGAAGCCCTTTTACCCATGCTTGCTTCTGCCGTCTTAAGCATGGCATGTAATTCGCCAATGCTTTTATCCCAACCATTCATGTTGTAATTCATTACAAATGTGTCAAACCTTTTTGATAATGAGTTGAGAATAAGGTCCGTGGCTAATTCATTAGACACGTTGCAATTTAGACAGTTTGCTCGATCTATAAGGCTTTTCATCTTAAGGACATAAGATGAAACGGATTGGGAGTCGTCCATCCGACATGCATGTAGCGCTCGAACCGTTTCAAAGCGCTCGACACGAGCTTGTTGAAGGAACATCTCCTTCAACTGTGTGATCATGTCGTATACACTATGATGCTCAAAATCCTTTTGGAGTTTGGGTATCATAGTCCCAAGCATGAGGCAAGAAACTTGCAACGAATCGATGCAATATTTCTCCCAATAAGCCATGCCTTCCGTATCATCCTCGTCCGGTTGATCGGGAATGGGGTCTTTCAACACATACGCCCTATCCTCTAGTTTGAGGACTATTCTTAGATTGCGGAACCAATCCATGAAGTTCGTATGGTTGAGTTTTTCCTTTTCGAGGATTGACCTCAACGATAGGTTGTTAAAGTTGATAGGTGCGTTAGGAATGTTGTTGTTATTGGCGACCATCTACAAAATTTAACAAAGTTGTTTAAGTATTATTTTTAATTTAACAATCAATGCCCTTTAAACCCAATTGATATTTATTAAATTTTAGAATCCAACGGTAAACCAAATTTCGGTTAGGTGACCTTTATCCCGTCATTTGATTTAGCTAGGTAGTCATTATATGACAATTGCAATCCTTTTGCAATTTCTAAGTTATGGGATCATGCAATCCTTTTGCATGGCATATTATCCCATCAACGCCTATTTGTTCATCATGCTTCGGTGACCCTAAGTTCATGATTTCCAAATCAAGTCGTCCTACTTGTGTAAACGTGTAAACTTAACATACAAGTGGTTAGGTGACCTTTATCCCACAAGCATGTGAATTTCACCTTAACCATATTAGTTTGTTCATGATGGTTAGGTGACCTTTATCCCATCATGAATTCCCTAATATGTCTAAGTGTCACACAAAAGGATGGCGTTTAACTTGTTTACCTTGTTGTTAAAGGGATTTTAAGTTTTCATTATTTCTAGTTTAAGAAAACTTTTATGCCATACACCAACATGCATTTAGTGTATGGTTCATTTGAAATCCATTTTCATGTCTTGTAATTTTAGCCAATTACATGATATAAACCATTTTATATATATGATCCTTATCATGTTCTTAATGTCCTTATAGCCATTTCAATTTAACTGATTAAATTGTGGTTTGGTAAATTTCATGTTGTTAATAATTTAACCAATTAAATTTTAGTTTTGCTTGTTGTTAACTTGTGTGATAACTTGTTGTAGTAACATACACAATCCACAATCATACAAGAAATTAAAACAACCACGCATGCAAAACAAATGTTCACAATCAAGCCTTTTGGTAGACATTTTGTTTAGCCGAAAACAAAATGCCACCGGTCAATGGGTAAAACACAAAGTAAGAGGTTTTAACCTCTCACTTAACCTTGCATCCACATGCATCTTGTGTTCTTCCTTGTGATCTTCATGCATCTTCATCTTGTTACAAAATATATCCTAATACATTTTGTCTAGAAAATGAAAATACAACCTAATCTATTTTACATGCCAAATATAAAATAAACTACATAACCAAATGAATGAATATTACAACCAAATGAATAAATTAATTATTACATACCAAATGAATAATACATATCATTCAAACACACAAACATTCAAACATAAGGTCAAGGCATTGATTGTGAACTACAACATATGAACAAACATGACCAATTTGCAAGTTCCAAACCCTCTTGGAACCTCCAAGAATTCGGCCAACCTTACAAACCCACCCAAACCCGAACAATTTTACATTCCATATTCATGCATGTGCGTGGAATGCAAATATAGTGGGTTTAAAGACCATAAAAGAAGCATAATCCATAGACTTCGGCTCTAGATACCATTGATGGAATTCAATGAGTTCATAAAACATGTCAATAAGTTTAACATAGTTACAAAACCAACTTGTAATTGTTAAGAAAGCGGAAGCAAGATTATCAATAAAACAAGTTTATATGATTAACCATTTATAATGAATTCCATATAGTCATCAAGCCATGAATGTATGCTTACATAAAATAGCAAGGAAGTAAGATTATACCTCCTATATGATGAGTTAAGAGCTGAATTTGGACAGCAGCAAGTTTGGAAAGATGATGATGAAAGCAAGCTCCAAAACTATGAAACCTCAAGAGATAATACCCCAAGCCAACCTCCAACACCTAGTACTTTAGTTAGGATTTAATTAGACACTTAATGTGAGCTTGAAAAAAAAACTTGGAACCTCCTTTGATGTACAAAACCCCACGGTTTTGTGGACATCAGCAGGAGCTGAAATCAGTTTTCTTTTAAGCTTGGAAAATACTAGTTACACTTGAGAGAATAAGTCTTGCTTTGGTCCAAGAGTTCCCCATGCTTATATGGACTTTTGTGTTCTTAAAAGTAACAATAACAAGGCATGCATATGAGTCTTGGAGACCCAAAATCTGCCACTATATATTATATATAACAATGTATTTACATATATATAAACTTGATATATATATATATATATATATATATATATATATATATATATATATATATATATATATATAACATGTATATTTTTATGTTACTTTCATATTTTATAAACCTTTTATAAAATATAACACAATATAATCATTTAAAACTTATAAACAATTATATATAAATTATCCAAATAATTTATCTCAAGTGATAACATTTTAGAAAACCGATTTTCTAAAATCCAAGTGTCGCGTATTTACTTAATGATTTAATCGTTAAGCTTGAATACGTTTAGGGTGTCGGTAAGCTTGTTATTGGGTATGATCCGACTTGGATCATAACATATTAGCCACATTAAATTAATATGTCTCTCGGGCATACGAAAAACCTTCAATTATTATTATTATTATTATTATTATTATTATTATTATTATTATTATTATTATTAATTAATATTATAATTAATTTTAATACTATTAGTAGTATTATTATTAATTAATATTATACATAAAATACTACGACGAGGTCATGAGCGTGTCACTTCAAAACAAGTTTTTCGAGCAGGATAAAGTTAAGGAAACTATGGGTTATAGCTATGGAGGTTAGGGGTAATATTCGTGGGTAATATTCACAAGTCAAACCTAGTGTTTATCATCTCCGTTACGTCTACGTACTTTTCTGAAATATTGAATCACAATAATAATACGTAAGCATTTATATTTTATATTTTATAAATTAATAGTGTATACATACTAGTGCTCGAGTGTATATATTTATACATGCTTGTATGCTAAATTTCATTGTTAAACAGTTTATAATCAATCACAAATTAAATACATATATTACTGGTAAAAGGTATATGATATACATGTTTTTGGAAAGCTGGTGAAAAATCAATAACTTTTCATTTAGATATCGAATAGCTTCGATGAACGGATTAAAAGATATGGTCAACTGAATTATAATTGACGTTAATTGAAATTGCCTTTAAATCTGCAATTAATATTTAAACAACTTGTTTGTAAGATTGATAAATTGGATTTTTGAATATTACCAACCGAGTAAATGAAACCTTAAATAAGGTACGTCTCGTTTTGTTAAACTATTGTCAAAATTGACTTTTGAAATGACTTTGGATAACTTTTGTATGTCGATCTCGAGCATTAGGATTATGATACACTATGACCTGACCTAGCTTGATAGATATTTATTGACCAACATATGTTCTCTAGGTTGAGATCTACGATTATTTGATATTCCGAGTTTCGGTCACAATACGATGAACAACTTTATGTGCTGCTAAGGTGAGTTTCATTTGCTCCCTTTTTAAATGCTTTTACAATATATATTTTTGGGCTGAGAATACATGCACTTTATTTTAAACACAATGGATACAAGTACATACTAAATTCTACACCGAGTTTGAACCGAAAATCCCTTAGCTTTGGTAACTAGTAACTGCCGGTTATAAGAACTGGTGGGCGCGAGTAGTTGTATATGGATCCATAGGGCTTGACATCCCCGTCTGTTCCAGGTATAGAAAGCAACTCTAGCCTGAACTATAAAACAGACGTATGCTATTTGAAGTTAGTACACGTTGGATTGGGTGTATTGTACATGTTGGTTGCATGTTAGGATTGGGGTACTTATTATAGACGTTAAGGCTTGGTTATCAGGGTGCTCATTCTTGTAGAACATTTTGATAAACGTTTCTGGATGAAACAACTGAAATCTTGTGATCCATCTTTATATACAGATTATACAAAACATACAAACTATGAACTCACCAACCTTTGCGTTGACACTTATTAGCATGTTCATTCTCAGGTTCCCTAGAAGTCATTTGCTGTGTGCTTATATGTTATACAAGCTATGTGCATGGAGTCTTACATGGCATATTTTTCAAGGAAACATTGCATTCACCAAATCATCACCATGTATCATATTTTGACTGCATTGTCAACAGAAGTACTATTGTAAACTATTATTTACGGTGATTGTCTATATGTAGAAATCATCAGATGTCAAAAACCTTTGATTTATATATTCATTTATGGTATGCCTTTTCAAAAGAATGCAATGTTTACAAAACGTATCATATAGAGGTCAAATACCTCGCAATGAAATCAATGAATGACGTGTTCGTCCATATGGATTTGGAGCGATCGTCATATTTTGCTTATCGTTTTTGTCGGAAATCATCTGCTTATCATCCTTAGAAAATTACCTGCTCATTATTCTTAGTCTAGACACATCATATTGCAATGATTGCATGAATAGTGTATAGACAAAAATTCATATCTTAGTGTATCTGCTGATTCATATCTTAGCGTATCTGTTATTGTTACCTTTGCCTGACAGATTCTGTAGATTCCTCCGTAACTTATGGGATTTTAGTATTATATATGCATATGTAAATTATGTATTGCAGGGTACTAATCAACATCCTATTCAATTCCTTATCGAAAATCCTTCATCTGATCGTACGAGATGAGTTCCTCAACCAGTTCGAGTCCCTTAGATTTTGATAACTATTCCGATAGTTATTTCGACGGCTATTCCGACATAGAGTTTCACTCGAGCTCCGAAAGCAGTGTCACCGAAATGAATCAACCAATCAGCCATCCCCAATTCATCTGATGGTTTCGTAGTCGACTAAATCAATGGAGACGAGAAGAAGACGATCCTTTTCACTCACCAACCTGCACTCTTGGTGAAGAACCTGAAGCACTTACCGGCGAACCTGTTCATAACATCATTTTCTCTCTCATTTCCAGAGTATCTCGCCATGACTGTATCACAAGTCAGATTCTAAACCTTATTCATCTGCTAGTTCCGACCGACAATCATCCCGGAGTAATCGAAGAAGTCAACAAGCTTCGCGCTCGAGTAATCAATTTGGAGAACATGGTACAAAACTTACCAGCTTCAGCAACATCACCGACACCAACAGTACCATCAGTAACAGCACCTGTATCATCAACAATCCTTGCCTCAATATCACATTCTGTACCACGAGCATAATTATCATTCTACGTATCGTTCTACGTATGAACTCACCAACCTTTTGGTTGACACTTGAAAGCATGTTTATTCTCAGGTATGAAAGAAATCTTCCGCTGTGCATTTGCTCATTTTAAGGACATTACTTGGAGTCGATCATCGCTCTGGGATCAAATGTTGATGACTTCGTCCAGATGGATTAGGACGGGGTGTTTCAGCAGTGGGAGTGGAGCTCGTCTCCTACCCCGTCCCTGACCTCGTCGCATGTCACCCCATTCCCCTACCTCATCACTTGCTTGCGTCCCCCTAGGTCAGTCGTGTAGGCGACGGATCAATTGTAACGTTGAATAAAAAATAAAAAAAATAAAAATATATACAACGGCTATGTATGTATCCGTTGGGTTTTTTGTTTTTTCTTTTTTTTTTCTTTTTTTACTTTCTATATATACACAACACATACACAAACACAAACAAAAACACAAATCTCATTCAAAAACACAAATCTCATATACAAACACAAATCTCATATACAAACAAAAAAAAAATGTCAAATAACCAAATATTATCTCAATTCACAATGGAGTCCACTCTCACCCTATTCACCCAGATCGGCTCAAGGTTCGGCTAGTGGTGGTGGTGAGGCAAATCTCGATTTTTCGAATTTTGCCAGTTCACAACAATCATTTCCACAAATGTCTCTCGAGCAAATGCAAGCGTTTATGGTGACAACAACAACAACAACAACAAAAACAATTGCGGCTTCTGAAGATCCAAACCAAGGCATTGATCAAAAGTCAGCTTCATTTTGGAACGTAGTTATGAATGAGTACTATTCGAAGGGTCCACCTTATAAATGAACAAAGGATATGTTGACCTCCAAATGGACAAAAATGAATGAATGTTGCAGAAAGTATGGTGAAATCGTAAGTCGTCTCAAACGAGTTCCACGAAGTGGCGAGGGTGATGTCAATTTCAAGGAACGTTGTGATGCACAATACAAGGTGGAGACGTTTAAGAGGTTTAACAATTACCTAGCTTGGAAATTCCTAAAAGATAAGCAAAAGTGGAACAACCCGACTCCACTTAAAACAACCAAACGTGAATGTGTTAGTTTGGATGATTGTGATCTTGATGAGGAACCGGAGGAACCAGAAGAGAATCCAAATGCGGAGCTATATGGGGAGGATGCAACACAACGACCTCCCGAAAAATCAAGAAAATCAAAATCACAAAAGACATCTTCGAGCTCCGCCGCTTCCGCAAGATCCTCGTTTGATGAAAGTGCAAGCAGCACTTTTGATTCAATGACTAGTTAATTTGATTTAAAAATACTACAAATGTCTACCGCGGGAATGAATGAAGAAGATGCATTGGTTCTTCAAGCGAAGAAAGAGGCGATTCGGTCCAAGCTTCGAAGTGGAAATTGAATCGTTTCGTATTGGTTTTTAATAAATAGGAATTGTAATGTTTTTTTTTTATTTAGGAATTGTAATCTTTTTTTTATAGAAATTGTAATGTTTTTTTTTAGGAATTGTAATGTTTTATTTTTATTTTAATGGAAGTTATTTCTATTTATGTTAATTTTTATAATTATATTCATTTATGTTATTTTTAAAATCATAAAAATAATAATAAAAATATAAACTGACATGCCCAACTGATAGAGGTCACCACTCCTCACTTTTTCTGACTCAGTAAGTCAGGTCTGACATGCCAAGTGACCTCAATCACCACTCCCAGTGCTCTTAATGGGAGAAGATATGAGGTTGTAGTGATAAATAACGGGTAAGTAAAAAGATAAAAATAACCTCTAGTAATATAATTAGGGATGGCAAAAAGACTCGTACCCGACGGGGAAACCTGAAACCCGACAATTTTGGGCCAGGTTCGGGTCGGGTCCGCGGGCCGGGTATGAGTATGGTTTTAAATTTTATCCGGGTTCGGGTCCGAGGACGGTTTTAGACTCAAACCCGATTACCCAGCCCGTATACCTGAAAAAGGACTCGAAACCGTATACCCGACCCACTTATATATATATATATATATATATATATATATATATATATATATATATATATATATATATATATATATATATATCTTTATTCATTCAGATCGAGTTACTAATTAATAGTGGACAAGCTATTTATACTTTAATAGAATATAAATGGATCCAATAGTTCAAAGTGTTTGATGTTCTAATTCTTTCTATTGAGACAACTTGATCAGAAAAGAAAGAAAAAGATGGATCAGCTTGATGTAATATATCTATAAGATATATTACAGATTTTAGTATTAAATGGAACTGATCAAGGTGTAATATATCTATATCTCATGGTTTGTGATACAGATTTTAGTATTAATATACCTATATATATTATAAATAGAGACTCGGATAGTGCTCTTGGTTCCAGTCATTATGCTTCTTCTACTTTTGTAAGCGATCCGATCCCTAATGCCCGCGCGGGGTCGATCTCACCTTGTAGAGATTTGTTGGTTGGTTCCATACCTATATGCACCCCGGCTGTGGACTTGGATAATGTTCTCGACGTTGATGGGGATGATGTTACCCCACCCACTGTATTAAAAGGTTCTTTGTCTGTTTTGGGGTCCAATGGTTTATGTAATGTTGATTCGGACCCGAGTGGAGTATGTAGTAAAGATGTGTCTATTGACTTTGAAACGGTTGCTTCGAAATTTGGTAAGCCTAGCAATGTGAATCCGACGGATGATGCTAACTTCGATGATGCTACAGGTTTGGTTCAACCATTAGCCGCCTTTAAATCTATGATGGATAGAATGGTCTTCGAGTCCGAGATTATAGACGACAATCCTTCCTCTTCTTGTGTGGCTCCCTCGAAGAAGACTAAAGGGAAGGGTTCGAGAAGAAAACGTAGGGTTCAAGGGGCCGAGAAGGAAACGTTCGGAGAATTCATAAAAGACGCTTAAAGTGGTCGGGGTGAATATGGTTGCTAATCGCTCGTCATTCATTTGATTGGTCACCTTTTTATTTTGGCCGTGTTCGTTTGCTTTTATGTATAGTGCTCTTTAATCTATGTATAGTTTAGAACTTTTGGTTAGGTGTGAGCTTGGTTTGTTTATAGTCTCGTTTTTAGCTCGGTTATCTTTGGTTGTACGTTCTTTTGGGGCTTCAATTTTTGTTGAAGCGTCCTTGTTTTATCCAAGTTATAGTTTTTTCGCCGAAAAAAATAAAAAATAAAAAAAGAGACTCGGATACGCGTAAAGAAATCCGTTTACTCGATAGTTAATAAGTAAATGGGGACCCGAATACCCGTGGGAAAACCCGAGACCCGATAGTTAGTTATTAAATGGGGACCCACCGGGTATGGGACCGGGTTTGAGAGTAGGTTTCTTAATCGGGTTTGGGACTGGGATTACCTAGACCCGGCCCAAACCAGGCCCGATGCCATCCCTAAATATAATAATGTCATGAATAGTAAATGTATGCTCTTAAATGATATATTATTAATTAATTTTAAGAAAACATAATAAAAATAAAAAAGAAACCCTTGGAGTAGTTGTTAAAGCCCAAAAAAATATTGTACTCCCTTGATCCAATATTAATTGTTATCACATCTAGAAATATTATCATTACATTGTACTTATTGTACTTTTTATCCAGTGACGAATCTATTTATATGTCAGTGGGATCTGAAATGACCTGTTTGAAATGTCCCGTTCTTATTGATTAAAAATGTTCCATATTAATTGATTTCGTTGCGAGGTTTTGACCTCTATATGAGACGTTTTTCAAAGACTGCATTCATTTTAAAACAAACCATAACCTTTATTTCATAAATAAAGGTTTAAAAAGCTTTACGTAGATTATCAAATAATGATAATCTAAAATATCCTGTTTACACACGACCATTACATAAGGGTTTACAATACAAATATGTTACATCGAAATCAGTTTCTTGAATGCAGTTTTTACACAATATCATACAAACATGGACTCCAAATCTTGTCCTTATTTTAGTATGCAACAGCGAAAGCTCTTAGTATTCACTTGAGAATAAACATGCTTTAAACGTCAGCAAATATGTTGGAGAGTTATAGGTTTAACCTATATATATCAAATCGTAACAATAGACCACAAGATTTCATATTTCAATACACATCCCATACATAGAGATAAAAATCATTTATATGGTGAACACCTGGTAACCGACATTAACAAGATGCATATATAAGAATATCCCCATCATTTCGGGACACCCTTCGGATATGATATAAATTTCGAAGTACTAAAGCATCCGGTACTTTGGATGGGGTTTGTTAGGCCCAATAGATCCATCTTTAGGATTCGCGTCAATTAGGGTGTCTGTTCCCTAATTCTTAGATTACCAGACTTAATAAAAAGGGGCATATTCGATTTCGATAATTCAACCATAGAATGTAGTTTCACGTACTTGTGTCTATTTTGTAAATCATTTATAAAACCTGCATGTATTCTCATCCCAAAAATATTAGATTTTAAAAGTGGGACTATAACTCACTTTCACAGATTTTTACTTCGTCGGGAAGTAAGACTTGGCCACTGGTTGATTCACGAACCTATAACAATATATACATATATATCAAAGTATGTTCAAAATATATTTACAATACTTTTAATACATTTTGATGTTTTAAGTTTATTAAGTCAGCTGTCCTCGTTAGTAACCTACAACTAGTTGTCCACAGTTAGATGTATAGAAATAAATCGATAAATATTATCTTGAATCAATTCACGACCCAGTGTATACGTATCTCAGCATTGATCACAACTCAAACTATATATATATTTTGGAATCAACCTCAACCCTGTATAGCTAACTCCAACATTCACATATAGAGTGTCTATGGTTGTTCCGCAATATATATATAGATGGGTCGACATGATAGGTCGAAACATTGTATACGTGTCTATGGTATCTCAAGATTATATAATATACAATATAAGTTGATTAGGTTATGGTTGGAATAGATTTATTACTAACTTTCACGTAGGTAAAATGAGTAGTTTTTATCAATCTTGTTTTACTCTCCATTTCTTCGTTTCTAATCCGTTTTGAGTGATTCCAGTGGCTATGGTTTTGTATTGAACTTAACTTTATGAATCTAAATAGAAAAAGTATAAGTTTATAGTCGTAATTACAAGTTACAATTCGTTTTTGAAAGAGGTAGTCATTTCCGTCGAAAGAACGACATCTTGATGACCATTTTGAAAAACATACTTTCACTTTGAGTTTAACCATGATTTTTGGATATAGTTTCATGTTCATAAGAAAAATTATTTTTCCAGAAGTATAGCTTTTAAATCAAAGTTCTTCTTAGCTTTTAATTATCCCAACCAAAACAGCCCCCGGTTTTACTACGACGGCGTATATCCAGTTTTATGGTGTTTATCGTGTTTCCGGGTTTTAAATCATTAATTTAGCATATCATATAGATATAGAACATGTGTTTAGTTGATTTTAAAAGTCTAGTTAGAAGGATTAACTTTATTTGCGAACAAGTTTAGAATTAACTAAACCATGTTCTAGTGATTACAAATTTATAACGTTGAATAAGACAGCTTTTTATGTATGAATTGAATGATGTTATGAACATCATTACTACCTCAAGTTCCTTGGATAAACCTACTGGAAATGAGAAAAATGGATCTAGCTTCAAAGGATCCTTGGATGGCTTGAAAGTTCTTGAAGCAGAATCATGACACGAAAACAATTTCAAGTAAGATTTCCACCCGAAATAAGATTGTTATAGTTATAGAAATTGAATTAAAGTTTGAATATGATTATTACCTTGTATTAGAAAGATAACCTACTGTAAGTAACAAAAGTTTCTTGATCTTGGATGATTACTTGAAATGGATTTAGAAAACTTGGAAGTAAACTTGCAATCTTGGAAGTATTCTTGATTTTATGAAACTAGAACTTTTGGAATTTATGAAGAACACTTAGAACTTGAAGATAGAACTTGAGAGAGACCAATTAGATGAAGAAAATTGAAGAATGAAAGTGTTTGTAGGTGTTTTTGGTCGTTGGTGTATGGATTAGATATAAAGGATATGTAATTTTGTTTTCATGTAAATAAGTCATGAATGATTACTCATATTTTGGTAATTTTATGAGATATTTCATGCTAGTTGCCAAATGATGGTTCCCACATGTGTTAGGTGACTCACATAGGCTGCTAAGAGTTGATCATTGGAGTGTATATACCAATAGTACATACATCTAAAAGCTGTGTATTGTACGAGTACGAATACGGGTGCATACGAGTAGAATTGTTGATGAAACTGAACGAGGATGTAATTGTAAGCATTTTTGTTAAGTAGAAGTATTTTGATAAGTGTCTTGAAGTCTTTCAAAAGTGTATGAATACATATTAAAACACTACATGTATATACATTTTAACTGAGTCGTTAAGTCATCGTTAGTCGTTACATGTAAGTGTTGTTTTGAAACCTTTAGGTTAACGATCTTGTTAAGTGTTGTTAACCCAATGTTTATAATATCAAATGAGATTTTAAATTATTATATTATCATGATATTATGATGTATAAATATCTCTTAATATGATATATATACATTAAATGTCGTTACAACGATAATCGTTACATATATGTCTCGTTTCAAAATCATTAAGTTAGTAGTCTTGTTTTTACATATGTAGTTCATTGTTAATATACTTAATGATATGTTTACTTATCATAATATCATGTTAACTATATATATATATATATATATATATATCCATATATATGTTATCATATAGTTTTTACAAGTTTTAACGTTCGTGAATCACCGGTCAACTTGGGTGGTCAATTGTCTATATGAAACCTATTTCAATTAATCAAGTCTTAACAAGTTTGATTGCTTAACATGTTGGAAACACTTAATCATGTAAGTAATAATTTCATTTAATATATATATAAACATGGAAAAGTTCGGGTCACTACACCGTTCATATCGATTATAAACGTTTCATATTAATTGGTTTCGTTAGGAGGTTTTGACCTCTATATGAGACGTTTTTCAAAGACTGCATTCATTTTTAAAACAAACCATAACATTTATTTTATCGATAAAGGTTTAAAAGAAATAACGTAGATTACCAAATATTGGTAATCTAAAGTACAACGTTTACACACGACCATTACATAATGGGTTACAATAATATATTACATCAATTTATTTTCCGAATGCAGTTTTTCTTTAAACATTATTATACAAGCATGTTGACTCCAAATCTTGTCTTTAATTAGCATGCAACAGCGGAAGCTCTTAATAATCACCTGAGAATAAACATGCTTAAAAGTCAACAAAAATGTTGGTGAGTTATAGGTTTATCCTATATATCAAATCGATTATTAATAGGCCACAAGATTTAAATTTTACCGCACACGTAACCTGTGTACAAAACATGATACACATAGCATGTGTATAAAAATCATTCATATGGTGAACACCTGGTAACCGACCTTAACTGAATGCATCTAGAATATCCCCATCATTCTGGGACTCTCATCGGATATGATAAATTCGAAGTACTAAAGCATCCGTAACCCGGATGGGGCTTGTTGGGCCCGATAGATCTATCTTTAGGATTCGCGTCAATTAGGGTGTCTGTTCCCTAATTCTTAGATTACCAGACTAAAAAGGGTGATATTCAATATAATAATCCAGCCATAGAATGTAGTTTCAAGTACTTGTGCCTATTTTGTAAACATTTATAAAACTGCATGTATTCTCATCCCAAAAATATTCGATAGTAAAAATGGGACTATAACTCAATTTCACAGATTATCAATTCGTCGAGAATTAGACTTGGCCACGGGTTGATTCACGAACTTATAACAAATATATACATATATATTAAAGTATGATCGAAATATATTAACAACATTTTTATTACGTTTTAACGATTTAAATTTATTTAAGTTAACAGTCCAACGTTAGTAGTCCACAATTAGTTGTCCACAGTTAGTAGTACAAAAATAAATCAATATATATTATCTCGAATCAATCCACGACCCAGTGTATATAAGCCTCAGACTCGATCACAACTCAAAGTATATATATTATTTTGGAATCAACCTCAACCCTGTATAGTTAACTCGAGCATTACCGCATATAGAGTGTCTATGGTTATTCCAAATAATATATATAAATGACGTCGATATGATATGTCAAAATATTGTATACGTGTCTATGGTCTATCAAGATTACATAATATATGTTAGATTACATGTATAATACAATATAAGTTAGTTAAGTTATGGTTAGTATAGATTTGTTATAAAATTTTCGTAGCTAAACTAGTAAATCTAACCAATTTTTTTTACCCATAATTTCTTCGTTATAAATTCGTTTTGAGTGAATCAAGTTGCTATGGTTTCATAATGAACTGAAATTTATGAAACTAAACAGAAAAAGTATAAGTTTATAGACGGAAATACAGGTTACAAGTCGTTTTTGAAAGAGGTAGTCATTTCCGTCGAAAGAACGACATCTTGATGACCGTTTTGAAAAACTTACTTTCACTTTGAGTTTAACCATGATTTTTGGATATAGTTTCATGTTCATAAGAAAAATTATTTTTCCAGAAAAAAAACTTTTAAATCAAAGTTTATCATAGTTTTTAATTATCTAACCCAAAACAGCCCCCGGTCTCACTATGACGGTGTATGTCCGATTTTACGGTGTTCTTCGTGTTTCCAGGTTTTAAATTATTAAGTTAGCATATCATATAAATATAGAACATGTGTTTAGTTGATTTTAAAAGTTAAGTTAGAAGGATTAACTTTGTTTGCGAACAAGTTTAGAATTAACTAAACTATGTTCTAGTGATTACAAGTTTAAATCTTCGAATAGGATAGTTATATATATATGAATCGAATGATGTTATGAACATCATTTCTACCTCAAGTATAGTAGGTAAACCTACTGGAAATGACAAAAAATGATCTGGAGCTTCAAAGGATCTTGGATGGCTTGAAAGTTCTTGAAGTAGAATCATGACACGAAAACAAGTTCAAGTAAGAATTCTACTCAAATTAAGATTGTTATAGATATAGAAATTGAATTAAAGTTTGAACATGATTATTACCTTGAATTAGAAAGAAAATTTACGGAGATAAATTGGATGTTCTTGATGTAGTTTTTGATGAAGTTGAAGGTTATTTCTCTGGAAATGAAAGTGTTCTTGGAGTAGGTAGTGTAACAACCCTGCTTTTTTCGTTACTTCCGTTAACCTTCCGTTAGTTTATTTAATGACGATTATTTGACTTTTATGTATTTATGTGTAATAAATGCGTACTTGACCTTTGGAGGGTTATAATAATTAATATGGGTTGATATTAATTCAAATAAATATTTCGGATGATGAAATACGATTAAAACGATACGATTTTGATAACGGCTTTTTGAGCAAAGAAACGCTCGGGTTTATTATAATAATTAATTTATTAATTATTAACTTTTCAAAAATAATTAATTTATTGAGTTTTTTAATAAATTAACGTTTGGTTGCGTTTAACGATCGGTTTAGCGTTCTGGGCCTTCGGTACGACTAAACGACACTTGAAACGGACCACGAACACGCGCTTTTGCAAAACACGAGCCCGGGGATACCCCACATGGGCCATTCGGCCGACCCCTCCCACATTCCCCCTTATTTTTCTATTTTGGGCTTATTAGCACTAGTGTGGTGTTTAAGGTTAGGCCCTAACTAATTATAATTAACAAGCAACTAATAGAAACCCTTCCCCATATTTTTTGGTCGACTTTTTGTTCCCTCCTCTCCTCTCTGCTTCCGTCGACCACCACACACACACACACACTCAAAAATTATTTTTTGATCAAACCTCAAGAACAAACGTTGCAATTCTCGATCTCCTCTAAACGTTGATATAATTCTTTTCTTGATCTAAGGTATATTTACATGAACCCTAATCTTAAAAATCTGATTTTTAATAAATTTTCATAGTTATGTTGTCAATTGCTCAAGTCTATACGCGTACGTGTTAATTGTTATCGTTATATTGATTGTTTGATGCGTTAGGGTTTAAAAACGAATTTGTTTATGCATGATCAGAAAAATTAATTTTTTCAAATGTTAATTATTATATTATATTCAGATTTCTTACAAAAAACTATTGAGTTTAGGCTTTGGATTCGCTTGATTTCGTTTCTGGATGATCAAGTTATGCTTAATTGAAATTAACGTTGTGTTTTCGTGATTGATCAGAAATTTGGATTTGATTGACCATGAATTGGAATGTGAAACTTATACCACTGGAAATATAATCTAAAAACACTCAATTTAGACTAGGATATCATGTCGTTTGCTTATGTATAACCCGAGATATGCTTGAATTAGTGTAAAAGTAGTTTTATACAGCACTTGCATGAAAATAACCTTGTATGATAAAATGTTTAACTTTTGTGATTAAAGCTTTACATATTTGAAATGTACACAAAAAGTACTTCACCTTTCATGTAGATATCATAGGCTAATTGTATCTAGATCTTCGGATAATCGCGTGCGAATGTGACTAACTAATCTAGGATCGAATCTGTAAATTGCTCTATGTTTTATACTCTGTGGATTGTGTTTATTGAATGAGCATGTAAACTTCTGGAATATGAATTTTAACATGATATGTGACTTATTGTTAGTTTATGTTAATCTCCGAAACCTTATGCATTGGGCACAATAGAGCCGTACTTTATGTGGATTCTGATTTGAGCTGAAAAACTGAACATCCAACTTACATGAATAAACTGTACAAATTGGCTAAACAAAATTTGCTAGATTTTTGATATGTGTTACTTTAACTTGTCCTTGAACTATGGCCACTGGTCTTGTATCAATTGAATGTGCCTCGCTCGGGTTATAGCCAAAACGAAATCAGTGCGCGGTCAGAAACTGACTGGGCAAACCCCAAATGTACCCCTTCTGATTCCTGACTTTTAATTATCATATGAGTCCCTGGCCGGACTTTTTGGAATCAATTTTAAGTATATTTATGATCTGGAGTTTTCCAAGTTTAAGTGAATTTTTTACTTTGAGATATTGTGCTAAGTATGCTACGTGTTCATGAACTTTGTGCACAACGATAAACTGAAATTGTAAAAATGATTATTCGTGGCCTGAAACGCATTGTTTGACTTAGGTTTGACATGTTGAACAACATTTGACATGAACCTACTGATGTTGACTTTAGTTGACCACATTGGCCAAGTTTGACTTTCTGTTGACTTTGTTTGACTTGCATGAATTACTTGACTATATGTTGACTTTTACTTTGAAACGCGTCGAGTCGAGCAATAAGACAACTTATACTATGAAACCACCCTTATTTAAGATACATATATTGACCAACCTAAATACGTATACTTAGGTTGCATTATTCAGCTCTAAACCGTACAAGTTTTGTCTGTCATCCAAGCTTATTCAAAGGTGAGTCTACAGTCCCGCTTTTTACATGTTTTCAGGGATGAGAATACACGCTGTTATACTTACTTTATCAATTGCTTTTGTATTGACACGAGTACTATATATGTGTACTGAGTTTGTTCACAAAGCTTCTAGCTCTAATACTTTTAATACCATCGGTGTAAGCACAATTTAGATGGACGGATCCGTTAGGTTGAAAACCTCACCCGCTATAATAACTGTGGTGCATTTATTTTGAACATTAGATATGCTCGAACAAGTGTATAACATTTTAGGAGGTAAAGGCGGGTATAGTGGCTTCTATACTTGGGTCATTGCTAGTATTCAGGTGCTCAGATTATGCAAACGTTAAAATCTTGTGGTCAAGGAAACTAAACTATTTTTCTGATAACTATTTTTTAGATACTGCTACATTACTTTAAACCTGTAGATTCACCAACATTATTGTTGATCCTGTTTTGCGTGTTTTATTCTCAGGTAATAATTGCTTCCGCTGTAGAATATTGCTGTTACATAGAAGTCAAGCCAAGCACTGGGACCAGAGTTAACATTCCGTTAAAGGGATTTTTGACGGGGTGTTAAATATGGTATCGGAGCTGTGGCTATAGGGAACTAGGATACATTAGTGTGTCTAACTGTAGGGCGCATCATTGAAGTCTAGTCTATAGCCGTGTGTCTTGGACAACTTTTATACACCCTACCTGCACTATTTGCTTCACAATACTACATGTAGGGCTACACATTACATCAAGTACATATACACCTTATACCCAGATGATATGAACTCGAACTAGACACTACACTACGAATCACATACATACACGCATCGCGAGATTGAACTAAATTAAGTTGACTACGCCATCTTGAACTTATGGAGTGATGTCGAATGGAAATGTGAGATAGGGTAATGTAATGACCGGGATTACATTACGGTAACTCATATAGAAGTTCCGACATCGTGAAATAAGGAATTGGGGCCGAGTCAAGTAGGTTACCTGGATAGACAACGTTTAGAACACAAACCGTATAACCTCGAATGTGAGAAGAAACTTACCATGTGCAAATTAATTGTTAATATAACTTGTAAGTAACTTGTAATCTTGACCCAACTCATCACTGCTCGACACTGTCTGTCACAACCAATCACTACTTGTCACTACTAAGACACTACTTGAACACACTCGTCATCTCATACCACTACTCAGTACTGTTTATCACTGATAACTACTACTCAACGCCGCCTCTCACTGCTAGTCACGACTGATCACTACTTCTCACTGCTTGTCATTACTAAATACTACTTACTACTACCCCTTGCTACTTGCTACTACTCAATACTACTCATTACTATTTACCACTACTAAGTAATACTCGACACTACCAACACCTCCGCATTTTACTACTCGCTACTGTGCATCACAACTCATTTCTGATATGTCTTTAGAGGAGGAATTCCTGATAACAGCCCGCACAATGCGTAGTAGATATTGTCCACTCGATTACCAACTTACCTATCATTCAGCCACCCGCCGTCCATGGTTTTGTTATCCAACACGAGCCTACCAACTGATGACCATTATGCCTTATTAGGAGCATTAGAATACATGTGCATATACTTATGATGCGAGCATGCTATCTAACAACTTATAGGTCACTACTATCATCACTGCTTATCACAACCCATCGCTACTTATCGCTAACGCCATCACTCATTGCTACCAGTAATACTACCCGTTACCAAATCCCTCCTCATTTTGTTCCAAGGTACTATTCTTAAGCAACAATCATTTTCATTATACCCAGAAACATTACCAACCAACTTTGAACACATCGACGCGAACTACACTTCATCTGTTTCTGCGAGACACACCCGTCTGGGAGTTTGTACCAACACTTATCGATTAACTATCAGATTTTATTTGAGTTGCCATTACACATTGTTCATTTTCGTTTTCCATGAAATTCGTCACGAGATTGTTCTCACTCATCGATCATACTATTTATATATGCTGTCAACCCCGGTGTTGAGAAAAGCTTTAACGCTAGAGAATTTGGGCACAATGTTTATAACCCTGTACCTTCCTTAGACAACGTGTACTCTATAGAACTATTAAACTGGGAAGTTTTAACCTCGTGGTTGAAACAAACTGGTTATCTGACGATACAAACAAAGCAGATACGACCAGAAGGCTATTCGAATTCCTTTCACCGACGGTAATGGTGCACGGCGAGGAGATTAGTACACCGTCATGTTACACTATGTGACAACCCGGAAATTTCTGACCAAATTTAAACTTTATCTTTAAATGATTTAATGTTTCCGACACGATAAGCAAAGTCTGTAATGTTGATTCTCAAAATTTTTGAACTAATGTTATATATTCAGTTAACCTTTGACTATTGACAGACGATTCATGAACATCTATTTGTAAATATATATATATATATATATATATATATATATATATATATATATATATATATATATATATACACACACAATAAGCTGAAATATTAATTATTAAAATTAATTATAAATAACTTGCAATGTGTATTTAAAAATTGATTTATGTATATTAAATAAAGATATATACATATATATAATTTCAAGTTATTTAGTTAACGATAGTAACATTCGTTTGTTGATTCGATTGATATTTAGATAAGTGAACTAAAACGTTTCAGATGAACAAGTAAAACACTAATTTGCTATAGTACCCAAAATGCTACAGTAACTTTGCTACAGTAAACACTATTTTAAAATGAAAATGTATATATATATTTTACAAGGTGATAAAATAAAATATTAACTTAATCTTAAAATGATTTGATTTAAAATAATATTATTAAATATATATTAATAAATAACGAGACGTTGATTTATAGAAGTAAATGACCAAAACACTCGAAAGTTTAAGATACACTTTGAGTGATATAGTTTATGGATAATTTAAGACTTTATTTTGACAAAGGTACGTGTCACGAAACGTAAAATGCAAGTTTTCTAAGTGTACGAAAGGATATTCGAAAAACCGAAATCGGGACATAAGTCGAGTGACGACGTACGACTTATCGGAACAAAAATTACAAGTCACCTATACACGAGAATATAATATAATATATAATTAATTAATTTAAATTATATATATTATTAATAAATATGTCGACAAAAAAAATACAAAAGTTTGTGAGCTGGATCCTCAGGCCATGCGATCGCATGGCCAATGCTACTCAGACCCATGTGATCGCATGGGGTACTTTTTCAGGCCAAGTCTTTATAAAGCGATCGAATTCAGTTTTTGTGATTCATATTTCTTTCATCTTACACTCCGTATAACTTATATACATATATTATTATTATTATTATTATTATTATTATTATTATTATTATTATTATTATTATTATTATTATTAATCTTATTATTATTATTAGTAGTATTTGTATTATTATTAGTATTGTACATAAAATACTACGACGAGGTTATGAGCGTGTCACTTTCAAAACTGGTTTTCGCGCGGGATAAAGTTAAGGAAACTATGAGTTATGACTATGGAGGTTATGGGTAATGTTCGTGGGTTTTGCTCGTGAATCAAACTAGTGTTTATCATCTCAGTTATGTCTGCGTACTTTTCTGCAATATTGAATCACAATATTGATACGTGAGCATTCATATCTTATCTTTTATATATTAATAGTGTATACACGTCTAGTGCTCAAGTATATATATTTATGCATGCTTGTATGCTAAATTTCTTCGTTAAACAGTTTATGATGAATAACGAATTAAATACATATATTACCGATAAAAGGTATATGATATGCATGTTTTTGGAAAGGTGGCGAAAAATCAATAACTTTTCATTTAGATATCGAATAGTTTCGATGAACGGATTAAAAGATATGATCAACTGAATTATAATTGACGTCAATTGGAATTGCTTTTGAATCTGCAATTAATATTTAAACAACTTGTTTGTAAGATTGATAAATTGGATTTTTGAATATTACCAACCAAGTAAATGAATCCTTATATAAGGTACGTCTCGTTTTGTTGAACAATTGTCAAAATTGACTGTTTTGTCATGTTTTAAAGCCTTATAAAAACTATAGTATAATTTTACAAGAATTGGGAAACTATGTGAAATATTAAAATGGTTCGATTGCCATGATCATTCAAACTATTGTATGTCGATCTCGAGCATTAGGATTATGATACACTATGACCTGACCTAGCTTGATAGACATTTATTGACCAACATATGTTCTCTAGGTTGAGATCTACGGTTATTTGGTATTCCGAGTTTCGGTCATATTTCGGTGAACGACTTTACATGCTGCTAAGGTGAGTTTATAGATCCCTTTTTAAATGCTTTAAATATATTGGGCTGAGAATACATGCACTTTATTTTAAATGCAATGGATACAAGTACATACTAAATTCTACACCGAGTTTGAACCGAAAATCCCTTAGCTTTGGTAACTAGTAACTGCCAGTTATAAGAACTGGTGGGCGCGAGTAGTAGTATATGGATCCATAGGGCTTGATATCCCCGTCCGAGCTAGAGCACTGGCCTTTTAACGGACGTATGCTATTTGAGAAGCGTACACGTTGGTTTGTGTGTATTATTAAGATGATTATACAAAGGGTATAAAATATATATACGTTAAGTTTAGTTACCAGGGTGCTCAATTTCATAGAATCTTTTGATAAACATTTCGGATGAAATAACTGAAATCTTGTAATCCACCTTTATATACAGATTATGCGCAACATTAAAACTATGAACTCACCAACCTTTGTGTTGACACTTTTAAACATGTTTATTCTCAAGTTTCTAGAAGTCTTCCGCTGTTTGCTTATATGTAATACAAGCTATGTGCATGGAGTCATACATGCTTTATTCAAGAAAACTTTGCATTCACAAAATCATCATTGTGTATCTTATTTTGACTGCATTATCAACGGATGTATTATGGTAAACTATTATTTATGGTGATTGTCTATATGTAGAAATCATCAAACGTTGAAAACCTTCGAAATTGATATTCATTTATTGTGTACCTTTTGAAAAGAATGCAATGTTTACAAAACGTATCATATAGAGGTCAAAACCTCACTATGAAATCAATGAATGATGTATTCGTTCAAATGGATTTGGAGCGATCGTCACACACTAATTACTCGAAGGTCAAGAAGTACATGAGATGAGAATATCTCGCAATTCTGGCACATGTAAGTAAAGATGAACCGACAATTAGGAGACCCGAATATGTCCCGACTATTAGGGATTGTCCTAGGATTACACATCCACCTCACCGAGAGACGAATTTCAGATTGATCTAGTGCCAGGAGCAGCCCCAGTGGCACGCGCACCATTTAGACCTTACCCCTGGAGCTATAAGAGTTGTTGGCTATGAATGCCAAGCTGAGGGGAAGGTGCTCACATTGAATAAGAACTCCCCATGATGAAGAATATCGGGGTTGTAATACTTTGATCTATGTCTGGCACAACCAGGTGAACTTTATGACCGAGGAGTTCATAGTTCAAGCTCCAGTCTTAGTTGTTAAAAAGAAGGATGGGTCGATGAGATTGTGTATCGACTACAGAGAATTGAACAAGTTGACAATCAAGAATCGGTATCCGCAATCGATGATTGATGACTTATTTGATCAGCTGCAGGGATCCAGTTGTTATTCAAAGATTGATTTGAGATCTGGATATCACCAATTGAGAGTCAAAGAAGCTGATGTCCCGAAGACGGCGTTTAGAACACGCTATGGACATTATGAGTTTACAGAGATGCCGTTTGGTTTGACGAACGCACCAGCAGTGTTCATGGACCTCATGAACCGTGTGTGTAAGCCATGCCTAGATAAATTCGTCATTGTATTTATTGATGATATATTGGTGTACTCCAAGTACAAGGAAGAGCACGAACAGCATCTACGTTCGATATTGACTATGCTTAGAAAAGAGCAGTTGTGTGCAAAATTCTCTAAGTGTGACTTTTGGTTACCAGAGGTACAATTTCTTGGCCATGTAGTAGGGTCCAATGGAATACAGGTCGACCTAGCAAAGATTGAGTCGGTTAAGAATCGGGAAACTCCAAAGACGCCAACTCAGATCCGGAAATTTTTGGGTTTAGCTGGTTACTACAGGAGATTCATTGAAGGATTCTCTAAGATTACTCGACCATTAACCACGTTGACTCATAAGGGCAAGAAGTATGAGTGGTCGGAACCACAAGACAACTGCATTTCAGTTGTTGAAGGAGAAGTTAACAACTGCACCAGTATTGTCTCTACCCGAGGGAAGTGAAGATTTTGTTTTTTATTGTGATGCCTCACGCCAAGGCATGGGTTGCGTGCTTATGCAACAAAATAGAGTTATTGCTTATGGATCACGTCAGTTAAAGATTCATGAGCAGAACTACACTACGCATGACCTGGAACTAGGAGCTGTTGTCTTTGCACTTAAAATGTAGAGGCACTACCTGTATGGAACCAAATTTACTATCTTCACTGACCATAAGAGTTTACAGCACATATTCTATCAGAAACAGCTCAACATGCGACCACGACGTTGGATGGAACTACTTAACGATTATAACTGCGAACTTCAATACCATCCGGGCAAGGCGAATGTTGTGGCGGATGATTTAAGCAGAAAAGAGCGAGAGAGACCTCTTAGGGTTAAAGCTCTTAACATAGTCGTCCGTACGAATCTCACATCACAAATCCGCGAAGCACAACAAAAAGATGAAACAAAAAGATGTCGATGTTGAATTTCTCAGAGGAATGGATAAGAAATTTGACATCAAGGAGGATGGAACACGGTACTTTGCCAATCGAATCTGGGTACCAAAGTTTGGTGGATTGAGAGAACTAGTGTTGGAGGAGGCACACAAGTCAAGGTACTCAATTCATCCGGGATCAGATAAAATGTACCAGGATTTGAAGGCATTCTATTGGTGGCCAAATTTGAAAGCTGATATTGCTACCTATGTCGGTAAGTGCTTGACTTGCGCTAAAGTCAAGGCTGAGCATCAGAAGCCATCAGGATTATTAACTCAACCAGAGATTCCCCAGTGGAAGTGAGAAGGTATTACTATGGACTTCATCACGAAACTGCCGAGAACGGCGGGAGGTCACGATACTATTTGGGTTATCGTGGATCGTCTCACTAAGTCTGCACACTTTCTACCGATAAGAGAAACTGATAGAATGGAGAAGTTGGCTCAGATCTACATTAAGGAAGTCATCTCTAGGCATGGAGTGCCTATATCCATTATATCTGATCGCGACAGCAGATTTACTTCCAGATTTTGGCAGTCATTACAAAAAGCAATGGGGACTCGTTTAAATATGAGTACAGTATATCACCCCCAGACAGATGGCCAGAGCGAACGAACTATTCAGACTTTTGAGGACATGTTGAGGGCATGTGTCATCGATTTCGGTAACGGATGGGATAAGTATTTACCACTAGCTGAGTTTTCATACAATAACAGTAACCATGCGAGCATTAAGGCTGCACCTTTCGAAGCATTGTACGGAAGGAAGTGTAGGTCTCCCGTTTGTTGGAGCGAATTGAGAGATAGTCAGTTGACAGGCCCTGAGATTATTCAGGAGACAACTGAGAAAATCCTACAGATTCAGGAATGATTGAGAACGGCTCGGAGTCATCAAAAGTGTTATGTCGATGTTAGACGGAAGAACATAGAATTCCAAGTTGGTGACAAAGTTATGCTAAAAGTATCACCTTGGAAGGGTGTTGTACGATTTGGGAAACGAGGTAAACTGAGTCCTAGATATGTCGGACCGTTCGAGATAACTGAAAGAGTTGGTCCGGTAGCTTACAGATTGGAACTACCACAAGATCTCAGCAGTATACACGATGTTTTTCATGTATCCAATCTAAAGAAGTGCCTAGCAGAGGAGAATTTGATTATTCCTTTAGAGGAACTACGCATCGACGACAAACTCCATTTCATTGAGGAACCTGTCGAAATTTTGGGCCGTGAGGTCAAACAATTGAAACAAAGCATAATTCCTATCGTTAAAGTTCGGTGGAACGCGAGAAGAGGACTAGAGTTCACGTGGGAGCGTGAAGACCAGATGAGGCTGAAGTATCCACAACTGTTTCCCGAGGAAACTTCTTCAGAGGACGATCACTAAAATTTCGGGACAAAATTTTTAATAACAGGTGGGTAATGTAACAATCCTGCTTTTTCCGTTACTTCCGTTAACCTTCCGTTAGTTTATTTAACGGCGATTATTTGACTTTTATGTGTTTATGTGTAATAAATGCGTACTTGACCTTTAGAGGGTTATAATAATTAATATGGGTTGATATTAATTCAAATAAATATTTCGAATGATGAAATACGATTAAAACGATACGATTTTGATAACGGCTTTTTGAGCAACGAAACGCTCGGGTTTATTTTAATAATTAATTTATTAATTATTAACTTTTCAAAAATAATTAATTTATTGAGTTTTTTAATAAGTTAACGTTTGGTTGCGTTTAACGATCGATTTAGCGTTCCGGGCCTTCGGTACGACTAAACGACACTTGAAACGGACCATGAACACGCGCTTTTGCAAAACACGAGCCCGGGGATACCCCACATGGGCCATTCGGCCGACCCCTCCCCCATTCCCCCTTATTTTTCTATTTTGGGCTTATTAGCACTAGTGTGGTGTTTAAGGTTAGGCCCTAACTAATTATAATTAACAAGCAACTAATAGAAACCCTTCCCCATATTTTTTTAGTCGAATTTTTGTTACCTCCTCCCCTCTCTGCTTCCGTCGACCACCACACACATACATACACACTCAAAAATTATTTTTTGATCAAACCTCAAGAACAAACGTTGCAATTCTCGATCTCCTCTACGCGTCGATATAATTATTTTCTTGATCTAAGGTATATTTACATGAACCCTAATCTTAAAAATCTGATTTTTAATAAAGTTTCATAGTTATGTTTTCAATTGCTCAAGTCTATACGCGTACGTGTTAATTGTTATCGTTATATTGATTGTTTGATGCGTTAGGGTTTAAAAACGAATTTGTTTATGCATGATCAGAAAAATTAAATTTTTCAAATGTTAATTATTATGTTATATTCAGATTCCTTGCGAAAAACTATTGAGTTTAGGCTTTGGATTCGCTTGATTTCGTTTCCGGATGATCAAGTTATGCTTAATTGAAATTAACGTTGTGTTTTCGTGATTGATCAGAAATCTGGATTTGATTGACCATGAATTAGCATGTGAAACTTATACCACTGAAAATATAATCTAAAAACACTCAATTTAGACTTGGATATCATTTCGTTTGCTTAGGTATAACCCGAGATATGCTTGAATTAGTGTAAAAGTAGTTTTATACAGCACTTGCATGAAAATAACCTTGTATGATAAAATGTGTTAACTTTTGTGATTAAAGCTTTACATATTTGAAATTTACACAAAAAGTACTTCACCTTTCATGTAGATATCATAGGCTAATTGTATCTAGATCTTCGGATAATCGCGTGCGAATGTGACTAACTAATCTAGGATCGAATCTGTAAATTGCTCTCTGTTTTATACTCTGTGGATTGTGTTTATTGAATGAGCATGTAAGCTTCTAGAATATGAATTTTAACATGATATGTGACTTATTGTTAGTTTATGTCAATCTCCGAAACCTTATGCATTGTGCACAATAGAGCCGTACTTTATGTGGATTCTGATTTGAGCTGAAAAACTGAATATCCAATTTGCATGAATAAACTGTACAAATTGGCTAAACAAAATTTGCTAGATTTTTGATATGTGTTAATTTGACTTTTCCTTGAACTATGGCCACTGGTCTTGTATCAATTTCATGTCCCTAACTCTGGTTATAGCCAAAACGAAATCAGTGCGTGGTCAGAAACTGACTAGGCAAACCTCAAATGTACCCCTTCTGATTCCTGACTTTTAATTATCATATGAGTCCCTGACCGGACTTTTTGGAATCGATTTTAAGTATATTTTTGATCTGGAGTTTTCCATGTTTACGTAAATTTTGTACTATGAGATATTGTGCTAAGTATGCTACGTGTTCATGAACTTTGTGCACAACGATAAACTGAAATTGTGAAAATGATTATTCATGGCCTGAAACGTATTGTTTGACTTAGGTTTGACATGTTGACCAACATTTGACATGAACCTACTGATGTTGACTTTAGTTGACCACATTGACCAAGTTTGACTTTCGGTTTGACTTCGGTTGACTTTGTTTGACTTGCATGAATTACTTGACTATATGTTGACTTTTACTTTGAAACGCGTCGAGTCGAGCAATAAGACAACTTATACTATGAAACCACCCTTATTTAAGAAACATATATTGACCAACCTAAATATGTATACTTAGGTTGCATTATTCAGCTGTAAACCGTATAAGTTTTGTCTGTCATCCAAGTTTATTCAAAGGTGAGTCTACAGTCCCGCTTTTTACATGTTTTCAGGGATGAGAATACACATTGTTATACTTACTTTATCAATTTCTTTTGTATTGACACGAGTACTATATATGTGTACTGAGTTTGTTCACAAAGCCTCTAGCTTGAAAACTTTTAATACCATCGGTGTAAGCACAATTTAGATGGACGGATCCGTTAGGTTGACAACCTCACCCGCTATAATAACTGTGGTGCATTTATTTTGAACATTAGATACGCTCGAACAAGTGTATAACATTTTAGGAGGTAAAAGCGAGTATAGTGGCTTCTATACTCGGGTCATTGCTAGTATTCAGGTGCTCAGATTATGCAAACGTTAAAATCTCGTGGTCAAGGAAACTAAACTATTTTTCTGATAACTGTTTTTCAGATACTGCTACATTACTTTAAACCTGTAGATTCACCAACATTATTGTTGATCCTGTTTTGCGTGTTTTATTCTCAGGTAATAATTGCTTCCGCTGTAGAATATTGCTGTTACATAGAAGTCAAGCCAAGCACTTGGACCAGAGTTAACATTCCGTTAAAGGGATTTTTGACGGGGTGTTAAAGGTAGTTAGAGAGGATTTGTATGTGAAATTATGGAATGAAAATGATGTAGTAAATGATGGTGGTGGCGTGATTTTTATCATGGAACAAAGGCTCCTCATTTTGTTATTTTGTGTAATAATTCATACATGAAGACAAGTAATGGTTCCCACATGTTGTGGACTCATTCATGGCTGATCATTGGTGTTTACTATTGGTATATATCAATAGTAAATACATCTAGAAGCTGGGTATTGTACGAGTACGAATACGGATTGAATATGAGTAAATAGTGTTTACAGTAGTAAATAGTATTTACTGTAGCAAATAGTATTTTAATGTAGCAAATAGTGTTTTACTGTAGCAAAGCGAAAATTTACTGTAGCAAATAGTGTTTCCTGTGGAGTTAACTCCACTGCTAGACCCAGAGTTATTGTTGTTGTTTTGCATCGCAGCCATTACTGCGGCTATGTTTGCAGCAAGGAATGCACGAAAATCTTCCTCGCTCATATTCAAGTTCTGCCTAGTAGTCGGTGCCATTTCCTTCAAAAATAGCCAAAAGAGTTCGGTTAATCATATAGAATATTTTATAGTAGTCAATAGTATTTCATAGCATAATATGAACTTATTTATAAAAGCTTTTTCTTCATATTAGCGTTTTATAATTTTTAATTCGGGTAGTACCTACCCGTTAAGTTCATACTTAGTAGCTAATATACAATTCAACTACTACAATTCTATATGAAAAACTGATTACAATAATATTACGTTCAAACTTTTATACAATATTTTACAAAAGTACAATATCGCTATTTTACATATAGCATGAAATATAGCACATAATAACTTGGATACAAGGCAGTTGTGAAGACAATTCTAGTTAAGCGCAAGTCGTTCAGCAAAAGCAATAAAGACACGTAATTCATAGATCCAGAAACAAGTCATGCATTCTGGTTTTCCTAATATTATTTCCCATCCTTGGTTATGTAGAAAATAACCGTTGTGGCCGTTGGCTAGACAGCATGTGTTTACTGTAGCAAATAGTGTTTTACTGTACATCTTTGATTTAATTGTATTATATATATATATAAACTTACATCATAAAATAAATAAAACGATTATATAATTATCACAAGTTATGACGTTCGTGAATCATCAGGCAAACTGGGTGGTCAAACGTTAACACTAAATCCGTGTCAGTTAATCAAGTCTTAACAAGTTTGATTGCTTAACATGTTGGAAACATTTATTCATGTAAATATTAATCTCATATAATATATAATCATGGAAAAGTTCGGGTCACTACAGGATCTCGGGACACCACTAATTTGAAATTTTTTAGTAGAAAATATTATTTTAATTTTATAGGACACCAGTAAATTTAACTGCAGGATCCCATATATTTTTCAAATTTATAGTTTTTCTTTATAGGACACCAATAATTTAACCACTCAAACCCCATATATTTTTTGAATTAGTAGTTTTTTGAAAGTAAACTACTACTAAAATAACACTCAAAAATAAGTAGTACTGAAAAAAAAAATGAAATTCCATTATATTATAATTCTGGAATCACCACTGTTCCTATGTCAATGAATTTAGTTTCTCAAGCATGCTCCTGGTATGCTTTACAATAAAAAAGATAAAGACATTTCTACAAATTTGTGTATTACGGGTATTAATTATCTTTTTATTGTATATATATTCAAATCGAGATTTCGCGAGAACTACTGTTTAATTAGGACCCATTGTAAATAACTCAACCTTTAAGGTTAAACTTCCACCACCCATCCCCGTTCCTCCTTTTCTTTTTTGTTCTTTTAATTAACTATTAGACAAAAATAAAGGGTATTTTCGTCATTTCATTTTTTTACTAACTTTCACTTTGCCAAAAAAAAAACCTCACACTTTGTTCAAACATTAAAACCGGCACCCCAAATAGGGGGTAAAGTGTCAACTCAATATTTTTATAAAAATCTTAAATAAACTCCACCCAAATATTCAACAGGTCATATCTTCTCGCTCGCAACGAGTTAAATTTTTCCGGCATCATCGTTAAACTCGAAATAATTTTACGAACACAACGTCACTAACTATACGCAAAACGGATTCTTTTTAAAAAAGCTAAATATTTGGGGTACTTTTCATACACGTTGATTTTGCGTTAATTTTTTAAAAGTTGACAATTCCATAGCAAAACGCGGAGATGCACATATATTGTTAATTTAAAATAACATTTAAATCTTTCACGGGTTATACCTTTTAGTTCGACTCGAGTTGCGCTTCAACGACATCATCGTTAGCCACGAAATAATTTTACAAACTAAACGCAATAAAATACATTGAAAACCGAACCCCCGGTGCGAAGCGAGGGTTCGAAAACTAGTTATATATAAACCGTAAAAAATATAAACAGTGTATTTAATTTAAGATTTACGTTAGTTCCATTAGAAAGTTTGTAGAAAATAGAAAGTTGGTTATGGGACCCACTATTGAGATGACATGGTAACTAAGAAAAGGGTTAGGTGCTAAGGGCTACAAGCCTACAAATATATAAATACTAGTACTATTTTTTTCTTTCTGGATTTTGTCGAACTCTCTTTATTTTAATATCGACTTAGGTGAACTTTGGCGGGCTAGGTAATAGTTAATGGGCCCAATTAAACACGTTAAATTAGTCGAGAATGTCATTTGCAAATGATGATTATGATTATTATTATTATTACATTTTTTTAAAAACAACAACAACAATAACAACAGTAACCAATATCACTTGAGTGGTGTATGGGGGGTGAGATGTAGACAATCCTTCCTTTATCCGAGAATAAAAACAAGTCATTTCTCCACCCAGAAAAGTAGAGAAAGTCATCCCTCTCTTTATTCGGCGGATAAAGAGATTGCTTCCGAGTGGACCTCCGGTCTTTTAAAAAAAAAAAAAAGTAAAATAAAATAATAAATAAATAAATAAATACATAAAAATTGAGACGCCATGAAAATGGTAGAATCAAATTTTCATGGGTTTAAAAGCCTGCCTGAAAATCAATTTAGGCTCTAAGCGGCAGTCAAGACGCCACTTAATCGACGTTTGGTGTTGCCTCAATAAATAAAGCCAAGGAACCTTGTAAACAGAACACGAAAGGTATGCCGGTTGGAAGTTGTTGCAGAAGCAAAGAGCCAACCACCCGTAACAAACCAAAGCACCACTCATGCACCTTTACGGTAGACATCCCCGAAGCCACACAACTAAAAGAAAACCACTCAAGCTCATGAGCAAAGAAGGTCGTCCTTAGCCATAATGACCCCAGGATGCACCGAACGATACGAGACACCCACACACCCGCACACCCACACACACACGCACCCATCTATACACACCCCCATACACACACACACACCCAATAAAACATAAACCTATATACAAACCAGCATACAACCGTACATAAACATACCTACATACCTGCAAGAACACGTACCTACGTACATACAAACACCAACAAAACAAGCAAAAACATACATACAAACCTGCAAAAAAAACAGTCTAGCAAAAATATATAATCAAAACCTACAATTCTTCAAAAAACAGAAAACCTACAAACATAGACATAAAAAACCTACACTACAAAACCTACATACATACCTCCCAAAAACAAACGTACAAACCATGCATATATATCAACAAACAAACGTGCATACAAACACCAAAAAACAAAAACCTACTCGTCTACTAGTACTAGTAGATGTAAATAATAAAAAAAGGTAATGATAATGATACTAGTAATAATAGTAATAATTATAATAATAATACAAGTACAAGTAGTAGTAAAATAATAGTTAATAGTAATAAACATAATAATAATAGTAATAATTATAATTATAATAAAAATTAATAATACAAATAATAATATTAATACTAATAATAATAGTAATAATAATAATAATAATAATAATAATAATAATAATAATAATAATAATAATAATAATAATAATAATAATAATAATAATAGTTTTAGTAAAAGTACAGTAATAGTATTGCTAAGAGTATAGTAGTAGTACAAATGATAATAATAATAATAGTAATAATAATAATAATAATAATAATAATAATAATATAATAATAATAATAATAATAATAATAATAATAATAATAATAGTAATATTAGTAAAAGTATAGAAATAGTACAGAGTAGTAGTGATAAAAATAATACAAATAATAATAGTAAAAAAAATAATAATAATAGTAATAATAAAAATAATAATATTAATACTAATAATAATAATAATAATAATAATAATCCTAATAATAAAACTAGTAAAAAAAAAAATAATAATAATAATAATAAAAGGAAAGTAACCCTACTCGACTATTCTAATTCTAGCCCTCCACGCACCCCTATCAGAAGTCATGTCCTCGGTCAACGAAAGCTCCCTCATGTCGAGCCTTAGTCTATCCATCCACCTACGAGTAGGTCTACCCCTTCTCCTAACGCCAACGACCGTGAGTGCCTCGACTCTCCTAACCGGTGCAATACTTGGTCGCCTCATCACATGCCCAAACCATCGAAGTCGTTCTTCTCTTCGCTTGTCGATGATGCTACCGACCCCAAGGTCTTCCCTAAACCATTTACATATTAATTTATTATGAAAAATGCTAACGACAGCCCTACTGATTATCGTTAACATGCTTTAAAATGTTGTAAATTTTGATAACCGCCTTTATGAAAATGACTAATATAGTTAACATAATACATGTTAACGATAACCTTTAGGGCCGTCATTAGCATTTTTCATTTATTTATTACCTATAATACACCTCAAGCGGTGTCATTTCCACACTCAAAATGACATCATAGTTGGCCTCTACGATAACTCAACATTGACGTCAACATGATACAATAACCGCATTTATGAAAATGACTAATATAGTTAACATAATACACGTTAACGATAACCTTTAGGGCCGTCATTAGTATTTTTCATTTATTTCCACACTCAAAATGACATGATAGTTGGCCTCTACATAACTCAACATTGACGTCAACATGATACAATAATTTTTTTAAAATTATTTTTAAGCTTAGCGTATAGATCCAAATTCATTTCTTGCATCAATGCAGATTTTTACCCCATGTTATTACTACTATACTATTTACTATTATTACCTCCTCATTATCAATTTATGCAGTTTTTCTTTGTACTTGAACTTATAAATTCATAACCTTTATATACGGTTAGGTCAATGATCTTTATTTTTTTTAGATTGATTGAATCATCTTACTAATATAACTATTAGAAGAAACACGTTAATATTATACGACTTTGTGAAATTATATAATAATAATAATAATAATAATAATAATAATAATAATAATAATAATAATAATAATAATAATAATAAAAATAATAAGTTATCATTGATATTAATATAAGAATGATAAATAAAATAATATTATGTAATAATAATAATAATAATAATAATAATAATAATAATAATAATAATAATAATAATAATAATAATAATAATAATAATAACAGTAATAATAATAATAAATGCGGAGTATTAATATGCATTACTAATTACTAATTCATAATTATCAAATCAATGGTTGAAACTCAACTCAATTAAAATTTAAATCAATTGTTGAAATTAAAATTAATTTATGGTTAATTTGAAAGAGAGACAAATTACACATAACAATTACCAAAGGGCCCTTGGCCTAGCGGTATGAGAGGAACCCTTCAACCAAGAGGTTGTGGGTTCAAGCCTCACTTGAGGCAGTGAGATGTAAATATTCGTGGTTTCATGTGTAGATTGTATGTTTGCCTTAAAAAAAAAAAACAATTAGAACTAATAATTAAAATTCAAAGTTATAAAATTATTTAAAAGTTAATATCTATTTTTTAACAAAAAGATGAAATAATACAAGTTTTTTATATGGATGGAAATAGAAATTGAAATTGAGATGGAAGAAGAAATAAAACGAGCTCAACTAATTCTGGAGAGGGGGACACCGTAGAGGCGTAGACGGTACCAAGTTGGCCAAGTCCGAGATTAAAGACCTATCGTTTTCGGGGTTTAGATGCCCTCTCAGCATCCTTTGTAGCCTTTATAGCTTTGTTCTTAATGTTTATTCGTGTATGGTAGGCTGCTCCATTGTAATGTTGTCTAGCATGCCTCCATTGTATGAAGTCTTTGTTTTTGGTTTGTGGATATAGTAATGCATACTTGCTTTTCAAAAAAAAAAAAAAAATATATATATATATATATATATATATATATATATATATATATATATATATATATATATATATATATATATATATACACGTTTTTTATAAATGTGTATGATTAAAAAGTTGATGGTTACTAATTACGGAGTACTTTACTACCTTTTATTAAAAGGGTCATTATGGCACGTTTTAATTGATTATGTTTACATGAACTTTTTATAAAAACATGTATGCTCCTTTTTAAATAAAAAAATGATATGAAAACTACATCATAAAGTACGGTAATTAATATTTAATTTGAAAACCGTTTAATTTAAATATCAAAATTTAAACTAGTTGAAACCAGATTGAATTTGATAAATAGTTTTTGTAGGTTAAAATTGAACGCAAATTCAAAATTTGATTTACAGTTTAGTTTAAATTCACTTTCAATTTTGGGTATCTTGAATTCGGTTACGGTTAGAGTGAAAACCGAAGTCAATTGATAAATAAACATATCATTAACATATATATATATATATATATATATATATTTATATATATATAGTGGTAGGATCAAGAGGGAAGTAACTATTCGGGGGGAAGCGGTGGGAAGCAAAAACTTTTTTTTTTTCGTTTTTTGAAAAAACTTTGTTCACGAACATTATAGATGAGATGAAAATATGAACATTTAATAGAGACACTTTGTGATAAATGTTTTTATTTTGGCGGGAAAACGCTCGAAGAAGTAATATATAACAATTATCGTGTTTTTCGAGCGTATTTTGAGGTTTTAGCTATTGGGGTTTAGATATTAGGGTTTAGATATTAGGGTTTATAGGGTTTAGATATTAGGGTTTAGAAATTTAGGGTTTAGGGTTTAGATTTAGGGTTTAGATTTAGGATTTAGATTGAGTTTTTAACACGAACGATCAACGGGGAAGTAACCAATCGGGGGAAGCAAATTTTATTTATTTATTTATTTTTTTTTTTGGAATTTTTTTTCCGGCATTAAGATCACACGAAAATATGAACATTTAGAAAAGACACTTCGTGATGAATGTTATTATTTAGGCGGGAAAACGATCGACAAAAATAACATTCAAGATTATATTGTTCGTGAAGAATGTGAACGTTTTTTTTCTTCATGTTTTGTGAAGTAAAATTTAGGCCGATTTAGAGTTTAGGGTTTAGGGTTTAGGGTTTGGTGTTTTGGGTTTATTCCATAAACCCTAAACCCTAAACCCTAAACCCTAAACTCTAAACCGTTCGTGTTAAAAACTCAATCTAAATCCTAAATCTAAACCCTAAACCCTAAATTTCTAAACCCTAATATCTAAACCCTAATATCTAAACCCCAATAGCTAAAATCTCAACATACGCTCGAAAAACACGATAATTGTTATATATTACTTCTTCGAGCGTTTTTCCGCAAAAAAAAAAACATTTATCACAAAGTGTCTTTATTAAATGTTCATATTTTCATTCCATCTATAATGTTCGTGAACAAAGTTTTTTCAAAAAACGAAAAAAAAGTTTTTGCTTCCCCCCGCTTCCCCCGATTGGTTACTTCCCTCTTGATCCTACCACTATATATATATATATATATATATATATATATATATATATATATATATATATATATATATATATATATATATATATATATATATATATATATATATATAGCCAAAAGTTCAAACGAGAACTATAAAAAAGGCGAGAACTGCGAGAACTTTTGATTTATAAAGATTTTGATTTATGCGCGTGTGTGTGTGTGTGTGTGTGTGTGTGACATTATTCAAATTAGATGGAAGAATATTAAGAATTTATTATATTGATAGCTTAAAAATTGTAGTTATAAAAAATAAAGTTTGGTTTACACTTTGAATTCAAATGTACTATTTTTAGACATAGAGAGTGTGAGAGAGAGCGTGGAGAGAGAAATGGTGAGGAAGAACGCGGAGGCGGCGGCAACGGGCAGATTCAAAGAGAGATACAATGGCAACAACCTTGAGAAACGTAACATGAGATCAAAACGAAACCAATTGACATCGTATATGCTATTCAACTTTCCAGAAGAATACAGGGTTGTGGATCTGTTGAAGCTCTTCAAACCCTATAGGGCAGTTAGAGATGTTTTTATGGCTGCCAAACGACTTCGTAACGGTGGAAGGTTCGCTTTTGTTAGGTTCGCCGACATCACCGACGGTGACCTTTTCCTAAGAACACTCGAAAACATCAAGATTAATGAGGTGGCGATCAAAATCTTCAAAGCTACTACCAGGGCACTGATAGTGCTCTAAATGAACATATATTTAGTATCAATATCCTTCCAATATGTAAAGCTTTTAGTTGCAATTGTTCTATTTTCAAGTAATATTCGTTTAAATAAATAAGTGCGAAGACAAAAGAAGAAAACGACGATTTGAAGACGCAAATGACCAAAAAGCTAAAACGTACAAGTTACAATCCAAGTGGTTCAATTTATTGATGAGAAACGTCTAAAAATTACAAGAGTACAAGTCGCGGAACGCAAAGTACAAGATATCTAAGCATACGAAAAGGCGTTCGAAAATTCGAAACCGAGACATGAACCGAGCATCAACGCGCGATTCAGCGGACCTAAAGTTACAAGTCAACTATGCACATGAATATAATATAATATATATATAATTATATAAAATTATATATATATATATATTATATTATATAATTAAATATTATGTCGACAAACTAAAAAACAAATCAATGTGAGCTGGCCAGCTTTCCCATGCGAGTGCATGGGAAATACACTGAAATCTCATGCGAGTGCATGAGCTTCAGGATCCAAAAAAGTTGTATAAATTGGCCAGTTTTCTGACGAGTTCTTACCACCTCTACACACTCTTTCTTTCTTTCTCTGTAATTTATATTTATATTTATATTTATATTTATAATATTAAGTTTAATTTAAGATTAATAATAATTGGGTTATTGTAAGAAATGTTTTACGGGTTTTAAAGTCGAAACTCTGTTCGTGCGACGCTACGCGATAAATAATCACTGTAAACTATGTTCTTCCTTTTTAAATTAATGTATCGTAACTAAGTTATTATTATGCTTATTTAAGTAATCGTGATGTTGGACTAAATATTAAGATGGGGTTATTGGATTTTGTACCATAATTGGGATTTGGACAAAAGACCGACACTTGTGGAATTGGACTATTAATAGATGGGGGTATTGTCTAATCGAATGACAACTCATTAGAATCTGTCGAACCTATCTTCAAATTAGTTAATCTAATAATTATTAAATGATTATGTATGTCCTATTTAGTGGCGTTTATACGACATCTTTTACAATCATTTAATTAATTATTCGGGTTGGGTAATTGATTATTCATTCTGATCAAGTGGGTAAATTAATATTCATATCTCATTAAAACAGGGGTGATTACATACAAGGATAATTGGTGTAATTGTTAACAAAGTATTAAAACATTGGATTATACGCAGTCGATAACCTGGTGTAATTATTAACAAAGTATTAAAACCTTGTTATAGTTTGAATCCCTAATTAGTTGGAATATTTGACTTCGGGTATAAGGTTAATTTGATGAGCATTTTATAATTATGACCGATGGACTATTATGGGCAAAAATCAGATAGGTTTCAAATAATCCAGGACAAAGGACAATTAACCTAGATAAATAAATTAAAATCAAAACGTCAAACATCATGGTTACGGAAGTTTAAATAAGCATAATACTTTTATTTCATATTTTATCGTACCTTTATTTACTGTCATTTTAATTACTGCAATTTACTTTATCGCAATTTAAATTCTGTCATTTATATTATCGTCATTTATCTTTACGCTTAAAATATAAAATCGACAAACCGGTCATTAAACGGTAAAACTTCCATTTATAATAATAATAAACACTTATATGTAAATATATATATATTTGTATAAATATAGTTGTTAAAAATGTAGTACATAATCAACCAGCTCCCTGTGGAATGAACCGGACTTACTAAAAGCTAAACTACTCTACGATTAGGTAAATTGCCTATAAGTGTTGTAGAAAGGTTTAGGTATATCCCATCTATATAAATAAATAAAACTTGTATCATATTTCGCCGTATTTCATATTAAAAATAATACTATTTCGTACTACACATCAAGTTTTTGACGCCGCTGCCGGGGACGCCGAAGCAAAACGCTATATTTTTGTAAACTATATTTTTGTAAAAATATATTATTTCGTATTTCGTAAAAATATTTTGTATTTATAATAAGTGTTAAATAAAATATATATATATATATATATATATATATATATATATATATATATATATATATATACACACATATATTTTTAAGAGTTTATCTTTAAAAAGTATTTTTATTTAGATTCTTTTAAAAATATAAATTTATTTTTATTAAATTATCTATCTTTTATTTTATTTTTTAAAAACTGCCGAGTTTTGAACCTGCAATTTTGAGTCTGCACAAAAAAACTGAACCTGCATTGTCATGCGATCGCATGATCCAGCAGCACGAAATCCATGCACTCGCATGGGGTGAGCTGGCAGGCCACATACCTCGTACATCATTTAATACGGCAGTAGGGTATTAATTATAATTATTATTATTTATTCTAATTAGGGTTTAATTATTTAGCATATTATTAATTTTAGTATATAATTAGTAATATTAAGTGTTATTATTATTATTAATTATATAGATTAATACTTTTATAAAATAATAATATAAAAATAATATTTTTATAAAATTTGTATTTTTATCGTTTATTTCGTAATATTTGTCATTAGTTTTAAACTTAGTTTTTGCCGTAGTTTTTCTAGATCTTTAAGTTTTGCCGTAAAATCTCTTAAGTGCTTTTTCTTTAGATTAAGATTTGGGCGCTTTAGAATTTTGCGACGCTGTTTTTAGATTTTAGTGCCTAATTAAGTTATTGCCGTTTTGGATATAGAATTCCTTTTTAGCTTTAATACCTTTAGGCGCAACTTTTTAGATTTAGTTTTTAGACTTTTAAGTTTCGACGTTTTTCTTTCTTATTTTTATTTTTTGACGTTTTTCGACGCGCTTTATCTTTCTCATTTCTACGCTCTAGTTTTTAGGACATAGATTTTTATTTCAAAATTTCGACGAAAAATTATTGTAAGCGATTAAATTAATAGACATCCAAATTTTCTGGTTCGTAGTAATAGTTGGATTTATTAGTGGCGAGTTGTGGATTTTCCGATTTAAAGGATCCTGGCTACCTGCTGCATCTATTGACTATTCGAAACGTGGGAAAAATCAGAAAAGAGTATTAATTTGATAACTTATATAATTTTTATATTTATAACTAATAGGTTACTTAGTGGATGCACCGAGCAAAACGTTCACCACCTTTCATACGTTCACCACCTGTAACCAGATCAAGACATCTAGCCAATATTGTCGCCGTTGATTTTTCTTTAGAATCATAATCTAGTTGAACAAGTACTCCAATTCAAATTTTCGATAATCCATTTTTTGAACCCGACTTCACAATTGAGAACCCGGAGGATATTCAAGGACAATTCCAAGATCCTGAACCACTAATCATTCCTCCTGAACCACAAACTGTTAAATCAGAATCTTCTAGTGATTCGAATTCAACAAATTCAAATATGGAAATAATGGAACCTCAAAGTATGGAGGATCGAATGAGAGCCATACGCTGGGACTAAGGTCAATCCATTATTCAGCCAGATGTTAATGCGCCAGATTTTGAAATCAAAGGATAAATCCTACACATGGTCACCAATCAGTGCCAATTTAGTGGTACAACAAAAGAAGATCCAAACGAACATCTTCGAACTTTTAATAGGATTTATAATCTATTTAAAATCCGAGAAGTTGAGGATGAAACTATTTATCTTATGTTGTTCCCATGGACTTTAAAAAGAGAAGCCAAAGATTGGTTAGAATCATTACCTGAAGGAGCGATTGATACATGGGATGTTTTAGTTGAGAAATTTCTTCAAATGTTCTTTCCGGCATCTAAAGTTGTGAGACTTCAAGGAGAAATTGCCACGTTCATGCAAAAGCCAAATGAAACATTATATGAGGCGTGGACAAGATTCGAAAAGTTGTGGAGAGGATGTCCTCAACATGGTTTAGACACTTATCAAATAGTACAAATATTCTACCAAGGTGTCGACGTCGCTACACGAAAAGACATCGACACGGCAGCTGGTGGTTCCATTATGAAGAAAACCGCTACCGAAGCTCACAAAATTATTGATAACACAGCCTCCCACTCGCATGAGTGGCATCAATAAAAAGATATATTTCGTAAATCTAAAGTGGCTAGAGCCGATTCTAGCCATGACTTTGATTCCGTTTCCGCAAAAATAGATGCTTTCTAGAGACGAATGGAAAAGATGACTAATGATATTCACGCAATACGAATCAGTTGTGAGAAATGCGGTGGACCACACTTAACGAAAGATTGTCACATTGAATAAACTATGGAACAACGTGAGAATGTTTCCTATATGAACCAAAGGCCGGGAAATAATTATCAAAATAATTATCAACCGCCAAGGCCAAACTTTAATCGAAATCAAAACATTCTTTACAATCCAAATGGACTCAACAACAACTCGTACAACCAACTAGGTCCGAATAACCAACCAACTCAAAACAACACTTTCAATCAACAAAGACCTAGCTTGTATAAACCACCACAACAAACCGAAGAGAAAAAGCCAAATCTGGAAGAAATGACGGCAAAGCTAATGGAATCTCAAACACAATTTATTACATCTCAAACCCAAACAAATGAGAGGTTTGTGTAGTAACCCGAACTTTTCCATGTTTATATATATATTAAATGAAATTGTTATTTACATGATTAAGTGTTTCCAACATGTTAAGCAATCAAACTTGTTAAGACTTGATTAATTGAAATAGGTTTCATATAGACAATTGACCACCCAAGTTGACCGGTGATTCACGAACGTTAAAACTTGTAAAAACTATATGATGACATATATATGGATATATATATATAGTTAACATGATATTATGATAAGTAAACATATCATTAAGTATATTAACAATGAACTACATATGTAAAAGCAAGACTACTAACTTAATGATTTTGAAACGAGACATATATGTAACGATTATCGTTGTAACGACATTTAATGTATATATATCATATTAAGAGATATTCATATATCATATTATTATGATAATATAATAATTTAAAATCTCATTTGATATTATAAACATTGGGTTAACAACATTTAACAAAATCATTAACCTAAAGGTTTCAAAACAACACTTACATGTAACGACTAACGATGACTTAACGACTCAGTTAAAATGTATATACATGTAGTGTTTTAATATGTATTCATACACTTTTGAAAGACTTCAAGACACTTATCAAAATACTTCTACTTAACAAAAATGCTTACAATTACATCCTCGTTCAGTTTCATCAACAATTCTACTCGTATGCACCCGTATTCGTACTCGTACAATACACAGCGTTTAGATGTATGTACTATTGGTATATACACTCCAATGATCAGCTCTTAGCAGCCCATGTGAGTCACCTAACACATGTGGGAACCATCATTTGGAAACTAGCATGAAATATCTCATAAAATTACAAAAATATGAGTAATCATTCATGACTTATTTACATGAAAATAAAATTACATATCCTTTATATCTAATCCATACACCAACGACCAAAAACACCTACAAATACTTTCATTCTTCAATTTTATTCATTTAATTGATCTCTCTCAAGTTCTATCTTCAAGTTCTAAGTGTTCTTCATAAATTCTACAAGTTCTAGTTTCATAAAATCAAGAATACTTCCAAGTTTGCTAGCTTACTTCCAATCTTATAGAGTGATCATCCAACCTCAAGAAATCTTTCTTATTTACAGTAAGATATCTTTCTAATACAAGGTAATACTCATATTCAAACTTTGATTCAATTTCTATAACTATAACAATCTTATTTCGAGTGGAAATCTTACTTGAACTTGTTTTCGTGTCATGATTCTGCTTCAAGAACTTTTAAGCCATCCAAGGATCCTTTGAAGCTAGATACATTTTTCTCATTTCTAGTAGCTTTATCTAGAAAACTTGAGGTAGTAATTATGTTCATAACATCATTCGATTCATACATATAAAGCTATCTTATTCGAAGGTTTAAACTTGCAATCACTAGAACATAGTTTAGTTAATTCTAAACTTGTTCGCAAACAAAAGTTAATCCTTCTAACTTGACTTTTAAAATCAACTAAACACATGTTCTATATCTATATGATATGCTAACTTAATGATTTAAAACCTGGAAACACGAAAAACACCGTAAAACCGGATTTACGCCGTCGTAGTAACACCGCGGGCTGTTTTGGGTTAGTTAATTAAAAACTATGATAAACTTTGATTTAAAAGTTGTTCTTCTTTGAAAATTATTTTTCTTATGAGCATGAAACTATATCCAAAAATCATGGTTAAACTCAAAGTGGAAGTATGTTTTCTAAAATGGTCATCTAGACGTCGTTCTTTCGACTGAAATGACTACCTTTACAAAAACGATTTGTAACTTATATTTCTGACTATAAACCTATACTTTTTATGTTTAGACTCATAAAATAGAGTTCAATATGAAACCATATCAATTTGATTCACTCAAAACGGATTTGAAATGAAGAAGTTATGGGTAAAACAAGATTGGATAATTTTTCTTGTTGTAGCAACGTGAAAATTGATAACAAATCTATATTAATCATATCCTAGCTAACTTATATTGTATTATACATGTATTCTAATATATTATGTAATCTTGGGATGCCATAGACACGTATGCAAATGTTTTGACATATCATATCGACCCATGTGTATATATTATTTGGAACAACCATAGACACTCTATATGCAGTAATGTGGGAGTTAGCTATACAGGGTTGAGGTTGATTACAAAAATATATATACTTTGAATTGTGATCTAGCCTGAGAAGTGTACACACTGGGTCGTGGATTGATTCAAGATAATATATATCAATTTTTTTTCTGTACATCTAACGTTGGACAACTAGTTGTAGGTTACTAACGAGGACAGCTGACTTAATAAACTTAAAACAACAAAATGTATTAAAAGTGTTGTAAATATATTTTGAATATACTTTGATATATATGTACATATTTGTTATAGGTTCGTGAATCGACCAGTGGCCAAGTCTTACTTCCCGACGAAGTAAAAATCTGTGAAAGTGAGTTATAGTCCCACTTTTAAAATCTAATATTTTTGGGATGAGAATACATGCAGGTTTTATAAATGATTTACAAAATAGATACAAGTACATGAAACTACATTCTATGGTTGAATTATCGAAATCGAATATGCCCCTTTTTATTAAGTCTGGTAATCTAAGAATTAGGGAACAGACACCCTAATTGACGCGAATCCTAAAGATAGATCTATTGGGCCTAACAAACCCCATCCAAAGTACCGGATGCTTTAGTACTTCGAAATTTATATCATATCCGAAGGGTGTCCCGGAATGATGGGGATATTCTTATATATGCATCTTGTTAATGTCGGTTACCAGGTGTTCACCATATGAATAATTTTTATCTCTATGTATGGGATGTATATTGAAATATGAAATCTTGTGGTCTATTGTTACGATTTGATATATATAGGTTAAACCTATAACTCACCAACATTTTTGTTGACGTTTAAAGCATGTTTATTCTCAGGTGAATATTAAGAGCTTCCGCTGTTGCATACTAAAATAAGGACAAGATTTGGAGTCCATGTTTGTATGATATTATGTAAAAACTGCATTCAAGAAACATATGTCGATGTAATATATTTCTATTGTAAACCATTATGTAATGGTCGTGTGTAAACAGTATATTTTAGATTATCATTATTTGATAATCTACGTAATGCTTTTGAAATCTTTATTGATAAAATAAAGGTTATGGTTGTTTTAAAAATGAATGCAGTCTTTGAAAAACGTCTCATATAGAGGTCAAAACCTCGCAACGAAATCAATTAATATGGAACGTTTATAATCAATATGAACGGGACATTTCAGTTGGTATCCGAGCGTTGGTCTTAGAGAACCAGAATTTTGCATTAGTGTGTCTTATCGAGTTTGTTAGGATGCATTAGTGAGTCTGGACTTCGACCGTGTTTACTTGAAAAATGATTGCTTAACAAATTTTGTTGGAAACTATATATTTTTAACATATGAATATTATGTGATATATTAATCTCTTAACGTGTTTGATATTATGTGATAGATGTCTACCTCTAGAACAAGTCACATTGACTCACCTAATAATAATGAAGAGTCAAATGTAAATTAGAATGATTCGTGGACTGATTCACAAGTTCCCGAAGAGGAACCGAAAGAAGAGTCGGAACCGGAAGAAGAATCGGAACCGAAAGAAGAATCGGAACCGGAAGAAGAAATAGAACCAGTGGGGGAAATAATAAAACGGTTAAGTAGAAGAAAATCCCCAACCAACCGACCAAAGTTAATTATGGTCAATGGTGTTTCCGCCAAGGAAGCAAAGTATTGGGAGGATTACCAATTCTCCGATGAATCGGATCCCGAAAAGGATTCTGATGATGTTATAGAAATTTCCCCAACAAAATTTAATAAGGCAAAAGAGAACAATAAGGGAAAGGGCATAAAAATAGAGAAATTTGATTCCAAACCCGATGAACTTTATATGTATCGTCAACACCCGTATTTCTTAAGTTGTGACAATAACCCGGGAACCTCTAAACCACCAGGTTTTTCTAAACCAATGTGGAAAACGACGGCTCGTATTAGGGGAACATCATATATCCCTAGAAACTTGGCAAAACGAACCAAAACCGAAGAAGAAGAAACGAGCGAGTCGGAATAAGATAGTTGTATTCGTGTGGTGTAATATATGTAATATAGTGTGCTTATGCATTATGATATATGTAAAAATTGCTTGTATTAATAAGTATTTTTTTTATGAATCTAACTCTTGTCTATTTTACAGTATAAAAACACAAAATAGATAGACAACCCAATATTTTAAGAGACCTACCCGGAGACATGATTGATGAAATTTTGTCTTGAGTCGGTCAGAATTCCTTGGCACAACTATTTAAGGCAAGATCAGTTTGTAAGACATTCGAAGAACGTTCCAAGAATGCCTTGATTTATAAAAGGCTTTCGTTCGAAAGATGGGGGATATCACATTAGGAAATCCATAAGTTATGATGTGTTTACTTTGACGCATATATTGCGGGGAACCCAAATGCTATTTTACGCAACGGGTTAAGAAATTATTTTGACTCAATATATCCGAATATAGGACTTCGTGATTTAGAAAAAGCGGCTAACATGCAACATAAAGAAGCATGTTATGCTTACGGGTTAGTGATGTTCGCTTCTTACCAAAGTGAGAACAAGAACATCGGGCTAGAACTATTAAACAAAACGTTCCCACAAGTGACGGAGTCGGTAATTGGGGTAAGAAATGAGGTTTTTAGATTGTTACGGGACTGTTGGACATTACGTAACCCTCGTACCTTTGGCAACGTTACAAAACAATGTCTTATCAACGACCATAACGGTTATGTTCCACAAGACCAAGGATGGGAAGTAGTCCTAGTAAAACCAGAATGCATGACTTGTTTCTGGACGTATGAATTACGTGTCTTTATTGCCTTTACTGAACGACTTGTGTACTAGCTAGAATTATCTTCACAACTATCTTGTATCAAAGTTATTGTGTGCTATATTTCATGCTATATGTAAAATAAGCGGTATTGTAAGTTTGTAAAATATTGTGTAAAAGTTTGAACGCGAAATATTATTATAATCAGTTTTTCATATAGAATTGTAGTAGTTGAATTGTATATTAGCTACTAAATATGAACTTAAAGGGTAGGTACTACCCGAATTTAAACTTATAAAACGCTAATATGAAGAAAAAGCTTTTATAAATGAGTTCATATTATGCTACGAGATACTATTGACTACTCTTAATATTCTGTATGATTAACTTGTTTCATTTGACTATTTGAAGGAAATGTCACCGACTACTTGACAAACCATGAATATGAGCGAAGAGGAATTTCGTACCTTTCTTGCTGCAAACATAGCCGCAGTACAGGCTGCGCTACATACCAACAATAACCTTGGATCTAGCAGTACATGAAATCGTGTAGGATGCACCTACAAAGAATTCATTGCCTGCAAACCTTTGGAATTTGATGGAACCGAAGGACCGATCGGATTGAAACGGTGGACCGAGAAGGTCGAATCGGTGTTTGCCATAAGTAAGTGTACTGAAGAGGATAAAGTGAAGTACGCTACACATACCTTCACAGGTTCTGCGTTGACATGGTGGAATACCTATCTAGAGCAAGTGGGACAAGATGATGCTTACGCACTACCGTGGTCAGCATTCAAGCACTTGATGAACGAGAAGTACCGTCCCAGAACCGAGGTCAATAAGCTCAAGACAGAACTTAGAGGTTTACGAACCCAAGGATTTGATATTACCACGTACGAAAGACGATTCACAGAATTATGCCTATTGTGTCCGGGAGCGTTCGAAGATGAGGAAGAGAAGATCGACGCGTTTGTGAAAGGATTACCGGAAAGAATCCAAGAAGATATAAGTTCACACGAGCCCGCCTCCATACAACAGGCATGTAGAATGGCTCACAAACTAGTGAACCAGATTGAAGAAAGAATTAAAGAACAGACTGCTGAAGAGGCCAATGTGAAGCAAGTCAAAAGAAAGTGGGAGGAAAACGGTGATAAGAATCACCAATACAACAACAACAGCAATTACAACAATAATCGCAACAACTATCCCAACAATCGCAATATCAATCGTAACTACAACAAACGGCCCAACAACAACAACAACAACTACAACAATCATCCCAACAACAATAATAACTGCAACAACAACAACAACAACAATCAGAAGCAGCTATGCCAAAGGTGTGAAAAGTATCACTCGGGGTTCAGCACCAAATTTTGCAACAAGTGTAAAAGAAATGGTCATAGCGCGGCGAAGTATGAGGTCTACAGATCAGGGGTTAATAGAACGAAAGGAACAAATGGTGTCAGAACGAGTAATGGTGGAGCAAGTAGTGTCAGAGCAAGTTATGCCAATGTAGTTTGTTATAAATGTGGAAAACCGGGCCACATTATTAGAAATTGCCCGAACCAGGAGAACACGAATGGACAAGGCCGCGGAAGAGTTTTCAATATTAATGCGGCAGAGGCACAGGAAGACCCGGAGCTTGTTACGGGTACGTTTCTTATTGACAATAAATCTGCTTACGTTTTATTTGATTCGGGTGCGGATAGAAGCTATATGAGTAGAGATTTTTGTGCTAAATTAAGTTGTCCATTGACGTCTTTGGATAGTAAATTTTTACTCGAATTAGCAAATGGTAAATTAATTTCAGCAGATAATATATGTCGGAATCGAGAAATTAAACTGGTTAGCAAAACATTTAAGATTGACTTGATACCAGTAGAGTTAGGGAGTTTTGATGTGATAATCGGTATGGACTGGTTGAAAGAAGTGAAAGCAGAGATCGTTTGTTACAAAAATGCAATTCGCATTATACGAGAAAAAGAAAAACCCTTAATGGTGTACGGAGAAAAGGGCAACACGAAGCTACATCTTATTAGTAATTTGAAGGCACAAAACTAATAAGAAAAGGTTGCTATGCTGTTCTAGCACACGTCGAGAAAGTACAAACTGAAGAAAAGAGCATCAATGATATTCCCGTCGCAAAAGAATTTCCCGATGTATTTCCGAAAGAATTACCGGGATTACCCCCACATCGATCCGTTGAATTTCAAATAGATCTTGTAACAGGAGCTGCACCAATAGCTCGTGCTCCTTACAGACTCGCACCCAGCGAGATGAAAGAACTGCAAAGCCAATTACAAGAACTTTTAGAGCGTGGTTTCATTCGACCAAGCACATCACCGTGGGGAGCTCCTGTTTTGTTTGTCAAGAAGAAAGGTGGTACATTCAGGTTGTGTATCGACTACCGAGAGTTGAACAAACTTACCATCAAGAACCGCTACCCACTACCGAGAATCGACGACTTATTTGATCAACTACAAGGCTCGTCTGTTTATTCAAAGATTGACTTACGTTCCGGGTATCATCAAATGCGGGTGAAAGAAGATGATATTCCAAAGACTGCTTTCAGAACACGTTACGGTCATTACGAGTTTATGGTCATGCCGTTTGGTTTAACTAATGCACCAGCTGTGTTCATGGACCTTATGAACCGAGTGTGGACCATACCTTGACAAGTTTGTCATTGTTTTCATTGATGACATACTTATTTACTCAAAGAATGACCAAGAACACGGTGAACATTTGAGAAAGGTGGTAGAAGTATTGAGGAAGGAAGAATTGTACGCTAAGTTTTCAAAGTGTGCATTTTGGTTGGAAGAAGTTCAATTCCTCGGTCACATAGTGAACAAAAAAGGTATTAAGGTGGATCCGGCAAAGATAGAAACTGTTGAAAAGTGGAAAACCCCGAAAACTCCGAAACACATACGCCAGTTTTTAGGACTAGCTGGTTACTACAGAAGGTTCATCCAAGACTTTTCCAGAATAGCAAAACCCTTGACTGCATTAACGCATAAAGGGAAGAAATTTGAATGGAAGGATGAACAAGAGAAAGCGTTTCAGTTATTGAAAAAAAAAGTTAACTAGGGCACCTATATTGTCATTACCTGAAGGGAATGATGATTTTGTGATATATTTTGACGCCTCAAAGCAAGGTCTCGGTTGTGTATTAATGCAATGAAGGAAAGTAATTGCTTATGCGTCTAGACAATTGAAGATTCACGAACAAAATTATACGACGCATGATTTGGAATTAGGCGCGGTTGTTTTTGCATTAAAGACTTGGAGGCACTACTTATATGGGGTCAAAAGTATTATATATACCGACCACAAAAGTCTTCAACACATATTTAATCAGAAACAACTGAATATGAGGCAGCGTAGGTGGATTGAATTGTTGAATGATTACGACTTTGAGATTCGTTACCACCCGGGGAAAGCAAATGTGGTAGCCGATGCCTTGAGCAGGAAGGATAGAGAACCCATTCGAGTAAAATCTATGAATATAATGATTCACAATAACCTTACTACTCAAATAAAGGAGGCGCAACAAGGAGTTTTAAAAGAGAGAAATTTAAAGGATGAAATACCCAAAGGATCGGAGAAGCATCTTAATATTCGGGAAGACGGAACCCGGTATAGGGCTGAAAGGATTTGGGTACCAAAATTTAGAGATATGAGAGAAATGGTACTTAGAGAAGCTCATAAAACCAGATACTCAATACATCCTGGAACGGGAAAGATGTACAAGGATCTCAAGAAACATTTTTGGTGGCCGGGTATGAAAGCCGATGTTGGTAAATACGTAGGAGAATGTTTGACGTGTTCTAAGGTCAAAGCTGAGCATCAGAAACCATCAGGTCTACTTCAACAACCCGAAATCCCGGAATGGAAATGGGAAAACATTACCATGGATTTCATCACTAAATTGCCAAGGAATGCAAGTGGTTTTGATACTATTTGGGTAATAGTTGATCGTCTCACCAAATCAGCACACTTCCTGCCAATAAGAGAAGATGACAAGATAGAGAAGTTAGCACGACTGTATTTGAAGGAAGTCGTCTCCATACATGGAATACCAATCTCTATTATCTCTGATAGGGATGACAGATTTATTTCAAGATTCTGGCAGACATTACAGCAAGCATTAGGAACTCGTCTAGATATGAGTACTGCCTATCATCCACAAACTGATGGCCAGAGCGAAAGAACGATACAAACGCTTGAAGACATGCTACGAGCATGTGTTATTGATTTCGGAAACAGTTGGGATCGACATCTACCGTTAGCAGAATTTTTCTACAACAACAGCTACCATTCAAGCATTGAGATGGCGCCGTTTGAAGTACTTTATGGTAGAAAGTGCAGGTCTCCGATTTTTTGGAGTGAAGTGGGGGATAGACAGATTACGGGTCCGGAGATAATACAAGAAACTACCGAGAAGATCATCCAAATTCAACAACGGTTGAAAACCACCCAAAGTCGACAAAAGAGCTACGCTGACATTAAAAGAAAAGATATAGAATTTGAAATTTGAGAGATGGTCATGCTTAAAGTTGCACCTTGGAAAGGCGTTGTTCAATTTGGTAAACGAGGGAAATTAAATCCAAGGTATATTGGACCATTCAAGATTATTGATCGTGTCGGACCAGTAGCTTAACGACTTGAGTTACCTGAACAACTCGCGACTGTACATAACACTTTCCGCGTCTTGAATTTGAAGAAATGTTTTGCTAAAGAAGATCTCACTATTCCGTTAGATGAAATCCAAATCAACGAAAAACTTCAATTCATCGAAGAACCCATCGAAATAATGGATCATGAGGTTAAAAGACTTAAGCAAAACAAGATACCAATTGTTAAGGTTCGATGGAATGCTCGTAGAGGACCCGAGTTCACCTAGGAACGAGAAGATCAGATGAAGAAGAAATACCCGCATTTATTTCCAGAAGATACGTCAACACCTCCAACTGCTTAAAATTTCGGGACGAAATTTATTTAACGGGTAGGTACTGTAGTGACCCGAACTTTTCCATGTTTATATATATATTAAATGAAATTGTTATTTACATGATTAAGTGTTTCCAACATGTTAATCAATCAAACTTGTTAAGACTTGATTAATTGAAATAGGTTTCATATAGACAATTGACCACCCAAGTTGACCGGTGATTCACGAACGTTAAAACTTGTAAAAACTATATGATGACATATATATGGATATATATAGTTAACATGATATTATGATAAGTAAACATATCATTAAGTATATTAACAATGAACTACATATGTAAAAGCAAGACTACTAACTAAATGATTTTGAAACGAGACATATATGTAACGATTATCGTTGTAACGACATTTAATGTATATATATCATATTAAGAGATATTCATACATCATATTATCATGATAATATAATAATTTAAAATCTAATTTGATATTATAAACATTGGGTTAACAACATTTAACAAAATCGTTAACCTAAAGGTTTCAAAACAACACTTACATGTAACGACTAACGATGACTTAACGACTCAGTTAAAATGTATATACATGTAGTGTTTTAATATGTATTCATACACTTTTGAAAGACTTCAAGACACTTATCAAAATACTTCTACTTAACAAAAATACTTACAATTACATCCTCGTTCAGTTTCATCAACAATTCTACTCGTATGCACCCGTATTCGTACTCGTACAATACACAGCTTTTAGATGTATGTACTATTGGTATATACACTCCAATGATCAGCTCTTAGCAGTACATGTGAGTCACCTAACACATGTGGGAACCATCATTTGGCAACTAGCATGAAATATCTCATAAAATTACAAAAATATGAGTAATCATTCATGACTTATTTACATGAAAACAAAATTACATATCCTTTATATCTAATCCATACACCAACGACCAAAAACACCTACAAACACTTTCATTCTTCAATTTTCTTCATCTAATTGATCTCTCTCAAGTTCTATCTTCAAGTTCTAAGTGTTCTTCATAAATTCTACAAGTTCTAGTTTCATAAAATCAAGAATACTTCCAAGTTTGCTAGCTTACTTCCAATCTTGTAGAGTGATCTTCCAACCTCAAGAAATCTTTCTTATTTACAGTAAGATATCTTTCTAATATAAGGTAATATTCATATTCAAACTTTGATTCAATTTCTATAACTATAACAATCTTATTTCGAGTGGAAATCTTACTTGAACTTGTTTTCGTGTCATGATTCTGCTTCAAGAACTTTTAAGCCATCCAAGGATCCTTTGAAGCTAGATCCATTTTTTTCATTTCCAGTAGCTTTATCTAGAAAACTTGAGGTAGTAATGATATTCATAACATCATTCGATTCATACATATAAAGCTATCTTATTCGAAGGTTTAAACTTGTAATCACTAGAATATAGTTTAGTTAATTCTAAACTTGTTCGCAAACAAAAGTTAATCCTTCTAACTTGACTTTTAAAATCAACTAAACACATATTCTATATCTATATGATATGCTAACTTAATGATTTAAAACCTGGAAACACGAAAAACACCGTAAAACCGGATTTACGCCGTCGTAGTAACACCGCGGGTTGTTTTGGGTTAGTTAATTAAAAACTATGATAAACTTTGATTTAAAAGTTGTTCTTCTGGGAAAATGATTTTTCTTATGAACATGAAACTATATCCAAAAATCATGGTTAAACTCAAAGTGAAAGTATGTTTTCTAAAATGGTCATCTAGACGTCGTTCTTTCGACTGAAATGACTACCTTTACAAAAATGACTTGTAACTTATATTTCCGACTATAAACCTATACTTTTTCTGTTTAGATTCATAAAATAGAGTTCAATATGAAACCATAGCAATTTGATTCACTCAAAACGGATTTAAAATGAAGAAGTAATGGGTAAAACAAGATTGGATAATTTTTCTTGTTGTAGCAACGTGAAAATTGGTAACAAATCTATATTAATCATATCCTAGCTAACTTATATTGTATTATACATGTATTCTAATATATTATGTAATCTTGTGATACCATAGACACGTATGCAAATGTTTTGACATATCATATCGACCCATGTGTATATATTATTTGGAACAACCATAGACACTCTATATGCAGTAATGTAGGAGTTAGCTATACAGGATTGAGGTTAATTCCAAAAATATATATACTTTAAGTTGTGATCTAGCCTGAGACGTGTATACACTGGGTCGTGGATTGATTATAATATATATCAATTTTTTTTCTGTACATCTAACGTTGGACAACTAGTTGTAGGTTACTAACGAGGAAAGCTGACTTAATAAACTTAAAACATCAAAATGTATTAAAAGTGTTGTAAATATATTTTGAGTATACTTTGATATATATGTACATATTTGTTATAGGTTCGTGAATCGACCAGTGGCCAAGTCTTACTTCCTGACGAAGTAAAAATCTGTGAAAGTGAGTTATAGTCCCACTTTTAAAATCTAATATTTTTGGGATGAGAATACATGCAGGTTTTATAAATGATTTACAAAATAGACACAAGTACGTGAAACTACATTCTATGGTTGAATTATCGAAATCAAATATGCCCCTTTTTATTAAGTCTGGTAATCTAAGAATTAGGGAACAGACACCCTAATTGACGCGAATTCTAAAGATAGATCTATTGGGCCTAACAAACCCCATCCAAAGTACCAGATGCTTTAGTACTTCGAAATTTATATCATATCTGAAGGGTGTCCCGGAATGATGGGGATATTCTTATATACGCATCTTGTTAATGTCGGTTACCAGGTGTTCACCATATGAATGATTTTTATCTCTATGTATGGGATGTATATTGAAATATGAAATCTTGTGGTCTATTGTTACGATTTGATATATATAGGTTAAACCTATAACTCACCAACATTTTTGTTGACGTTTAAAGCTTGTTTATTCTCAGGTGAATATTAAGAGCTTCCGCTGTTGCATACTAAAATAAGGACAAGATTTGGAGTCCATGTTTGTATGATATTATGTAAAAACTGCATTCAAGAAACATATGTCGATGTAATATATTTCTATTGTAAATCATTATGTAATGGTCGTGTGTAAATAGTATATTTGATAATCTACGTAATGCTTTTGAAACCTTTATTGATAAAATAAAGGTTATGGTTATTTTAAAAATGAATGCAGTCTTTGAAAAATGTCTCATATAGAGGTCAAAACCTCGCAACGAAATCAATTAATATGGAACGTTTATAATCAATATGAACGGGACATTTCAGTTTGATCAGTCATTAAGAACTCAACAAGCTTCCATTTTGAATCTAGAAAAACACGTAGGTACTCTTGCTAGCATGATGAGTAAGAGGGAACAAGGAAAGCTACCGAGTGATACTGAAGTAAATCCTCAGAATTAGAATGTTAATATGGTTTCAACGAATTTTGAAAAACCAGCATCGGAAGATGGGAAGGTTTTAGATGTGAGTAACAATGAAGAAGTTACAACACCACCACTACCGCCCGAGTATGTAAAGCCAGTGGTGGTACCATACAGACCACCCATCCCGTTTTCAAGAAAAGGAGTTGAGTATGAGCAAGTGATAGGTAATAAAGTTTGTGATACCTTTAGAAAGAAGAAGAAGAATAAGAAAGTGCAAGAAACAAAAACTGTAAAAGTAAACCCGGTGAAGACAGTTCCATTGAAACTTCCACCCAGGTTGGGTGATCCGGGTGAATTTATTGTTCCTTGTCTACTTAGTGATTGTGTCATGTGTGATGACCCGGAAATTTCCGACCAAATTTAAACTTTATTTATATATTGTTCCGACACGATAAGCAAAGTTTGTTAAGTTGAATTTCAAAAATCTTAAACGTGTTCATATATTCATTTGACCTTCGACTATTTCCGACGATTCATGAACAATTGTTGTAAATAAATGTGTGTGTGTGTATATATATATATATATATATATATATATATATATATATATATATATATATATATATATATATATATATATATATATATATATATATATATATAAGTATATAAATAATAACTTGAAGTATGTAAATAAAGTATTATATAATTTTGTTGTTAGAACTAATTATGTAAATAAATAGCGATATAATAAAACTTATTACTAAAATATGATGCATCATTTTAAGTGAAAGGTTATTTTGTTTGAAGATCATCTTGTAAATATTATGAATATATGTTTGCTTATCTTTACATAATTATAGTTTCATTCTTTTACGAGCCGAGTAATGAGACAAGTTAACTCTTAAGTTTAAGATGTCTAATGTTATTTTTTAGAAAGTCATGCTTTGTGAACTTAAATTAATATTTATATAAAACTTAAATGGAGGAAGCAATGTATGTAGATATAAACAAATCATAGGCTGATGTACTATTTATCAATCACGGATTCTTTCTGTACCCTTTCAATTCACCATGATTGTCATTAAATTTTGGGACGACTACTACGCCTACTTAAATTTTGGGACGAAATTTCTTTTAAGGAGTAGGTAATGTAACATCCCGCCTTTTTCTGTTTACTTACCGTTTATTTATTCTAAAGTCCGTTATATAATTATAACACCTTCCGTTAATACGCGTTTCTAAATTATCTCGTTTAGGTCATTCACGCACCCGCAACCGAACTCGAGGGACTAGTTTTGCCAATTGATCAAAGGTGTGACTAGATGAACTAGTCAACACCCACCACCTCTTTTCATTTCCCATTTCATTTTCCTTTTTCTTTAATACTTTCACTAAATTCTCTCAAACACCAATCCAAAGATTCATCATCTAAATCAAATCGAGCAAGCACCAATCCAAACAAATTACATATTCGGAATCCTTGCATCTTCCTCTTCGAATCCATACCGATTACTTCTCATTTGAGTAACTTTTTAAAATCACTAGATTTTGTGTTCTTGATGATTTTTACTTGTAAAAGTGTTAATTAGTGTCTATGGCTCAAGTCTAACATGAATATATGATTTATATGTTCGATCTCGTTATTTTAAGCAACTAGCATGAACTTGAACTTTGGTGTGTTTGATTTGGTGATTTGGTTGCTTGAATGTTGTTAAATGTTATAAGTGCATGTTTTAATTGTGTTACTAGTATCACTAGCTTCAATTTGGTGTGTAGGTTGCTTTAGAAAACTTCATAAACTTGATTATTGATTTTGGGGATGATTGGTTAGGGTTTGATAGAACTAAATGTGAACATTTGATGCATTGAATGCCATGAATTGTTGTTGGTAAGTGTTTAGTTGCATTGTATGCGTAATTATCTACGAAACGGCGTATCACATGTGTGTATTTAATTCCCGAATCATAATTGTGCATTTATGAAATTGAAGCATTAATGATGAGCATTAATTGATCATTTAATTTGGAAACTCGATATTTGCTAATGATGTTTTTGATTGATGAAACGTGCTTAGTTGTGTTCCTTGTCAAATTACCTTTCCAATGATATAAGATACGTGTTCTAAGTGTTTACGGTTTGTGAATTGTGCTAAATTGAAGATTGAATTTTGACTTGAACAATTGAAACTGACCAGGCACCAGACCACGTTAAATGTCACGGCGCAGCCCTCCTTGGTCGCGGCGCGGCATTTGTCGTGTTTGGCTTCGGACCTACTTTGTCAAATTTTGAAAAATGTTTGCTATGCTACGCACCTCCGATTCACATGTAACTTGTTCTAACATGCTTATATATGAATAAAAAACCTCAGAAAAATAGTTCGGGACCCGACCCGAACATGTTGACTTTTTCGTTTACTTTGACCCGACCAAAGTTGACTTTTAACCGAACTTAACCAAATGTTTGTACAATCATTCTAACATGCTTTTATACTTGTATCTTGCATGAAATGTGACAACTTTACTCACATGCTATAGTAATCGAGTCGTAACGAGCCATAGGACTAATTGAACACTTTGACCGACCGTGTTTACCGATATTGATACAAACCTATTTGTTTAGGTCAAGACTAGCATTTATTCTTTGCACGTTACTTGTTGAAGTATCTTTTTACTCTTGCACTCAAGGTGAGATCGTAGTCCCACTTTTACTCTTTTGAACTTACAATTGGGATGGCGCCGTCAATGACGATTTTGTCGGGTCGCTACAGTAGCCGATGCCTTAAGTCGAAAAGAAAGAGCGGTGCCTCTTCGTGTCTGAGCTTTAAACATCACCATTCACACCAACCTCAATAGTCAAATTCGTGTAGCCCAAGACGAGGCTCTCAAGGATGAAAACATCTCTCTCGAACACTTGAACGTCCTTACCTCTTTATTCGAAGTTAAAGAAATCGGACTCCGATATTTCGCCGGAAGAATTTGGGTACCTAGTTATGGGGAGCTACGAAGCCTTATTTTAGATGAAGCCCATAATTCAAGGTATTCGATTCACCCCGGTGCCAATAAGATGTATCACTACCTCAAAGAACAATATTGGTGGCCTAACATTAAAAGGGACGTTGCTACTTATGTTAGAAAGTGCCTAACTTGCTTAGAAGTCAAAGTCGAACATCAAAGACCGTCCGGACTACTTCAACAAATCGAAATCCCGCAATGGAAGTGGGAAAGAATAATGATGGATTTTATCACCAAACTACCAAAGACGGTGGGCGGTTATGATACTATTTGGGTTATTGTTGACCGTCTCACCAAATCCGCGCACTTCCTAGCCATGAAGGAAACCGACAAAATGGAGAAACTTGCACAACTTTACATTAAAGAGATCGTCGCCCATCATGGAGTACCCTTATCGATTATTTCCGATCGAGATGGCCGTTTTGTTTCTAGATTTTGGCGTACCTTACAAGAAGCGTTGGGAACGCGTTTAGACATGAGCACCACATATCATCCGCAAACCGATGGACAAAGCGAATGCACAATTCAAACTTTGGAAGACATGCTACGAGCTTGCGTTATCGATTTCGGAAAAGATTGGGACAAGCACTTACCTCTCGCCGAATTCTCCTACAACAATAGTTATCATGCGAGTATCAACGCCGCACCATTCGAAGCGTTATATGGCCGAAAATTTTGTTCTCCTCTTTGTTGGGCCGAAGTAGGCGAAACACAAATCACCGGACCTGAACTCATTCATGAAACAACCGAGAAGATCGTTCAAATCCGAGATAGACTTAGGACGGCCCGAAGTCGTCAAAAGAGCTATACCGACAAAAGACGCAACGACCTCAAATTTCAAGTCGGTAACCGCGTAATGTTAAAAGTCGCACCTTGGAAAGGTGTAATCCATTTCGGGAAACACGGGAAGCTAAATCCGCGATATATTGTTCCTTTCGAAATCTTGGAGCGTGTTGGAACCGTTGCTTATCGTTTAGATCTTCCGCCTCAACTGAGTTCCGTTCATCCTACTTTCCATGTATTGAACTTGAATAAGTGTTTTGCCAAACCCGAATTCGTCATCCCTCTTGAGGAACTTACTATTGATGACAAACTCCACTTTGTGGAAGAACCGGTTGAAATTGTGGACACCTCCGTCAAGACGCTAAAACAAAGTAGAATCCCGATCGTTAAGGTCCGTTGGAATGCCAAAAGGGGACCCGAGTTTACTTGGGAATGACAAGATCAAATGCAAAAGAAATACCCTCATTTATTCGCGGATTCGGAAATGCAAGATCTCGAGGAAGAAACAACGACTACTACGCCTACTTAAATTTCGGGACGAAATTTCTTTTAAGGAGTAGGTAATGTAACATCCCGCATTTTTCCGTTTACTTTACATTTAACTATTTTATAGTCTGTTAAATCTTTATAACATCTCCCGTTGATACGCGTTTTAAATTATCTCGTTTAGATAATTCACGCACCCGATTCAAACTTGAGGGACCGATGTTGCCAAATGACCAAAGTTTTGACTAGGTCAAAGTGGTCAACACCCACCTCCTCCATTCATTATCTTTTCCATTTTCCATTTTTCTAAATACTTTCAACATATTCTCTCAAACACCAATTCAAAGATTCATCATCCATTTTCAATCTAACAATCAAACATCAAAACAAATTACATATTTGAAATCCTTACATCTTCCTCTTCGAATCCATACCGATTACTTCTCATTTGGGTAACTTTCTAAAATCACTAGATTTTGTGTTCTTGATGATTTTTACTTATAAAAGTGTTAATTAGTGTCTATGGCTCAAGTCTAACATGAATATGTGATTTATATGTTCGATCTCGTTATTTTAAGCAACTAGCATGAACATGAATTTTGGTGTGTTTGATTTGGTTGCTTGAATGTTGTTAAATGTTATAAGTGCATGTTTTAATTGTGTTACTAGTATCACTAGCTTTAATTTGATGTGTAGGTTGCTTTAGAAAACTTCATAAACTTGATTATTGATTTTGGTGACGTTGGTTAGGGTTTGATAGAACTAAATGTGAATATTTGATGCATTGAATGCCATGAATTGTTGTTGGTAAGTGTTTGGTTGGATTGTATGCTTGATTACCTACGAAACGGCGTATTATATGTGTGCATTTATTTTTCGAATCATCAAAGTGCAATTATGAATTTGAAAGCATTTATGGTGAACATTTAATGAACTTTTAACTTGGAAATTTGATTTTTGAAAATGATGCTTTCGATTGATGAAATGTGTTTAGTTGTGTTCCTCGTCAAATTACCTTTCCAATGATATAAGATACGTGTTCTAAGTGTTTACGGTTTGTGAATTGTGCTAAATTGAAGATTGGATTTAGACTTGAACAATTGAAACTGACCAGGCACCAGACCACGTTAAGTGTCGCGGCGCGGCCCTTCTTGGTCACGGCGCGGCATTTGCCGTGTTTGGCTTCTGACCTACATTGTCAAATTTCGAAAAATGTTTGCTATGCTACGCACCTCCGATTCACATGTAACTTGTTCTAACATGCTTATATATGAATAAAAACCTCAGAAAAATAGTTCGGGACCCGACCCGAACGTGTTGACTTTTTCGTTGACTTTGACTTGACCAAAGTTGACTTTTGTCCAAACTTAATCAAATACTTATGCAATCATTCTAACATGCTTTTATACTTGTACCTTACATGAAACATGAAAATTTGATTCACATGCTATATGTAATCGAGTCGTAACGAGCCATAGGACTAATTGAACATCTTTGACCAATCGTGTTTACCGTTATTGATACGACCTACTTGTTTAGGTCAAGACTAGCATTCGTTCTTGCACACGTTATCTTGTGAAGTACTTTATTCAATCATGCACTCAAGGTGAGATCATAGTCCCAACTTTACTCTTTTAAACTTACAATTGGGATGAGAAAACATAAACGTTTCATTTTACAAAGTGAACACAAGTACAAAAACAAACATTCTACATACGAGTTAGAACAAAAATCCTCAATTCGATTATCATTAGTTACACTTGCCGGGTGTAAGCGGGAACTTATGTTGTATGGCCATATGGGTTTGACAAACCCTCATTCGGACGGTTCGCTACCGTTATTCGGATGAAATATATTTTCGAGAAACAGTGTATGTTTTAACACTATTGTGATGGGGTTCTATGGATGGAAAGTTAAGCCTTGATAATTGGGTGCTCGTGATAACAAATTTTAGAATGGTTTACTATTATTTCAATGATATAAATCTTGTGGTTCAATTGTACTTACTTACTTAAACCTATGATTTCACCAACGTTTTCGTTGACAGATTTCTATATTTTTCTCAAGTCCTTGAACATTTTGTGATACATGCTTCAGCTCATTACTTTTGATACTTGCTTGGATGTCGAGTATACATGCATACGTGGAGCGTCTTTTGACTTATTCTTAAATTGTGTCGCACATGTTTCAATCGTACTTTAAACTTCGTAATGTAACTAGTTGTCGAACTACTTTGTAAACCTTGAAACATCCTTACTTTTGAAATGAATGCGACATACTTTTGGTCAAACGTTGTTTTAAAGACTTATGACCACGTAATGGGACCTAAGTAGACGGCGCCGTCAATTACGATTTTGTCGGGTCGCTACATCATCGTACCTTTATTTACTGTCATTTTAATTACTGCAAATTACTTTATCGCAATTTAAATTCTGTCATTTATATTATCGTCATTTATCTTTACGCTTAAAATATAAAATCGACAAACCGGTCATTAAACGGTAAAGCCCCCTTTTATAATAATAATAAACACTTATATCTAAATATATATATTTGTATAAATATAGTTGTTAAAAATATAGTACATAATCAACCAGCTCCCTGTGGAACGAACCGGACTTACTAAAAATTAAACTACTCTACGATTAGGTACACTGCCTATAAGTGTTGTAGCAAGGTTTAGGTATATCCCATCTATATAAATAAATAAAACTTGTATCATATTTCGCCGTATTTCATATTAAAAATAATACTATTTCGTACTACACATCGCACACATCAGGCACCAAAACCAACTGGGCCAAATACTCACATCAATGGTGCTCGTAATAAGCATCAAGATACCGGGTTTGGAAATTTCAACTTCCACAGGTTCAAAGATGGTCGGTCATACATGGATGCAATGGGGGGAAAGAAGGATGATCATAGGGATGTTCTGAATGAGAAAAAAAAGCAGAAACCTGATGAACAGGGTAGGAAAGAACGATTGGTGGTAATTAATGACGATGAGAGTGCAAAAAATAATAGGTATTACAGAAAGAAATTATTGGGGAAGCAAGAAGTCGGGACATCCTTAAAAACATAAGGAAGATTTCTAGGGCAAAAGGGTTATGTGATACATAGATTAAGTTCTTGGGATGGTTAGACATATTGGTGGTGTTTCCTAACCTAGATGAGGTAATGAAGGCGACTGAAGTTAATCAACCCATATCAAGGTGGTTAAACAAGATCAGGAGTTGGGACTTCTCGTGTTGGTCGAACGGGAGAATGTCGTGGCTTAAAATTAGCAGTGTACCTCCACCATGTTGGTCGAAAAAAACATTCACCTCTATTGCGGAGTGGTGGGGTACAGTTTATTTGCATGAGAATTGTAACCTGGAAGGAGATCAAAGTTTAACATACGACAAAGTTTTTGTGAAGCTAAACGAGCCAGAGGTAGTCAAAGGGTCCCTATTATTGAAATTCAAATCCAGAAACTACTTCATAAACGTAGAGGAAGAGGTCAAAAAGGTTCCGGATAATACTGTGATATCTGAGAATGATAGTGATGATTCGGAATGCATGTTTGATTCTGAGTCGAATATTGATTCGGATCTGATCTCAAACAGCGAAGACATCATGGGTTCCTCTTGTAACATCCCGGCTTTTTCCATTTACTTTTCCGTTTAATTATTTAAAGTCCGTTATATGATTATAACATCCTTCGTTAATACGCGTTTTAAAAATATCTCGTTTAGGTAATTCACGCAACCGCAACCTAACTCGAGGGACTAGTTTCGCCAAGAGAGCAAAGATGTGAGTAGCATTTGACTAGTCAACACCCATCTCCTTTCATTTCTATTTTCCATTTCCATTTTCTTTTAACACTTGCACATTTGCTTTCAATTCTCTATTACAAAGATTCATCATCCAAATCAAATCTAGCAAGCTTCAATCCAAACAAATTACATATTTGGAATCCTTACAACTTCTTCTTCGATTCCATACCGATTTCATTATATTTGGGTAACTTTCTAAAATCACTAGATTTCGTGTTCTTGATGTTTTTAACTTATAAAGTTGTTAATTAGTGTCTATGGCTCAAGTCTAACATGAATATATGATTTATATGTTCGATCTTGTTATTTTTAGTAACTAGCATGAACTTGAAAGTTTGGTATGTTTGATTGTTGATTTGGTTGCTTAAATGTTGTTGTTATGATAAAGTGCAAGTATTAAATGTGTTCCTAGTATCACTAGCTTTAATTTGATGTGTAGGTTGCTTTAGAAAACTTCATGAACTTGATTAGTGATTTTGGTGAAATTGGGTTAGGGTTTGATGAACTTGAAATGGACTTTTGATGCTTTGAATGACATGAAATGTTATTTGTAAGTGTTAGGTTGTATTGTATGTTTGATTACCTTCGAAACGGCATATCATTCATGTAAATTGGTTGCCGAATCATCGAATGGCATTTATGAACTTGAATACATTAAATGAGGAGCTTTGAATGTGATTTTGGTTGTTGTAAAGGTAAATGTGATTGATGAAATGTGTTTAGTTGTTTTCCTTGTCAAATTACCTTTCCGATAATATAAGATACATGTTTTGGTTGTTTGCGGGTCATAAATAGTGATTGTTTGAAGTTAGGTTCGTGCATTAAACTTGAAAACTGCCAGAATTTCTGCACAGGTAATGGCGCGGCGCGCCATAACCCCGCGCGGCGTGCCAAAGTGGGCTGACCAACTTGTCATTTAGAGGAAAAATGTTTGCTATGCTAGGGACCTCCGATTCACATGAAACTTGTTCTAATATGCTTATATATGACTAACTAGCACAGAAAAATAGTTCGGGACCCGACCCGAATGTGTTGACTTTTTCGTTGACTTTGACCGACCAAAGTTTGACTTTTTGTCAAACTTAACCAAATAATTATGCAATCTTTCTAACTTGTTTCTATACTTGTATCTTGCATGAAACTTGACAATTTGATTCACATGCTACATAATCGAGTCGTAACGAGCCATAGGACTAATTGAACATCTTTGACCTATCGTGTTTACCGTTATTGATACAAACCTATTTGTTTAGGTCAAGACTAGCATTCGTTCTTGCACACGTTTACTTGTTGAAGTACTTTTACATACGTGCACTCAAGGTGAGATCATAGTCCCACTTTTACTCTTTTGAACTTACATTTGGGATGAGAAAACATAAACGTTTCTTTTTACTAAGTGAACACAAGTACAATAAAACAAACATTCTACATACGAGTTTGAACAAAAATCCTCAATTCGATTATCATTAGTTACACTTGCCGGGTGTAAGCGAGAACTTATGTTATATGGCCATATGGGTTTGACAAACCCTCATTCAAACGGTTCGCTACCGTTTACGAATGGAATATATTTTCGAGAAACAGTGTATGTTCTAACACTATTGTGATGGGGTTCTATGGAAGGAATGTTAAGCATTGATAATTGGGTGCTCATGAAACAAACTTTTGGAATGTATTACTATTATATCAATGTTACAAATCTTGTGGTTCACTTGTACTTACTTACTTAAACCTATGATTTCACCAACGTTTTCGTTGACAGATTTCTATGTTTTTCTCAGGTCCCTGAACATTTTGTGATACATGCTTCCGCTCATTTCTTTTGATACTTGCTTGGATGTCGAGTATACATGCATACGTGGAGCGTCTTTTAGCTACTTTCAAATTGTGCATATGTTTCAATTGTACTTTAAACTTTGTTATGTAACTAGTTGTCGAACTACTTTGTAAACCTTGAAACATCTTTACTTTTGAAATGAATGCGACATACTTTTGGTCAAACGTTGTTTTAAAGACTTATGACCACGTAACGGGACCTAAGTAGACGGCACCGTCAATGATGATTTTGTCGGGTCGCTACACCTCTGAAGACGAATTCAGTTTATATAATGAATTTTTAAGATCGGAGGATGAAGATTCTGATTTTACCAACCTGGATGGTGATGTTCCGGCGAAAACCGCCGAAAAAGTTGAAGAAACCCTAGAAGATGAAGGGTCCGAATTTTTTGAGATAGATGAACTTTTCGTAGATGACGAGGTGGCAGCCAACAGGAATACAGACCTGGGTGGCTATTTTAATTCTCCCAAGGTAAGCAATAATTACGACAGTTATGAAAAGGTTAAAGATGTGACGACCCGGAAATTTTCGACCAAATTTAAACTTAATCCTTATATGATTTCGACATGATAAGCAAAATCTATTAAATTGAATTTCAAAATGTTTGAACTATTTTTTTCATGAATGCATTTGACTTTGACTGTTCCCGATGATTTACGAACAATTAATTGTAAATAGATATGTGTGAATATATATATAAATAATAATTAGAAATATAAATTGAAATATTACATGAAGTAATTGTTAGAATTAATAATGTAAAATAAAATAATATATATTATTATTATTTAAGACATATCTATATATAAATAAAGTATATTAAAATAAATACTGAATGATTGTAATACTCCTTTGATATTCCGATTGATATTAAGCAAGTTAAATACGAACTTATGTAATTTTAAAATAAAAGGTGATCCGAAAATGAGTTATATAAGTTATAGGCTTATTAAAAGTATATTTAGGATCTAATTATTTAATTTTAACACTTTTTATATTTTACCCATAAATGAGAGGGACAGTGATGTAATTTTTATTTATTAAATTAATGACTGAATTTTATACCAAAAAGACTAAAATAATTAAAGATAATTAATCTTAAAATTTGGGATTTTTCTGAGAGCTTTTGTCCGCCACTAATTATCAACGGAGTACGAATTAATACCCTAATAAAACTGTAACCTTTTGACAAATGAAATTCACTGGTGTTTGATTTCTAATTATATTATTGAGTACCTTTTGACTTCCGACTACGAGTACTATATCTATATATTATTACATATCTAGATAATTGAGATGAAAACATGTTTTAAGAGTTGTATGCTCCACATACTGTGTTTCAACTTTTCCACCAATAATATCATATATATTTACATGGTTATGCACTTTGGAACACACACATACATGATACATACAAGTTAGAATTCACCATTTTCAATCTCATCACTTTCTTTGATCTCCGCCCTCACTTCCAACCGTGACCAAACCCAAGAACCATCACCATGTATGACACCATCGAACCACAGTTCATGTTTTCTGTTTCGATTACAACCTATCATCACACCCATCAATACCTAAATCACTGGCTATACCTTTTCATTTTAATTCGAGAGTATGCAACAACACCATTCACCTACACGATCGTAACCCACAAAACCATATTCGTATATCAACCACCCGTTACCATCTTTTAATATTACTCGTCACTGTTATGTGTCGTTCAAACCACCATCATGATATCATCTTGAGAACCAGCACAAAGCACCACCGATTACTCTCACCCTAAACCGCCACTCAAACCTACGTAAAAACTGCTACTGTAGCGGTAGTTGTATGATACTGTTTCCATCGTCAAACAATCACCTCACCATCTTCATTTTTCCCTCTCTTCTATGTAAACCACAACCACCAAGTTATCACCATCTCTAAACTACAGTTATATTTCTATTTTGCTGCAATCACCGCCACTCTACACTCATATTCACCACATCACCACCTCCTACCGCTATACATATATCTCTGTTTCTGTCCCAACAATTAACCACGAACACCAAAGCAAGAACCGCCACATTTGATCACTACAAAATCCTCATTAATTCGGCTATCATTGAACTAAATTTCCTTATGCGATAAAGTGACCATGGTTATGTGTTTTATCTTCATTCTGGCCGACAACACTTAAACCAATGACCCACTTGGTTATATTAGTAAGGTTGCAGCTGGATACCATGAGATAAAATGTTGTTATATTAATATAAAAGCATTGATAAAGTTGTGGGAATTATTGGTGTTGAATTTGAATATGTTTTCTGTTGAATACCGAATCCTTCAATTTTCCATAGTGGCCGTTATTGAATTTGGACTTGGGAACTACCTGGACTGAAGCAAACTGGATCGGGCCTCTTTTAGGCCACACTATAGATGTTATGGCTACCACTATGCTGTGTTTTTTTTATTGTTCCTGTGTACAGGCAACGACTACCATTTTTTTTTATTCGTGACCCAAAATCACACCCATTACCTTCCTGTTTTCACTGTAGTTGCTATTTAAATAAGGTGATGAAGAAGATAAATAGTAGATATTGTCGAGTTGATGATGGAACGATGATGATGAACTGTCTGTTCTCTTCCTGATTCGAAGCAAACCAAGCTAAACCCTACTTTATATCTTCGACTGTTATTGCAGGCCATGAATTCTTCTGTTGGGCTTCTGATTTTCCTGCGAGCCTATTCCAGTTTTCTGTTTCTGTTGGGCCCTAACAAAAGCCCAATTATTTTCTGTTTTGAACAAGCTTGCTTCTGTTAAACTTATCTGCTGCTACGACTTGTTTTATTTTTTTTCTCGATCATGATATTGATTATGATGGCTATGGATATGTTTATGGTGATGATATATGGTAACATACGATAAAGATGGTGAGTGACGATTAAGTTATCGATGATGATGAGTTGATAGAATGATGATCTATAAGATATGGTAATGATGATTATGAAATGGGTTAATGTATTTACGGGACAAATTGAAACATAAAGTGGCGGATAGAGGAATGGTTATATATGATGTGTTTAACCGAGAGGTCGTGGGTTCGATCCTGGTCTGAGGCATTTTTTTTTTGTGAAAGCCTTTTAAAACCCTTAAGGTAGTATTTTATTTATTTTTTATTATAATTATTATTATTGTTGTTATTATTATTATTATTACTAATTATTAATATTATCATTATTATTAGGAATAATATTATCCTTATTATGATTATCCTAATGACTCTTATCATAAAAATTAGTAGTATTATCATTAAGACTAATATTAGAATTATCATTATTATTAAACTTATATTTTTATTAAAATTAAAAGTATCATTATTATTAGTATTAACATTACTTTTATTATTACTTTTAAACATTATTATTATTATCATTATTATTGTTATCATATCATTTTTTATAAAAATTATCATTTTTATTATTATTAGTATTATTATCCCTATTTTAGTACTATTATGATTATTGATTTTACAAATAAAATAAATTTATATATAAAAAGTATATTACATACTATATTAACTATAATATTAACTAAATTACACCTAGTGTATAAATATATCTTAAAATGTTATAATTAATAATAACACATATATAAATATAAATATTAATCTGAATACATTATAATAAGTTACAATTTAATACTATATAATAAAATATATAAATATATATATATGAAACATATAATCTATATCACTAATAATTATATGTGAATTTGTTCGATTACAATTACATGTGTTAATATACATAATTGAATATAGGTTCGTGAATTCGAGGCCAACCTTGCATTGTTCAGTTTCGTCATATGTATTTTTACTACAAAATACAGTATTGTGAGTTCATTTGCTCCCTTTTTACTCTTTACATTTTTGGGACTGAGAATACATGCGCCATTTTTACAACTGCTTTATTAAATGTTTTTTTTAAATATATTTTGAACTGCGAATAAATGAAATGCTTTTATAAATGTTTGACGAGATAGACACAAGCAAAACATTCCTCGAATGAATTATTATGCAGACAGAAGTTTTGCGAATTATTATTGAATTATGTGGACATGATAATTGCCACCATTGAATTATGTAGACATGATAATTGCCACCATTGAATTATGTGGACATGATAATTGCCACCATTGAATTATGTGGACATGATAATTGCCACCAGTTGATGTGAATGTTATATATCGAGAGAATGATTTTATACACAGGTTATGTGTATGTTATTTTTGTGCACAAGATATGTGTACAGTTACTATGATTTATGAAAATGGTTTCGTACACCAGAAAGATGTACTGTATTTAAAAGATTTAGCCTGTACATTACAGGTGGGTATAGGATTCGGGCCCATTTGTACCATGCAGCATTTAAATCTTGTGGTCTATCAAAATGATGAATTTTATTGTTTTAAGATAAACCTATGAACTCACCAACATTTTGGTTGACACTTGAAAGCATGTTTATTCTCAGGTATGAAAGAAATCTTCCGCTGTACATTTGCTCATTTTAAGGACATTACTTGGAGTCGATCATCGCACTGGGATCAAATGTTGATGACTTCGTCCAGTTGGATTAGGACGGGGCATTTCAGTTTGTATCAGAGCGGTGGTCTTAGCGAACCAGGTCTTGCACTAGTGTGTCTAACTGATAGTTGATTAGATGCATTAGTGTGTCTGGACTTCGACCGTGTCTGCATGTCAAAAGTTTTTCTTATTATTTTTGTCGGAAATCATCTGCTTATCCTCCTTAGGAAATTACCTGCTCATTATTCTTAGTCAAGACACATCATATTGCAATGATTGCATGAATAGTGTATAGACAAAAATTCATATCTTAGTGTATCTGCTGATTCATATCTTAGCGTATCTGTTATTGTTACCTTTGCCTGACAGATTCCGTAGATTCCTCCGTAACTTATGGGATTTTAGTATTATATATGCATATGTAAATTATGTATTGCAGGGTACTAATCAACATCCTATTCTATTCCTTATCGAAAATCCTTCATCTGATCGTACGAGATGAATCCCTCAACCAGTTCGAGTCCCTTAGATTCCGATAACTATTCCAATAGTTATTCCGACAGCTATTCCGACATACAGTTTCACTCGAGCTCCGAAAGCAGTGTCACCAGAATGAATCAACCAACCATTCATCCCCAATTCATCTGATGGTTTCATAGTTGAATAAATCAATGGAGACGAGAAGAAGGCGATCCTTTCCACTCACCAACCTGCACTCTTGGTGAAGAACCTGAAGCACTTACCAGCGAACCTGTTCATAACACCATTTTCTCTCTCATTTCCAGAGTATCTCGTCATGACTGTATCACAAGTCAGATTCTAAACCTTATTCATCTGCTCGTTCTTACCGACAATCATCCTGGAGTAATCGAAGAAGTCAACGAAATTCGCGCTCGAGTAATCAATTTGGAAAACGTGGTGCAAAATCTACCAGCTTCAACAACAGCACCGGCAACATCAGTACCACCAACAACCCAAGTTTCAACATCACATGCCTCAACATCTTATTCTGTATCTCGAGTATAATCATCGTTCTACATGACGTTCTACATCTTCGTTCCTCATGATGATTATGTAATCTCTAATGTTTTAGAGATTATATATTCATGTTCTAACGGTAAATCAAATGAGTTTAATATCATAATAACTCATTAAATCTATGTTACATCTGAAGAAAATATATATATATGTAAGTATATTTTCATAAAGATTGTAACTAAAAATTCTTTTGTACAAACTGTTAATGGTGAAAATATTTTAACGGGTAGGTAATACCCTAGAAATATTTGGATTTCGCATTAATAAGTTACACTGTACATTCTTCGCATTTGATTCAACGATCAATTACTATCCTATTTACAACCACCGATATACTTATCCGTTCACCAAAGAATAACTATTTTCATTCAAATTCAATTTCATATTTGGATTTTGACCTATCAGAATCCAACAAGTGGCATAATGAAGAAATAATGGACACAATAAAAATTGATTAGAAACAGACTAATTAATAATATGGAATTTTGTTAAGAAACCACGCTAACAAGATCCTAGCTAACTATTCCTAGCTAACTGATTACATTTTATTTATCGCAGTTTATTTATCGCAATTAATTATCGCAATTTTATTTATCGTCATTTAATTTCTGTTATTTACTTTACGCACTTTATTTATCGTCATTTAATTTCTATTATTTATTTTACGCACTTTAAATATCGGGATATGTATAAAAGGTTTTGACATATCATATCGACGCATCTATATATATTATTTGGAATAACCATAGACACTCTATATGCAGTAATGCTGGAGTTAGCTATACAGGGTTGAGGTTAATTCTACAATAATATATATAGTTTGAGTTGTGATCGAGTCTGAGACATGTACACGGGTCACGATACGTATTAATTAATTCGAATATTATATATTAAATTATATATGAATTATTAGACTGTTAACTGTGGATTATCGACTGTGGACTAATGACATTGGATAATTAAAATGAATTAAAATATTGATTATAATATATGAAACTAAATAATTCTTCAAGTTTGCCACTTAATTTCATATTAAACCTCATTCGTATCTTGACGATTACAATCTGCGTTCAAACTTTTCACGATTCTTGAAAACACCTCAATCTAGAGGATGAACCAACCGCACTTCGTCTACGGAAGGAAAGATTTATGCATATAGTTATACACCTGAAAAACACTCAGAACCTGAGTAAACGTTTAACACGTGTCTGTGCTAGCTCCTTTGGCATTGTTATTACCAAAAATAATATTGCAACTCTTTTCAAATTAGCCAAATTTGTCACAGCTCCAACAATTCAACTTCGACTTTTCAGTCGGACTAGCCTTACTATAACTTTGATATATATGCGTGCTATTTTATTGTTACCGGGGAACCTTTTATATTCCACCATATTACCAGCAGATGTACCAGCAACCTCGTCGCTCCTTGGTTTAAATCCCTCCGATAAATCACTATATTTATCTATTGAAGTCTCATCATGTACTCATCCGCATCTTGTAACAAGAATTGCCATACCATTTACCGAGAATCAACAAATCTGTATTGTGAGTCTCGCGACGTTTTCACATCAACAGTTATATGTATCCATATAATATTTATCTCTTATATCTTCCATTCTGAAATTCTGAAAAGCACCCAGTCTGCGAATTAATACTCTGAATTTGGAAAAGTTGAATGAAGCAACAAAAACTGTAAACGACCTCAACAGCCAAAAGTGGATGATAAAGAATTATATGTTGGAAAAGCTCAGAAAAAGTTTGAACTGAAAAACTGATTGAGCAAACTACGAAGGAGTCTCTGAATAAATCACAAGGACTAAACTTGTATATTAAGGATCCTGATGATTCTGTTTCTGATTAAATCTTTAGCGAATACCTTGCTTCTAACTCCAAACTCTTGCGGACAAATTTTCTTCACCATCCTTCAATATTAGAAATTTCAAGATATCATCGTATCTTTCATTATAAATATCCTCCATATTTCTGAAGATATTTTCATAACTATTTTTATCTGAAATCATTAATCTCTTCGTGCTATCAGTGTTACATCATATAGAAACTGTTAGTTTCTATATTCTGTAAACTTTCGAGCTTAAAATATGAATGTTATTGAAGTAATATTGGGAACTGAAGCATGAGTTAGTATAATATAATGACACTTGATCAACGTGATTATATTACAGTAAGTCATGCTGAGTTTCTAATGAAACGTGATGATTCACAGACCATAACATCATCATGTGCCATGTTACACGACTCTTACATTCTACCTAATCTCCAAACATATCAAGAATATATCTTCTTGATAGTTTTATCTTTTCTCTTGAATTTTGGTAATTTAACCAATCAGGATCGTGCTATTACAATTTCTCTCTTAGAACGTTAGTCATGATCTTTCGAAACTTCATACCTACGAATTCTGAACCACTATTTGCTTGACTTAAAGACGGGAAGAAAAAAAAAAGTATGGAACACCAAAATATAAAGGAAACGAAGAGGGTGGATCTATAGTGAAATATCAGACGAAGCAATCGAGATAGATCATCGCATTTAATCAAAAAGGATCCTAATTTCCTTAAATCCCGAAGAATCAAATATTATTACAAACATTTCTTTAAATTCCTTAAATTCCGAAAATCAACTGTATCTACGTCAAAAGATATGACGAAACGTTATTTTATCATTTCACTCTTTTGCGATAACTTCACTCGTACTCTTCACAAAGTCAAATTATTTTATCCATATTACTCAATATTGATAAAACTTCATTTAGAAACTCGTATGCGTCATGAGAACATACTTATTGTCAACCATGACCCATCCAATCAAATTTCGGAACGAAATTTCTTTAACGGGTAGGTACTGTGACGACCCGGAAATTTTTGACCAAATTTAAACTTAATCCTTATATGATTTCGACATGATAAGTAAAATCTATTAAATTGAATTTCAAAATGTTTGAACTATTTTTTTCATGAATGCATTTGACTTTGACTGTTCCCGATGATTCACGAACAATTAATTGTAAATAGATATGTGTGAATATATATATAAATAATAATTAGAAATATAAATTGAAATATTACATGAAGTAATTGTTAGAATTAATAATGTAAAATAAAATAATATATATTATTATTATTTAAGACATATCTATATATAAATAAAGTATATTAAAATAAATACTGAATGATTGTAATACTCCTTTGATATTCCGATTGATATTAAGAAAGTTAAATACGAACTTATGTAATTTTAAAATAAAAGGTGATCCGAAAATGAGTTATATAAGTTATAGGCTTATTAAAAGTATATTTAGGATCTAATTATTTAATTTTAACACTTTTTATATTTTACCTATAAATGAGAGGGACAGTGATGTAATTTTTATTTATTAAATTAATGACTGAATTTTATGAAATGTCCCGTTCATATTGATTATAAACGTTCCATATTAATTGATTTCGTTGCGAGGTTTTGACCTCTATATGAGACGTTTTTCAAAGACTGCATTCATTTTTAAAACAACCATAACCTTTATTTTATCAATAAAGGTTTCAAAAGCATTACGTAGATTATCAAATAATGATAATCTAAAATATACTGTTTACACACGACCATTACATAATGGTTTACAATAGAAATATATTACATCGACATATGTTTCTTGAATGCAGTTTTTACATAATATCATACAAACATGGAATCCAAATCTTGTCCTTATTTTATTATGCAACAGCGAAAGCTCTTAATATTCACATGAGAATAAACATGCTTTAAACGTCAACAAAAATGTTGGTGAGTTATAGGTTTAACCTATATATATCAAATCGTAACAATAGACCACAAGATTCCATATTTCAATATACATCCCATACATAGAAATAAAAATCATTCATATGGTGAACACCTGGTAACCGACATTAACAAGATGCATATATAAGAATATCCCCATCATTCCGGGACACCCTTCGGATATGATATAAATTTCGAAGTACTAAAGCATCCGGTACTTTGGATGGGGTTTGTTAGGCCCAATAGATCTATCTTTAGGATTCACGTCAATTAGGGTGTCTGTTCCCTAATTCTTAGATTACCAGACTTAATAAAAAGGGGCATATTATATTTCGATAATTCAACCATAGAATGTAGTTTCACGTACTTGTGTCTATTTTGTAAATCATTTATAAAACCTGCATGTATTCTCATCCCAAATATATTAGATTTTAAAAGTGGGACTATAACTCACTTTCACAGATTTTTACTTCGTCAGGAAGTAAGAATTGGCCACTGGTCGATTGACGAACCTATAACAAATATGTACATATATATCAAAGTATATTCATAATATATTTACAACACTTTTAATACATTTTGATGTTTTAAGTTTATTAAGTCAGCTGTCCTCGTTAGTAACCTACAACTAGTTGTCCAACGTTAGATGTACAGAAAAAAATTGATATATATTATCTTGAATCAATCCACGACCCAGTGTATACACGTCTCAGGCTAGATCACAACTCAAAGTATATATATTTTTGGAATCAACCTCAACCCTGTATAGCTAACTCCCACATTACTGCATATAGAGTGTCTATGGTTGTTCCAAATAATATATACACATGGGTCGATATGATATGTCAAAACATTTGCATACATGTCTATGGTATCCCAAGATTATATAATATATTAGAATACATGTATAATATAATATAAGTTAGCTAGGATAGGATTAATATAGATTTGTTACCAATTTTCACGTTGCTACAACAAGAAAAATTATCAAATCTTGTTTTACCCATAACTTCTTCATTTTAAATCCGTTTTGAGTGAATCAAATTGCTATGGTTTCATATTGAAATCTATTTTATGAATATAAGCAGAAAAAGTATAGGTTTATAGTCGGAAATATAAGTTACAAGTCTTTTTTGTAAAGGTAGTCATTTCAGTCGAAAGAACGACGTCTAGATGACCATTTTAGAAAACATACTTCCACTTTGAGTTTAACCATGATTTTTGGATATAGTTTCATGTTCATAAGAAAAATCATTTTCCCAGAAGAACAACTTTTAAATCAAAGTTTATCATAGTTTTTAATTAACTAACCCAAAACAGCCCGCGGTGTTACTACGACGGCGTATGTCCGGTTTTACAGTGTTCTTCGTGTTTCCAGGTTTTAAATCATTAAGTTATCATATCATATAGATATAGAACATGTGTTTAGTTGATTTTAAAAGTCAAGTTAGAAAGATTAACTTTTGTTTGCGAACAAGTTTAGAATTAACTAAACTATCTTCTAGTGATTACAAGTTTAAACCTTCGAATAAGATAGCTTTATATGTATGAATCGAATGATGTTATGAACATCATTACTACCTCAAATTTTCTGGATAAAGATACTGGAAATGATAAAAATGGATCTAGCTTCAAAGGATCCTTGGATGGCTTGAAAGTTCTTGAAGCAGAATCATGACACGAAAACAAGTTCAAGTAAGATTTCCACTTGAAATAAGATTGTTATAGTTATAGAAATTGAATCAAAGTTTGAATATGAGTATTACCTTGTATTAGAAAGATATCTTACTGTAAATAATAAAGATTTCTTGAGGTTGGATGATCATTCTACAAGATTGGAAGTAAGCTAGCAAACTTGGAAGTATTCTTGATTTTATAAAACTAGAACTTGTAGAATTTATGAAGAACACTTAGAACTTGAAGATAGAACTTGAGAGAGATTAATTAGATGAAGAAATTGAAGAATTAAAGTGTTTGTAGGTGTTTTTGGTCGTTGGTATATGGATTAGATATAAAGGATGTGTAATTTGGTTTACATGTAAATAAGTCATGAATGATTACTCATATTTTTGTAATTTTATGAGATATTTCATGCTAGTTGCCAAATGATGGTTCCCACATGTGTTAGGTGACTCACATGGGCTGCTAAGAGCTGATCATTGGAGTGTATATACCAATAGTACATACATCTAAAAGCTGTGTATTGTACGAGTACGAATACGGGTGCATACGAGTAGAATTGTTGATGAAACTGAACGAGGATGTAATTGTAAGCATTTTTGTTAAGTAGAAGTATTTTGATAAGTGTCTTGAAGTCTTTAAAAAGTGTATGAATACATATTAAAACACTACATGTATATACATTTTAACTGAGTCGTTAAGTCATCGTTAGTCGTTACATGTAAGTGTTGTTTTGAAACCTTTAGGTTAACGATTTTGTTAAATGTTGTTAACCCATTGTTTATTAAATCAAATGAGATGTTAAATTATTACATTATCATGATATCATGATGTATTAATATATCTTAATATGATATATATACATTAAATGTCGTTACAACGATAATCGTTACATATATGTCTCGTTTCAAAATCATTAAGTTAGTAGTCTTTTTTTTTACATATGTAGTTCATTGTTAATATACTTAATGATATGTTTACTTATCATAATATCATGTTAACTATATATATATATCCATATATATGTCATCATATAGTTTTTACAAGTTTTAACGTTCGTGAATCGCCGGTCAACTTGGGTGGTCAATTGTCTATATGAAACTTATTTCAATTAATCAAGTCTTAACAAGTTTGATTGCTTAACATGTTGGAAACATTTAATCATGTAAATATCAATTTCATTTAATATATAAAAACATGGAAAAGTTCGGGTCACTACAGTACCTACCCGTTAAATAAATTTCGTCCCGAAATTTTAAGCTGTTGAAAGTGTTGACGAATTTTCTGGAAATAGATGCGGGTATTTCTTTTTCATATGATCTTCACGCTCCCAGGTGAACTCGGGTCCTCTACGAGCATTCCATCGAACCTTAACAATCGGTATCTTGTTTTTTTTAAGTCTCTTAACCTCACGATCCATTATTTCGACGGGTTCTTCAATGAATTGAAGTTTTTCATTGATTTGGATTTCGTCCAATGGAATAGTGATATCTTCTTTAGCAAAACATTTCTTCAAATTCGAGACGTGGAAAGTGTTATGTACATTCGCAAGTTGTTGTGGTAACTCAAGTCGGTAAGCTACTGGTCCGACACGATCAATAATCTTGAATGGTCCAATATACCTTGGATTTAATTTCCCCCGTTTACCAAATCGAACAACACCTTTCCAAGGTGCAACCTTAAGCATGACCATTTCTCCAATTTCAAATTCTATGTCTTTTCTTTTAATGTTGGCGTAGCTCTTTTGTCGACTTTAGGCGGTTTTCAACCGTTGTTGAATTTGGATGATCTTCTCGGTAGTTTCTTGTATTATCTCCGGACCCGTAATCTGTCTATCCCCCACTTCACTCCAACAAATCAGAGACCTATACTTTCTACCATAAAGTGCTTCAAACGGCGCCATCTCAATGCTTGAATGATAGCTGTTGTTGTAGGAAAATTCTGCTAACGGTAGGTGTCGATCCCAACTGTTTCCGAAATCAATAACACATGCTCATAGCATGTATTCAAGCGTTTGTATCGTCCTTTCGCTCTACCCATCAGTTTGTGGATGATAGGCAGTACTCATGTCTAGACGAGTCCCCAATGCTTGTTGCAATGTCTGCCAGAACCTTGAAACAAATCTACCATCCCTATCAGAGATAATAGAGACAGGTATTCCATGTATGGAGACAACCTCCTTCAAATACAATCGCGCCAACTTCTCCATTTTGTCATCTTCTCTTATTGGCAGAAAGTGTGCTGACTTGGTGAGACGATCAACTATTACCCAAATAGTATCATAACCACTTGCAGTCCTTGGCAATTTAGTAATGAAATCCATGGTAATGTTTTCCCATTTCCATTCCGGGATTTCAGGTTGTTGTAGTAGACCTGATGGTTTCTGATGTTCAGCTTTGACCTTAGAACACATCAAACATTCTCCTACATATTTAGCAATATCGGCTTTCATACCTGGCCACCAAAAATATTTCTTAAGATCCTTGTACATCTTCCCCGTTCCAGGATGTATTGAGTATCTGGTTTTATGAGCTTCTCTAAGTACCATTTCTCTCATATCTCCAAATTTTGGTACCGAAATTCTTTCAGCCCTATACCGGGTTCCGTCTTCTCGAATATTAAGATGCTTCTCTGATCCTTTGGGTATTTCATCCTTTAAATTTCCCTCTTTTAAAACTCCTTGTTGCGCCTCCTTTATTTGAGTAGTAAGGTTAGTACAAATAATTATATTCATAGCTTTTACCCGTATAGGTTCTCTATCCTTTCTACTCAAAGCTTCGGCTACCACATTCGGGTTCCCCGGGTGGTATCGAATCTCAAAATCATAATCATTCAACAGTTCAATCCACCTGCGTTGTCTCATATTCAGTTGTTTCTGATTAAATATGTGTTGAAGACTTTTGTGGTCAGTATATATAATACTTTTGACCTCATATAAGTAGTGCCTCCAAGTCTTTAATGCAAAAACAACCGCGCCTAATTCCAAATCATGCGTCGTATAATTTTGCTCGTGAATCTTCAATTGTCTAGATGCATAAGCAATCACCTTCGTCCGTTGCATTAATACACAACCAAGACCTTACTTTGATGCATCACAATAAATCACAAAATCATCATTCCCTTCAGGCAATGACAATATAGGTGCCGTAGTTAGCTTTTTCTTCAATAATTGAAACGCCTTCTCTTGTTCATCCTTCCATTCAAATTTCTTCCCTTTATGCGTTAATGCAGTCAAGGGTTTTGCTATTTTGGAGAAATCTTGGATGAATCTTCTGTAGTAACCAGCCAATCCTAAAAATTGACGTATATGCTTCGGAGTTTTTGGGGTTTCCCACTTTTCAGCGGTTTCGATCTTTGCCGGGTCCACCTGGATACCTTCTTTGTTCACTATGTGACCGAGAAATTGAACTTCTTCCAACTAAAATGCACACTTTGAAAACTTAGCGTACAGTTTTTCTTTCCTCAATACTTCTAGCACTTTTCTCAAATGTTCTTCGTGCTCTTGATCATTCTTTGAGTAAATAAGTATGTCATCGATGAAAACAATGACAAACTTGTCAAGATATGGCCCACACACTCAGTTCATAAGGTCCATGAACACAGCTGGTGCGTTAGTCAATCCAAACGACATAACCATAAACTCGTAATGACCATAACGCGTCCTAAAAGCAGTTTTTGGAATATCATCCTCCTTTACTCGCATTTGATGATATCCAGAACGTAAATCGATTTTCGAATAAACCGACGAGCCTTGTAGTTGATCAAATAAGTCGTCAATTCTCGGCAATGGATAACGGTTTTTGATGGTAAGTTTATTCAACTCTCTGTAGTCAATACACAACCTAAATGTACCATCCTTCTTCTTGACAAACAAAACAGGAGCTCCCCATGGTGATGTGCTTGGTCGAATGAAACCACGTTCTAATAGTTCTTGCAATTGGCTTTGCAGTTCTTTCATCTCGCTGGGTGCGAGTCTATAAGGAGCACGAGCTATTGGTGCAGCTCCTGGTACAAGATCTATTTGAAATTCAATAGATCGATGTAGAGGTAGTCCCGGTAATTCTTTCGGAAATACATCGGGAAATTCTTTTGCGACAGGAACATCATTGATGCTCTTTTCTTCAGTTTGTCCTTTCTCGACGTGTGCTAGAACAGCATAGCAACCTTTTCTTATTAGTTTTTGTGCCTTCAAATTACTAATAAGATGTAGCTTCGTGTTGCCCTTTTCTCCGTACACCATTAAGGGTTCTCCTTCTTCTCGTACAAGGCGAATTGCATTTTTATAACATACGATCTCTGCTTTCACCTTCTTCAGCCAGTCCATGCCAACTATTACATCAAAACTCCCTAACTCTACGGGTATCAAATCAATCTTAAATATTTCGCTACCCAGTTTAATTTCTCGATTCCGGCATATATAATCTGCTAAAATTAATTTACCGTTTGCTAATTCGAGTAAAAATTTACTATCCAATGGCGTCAATGGACAACTTAATTTAGCACAAAAATCTCTACTCATATAGCTTCTATCCGCACCCGAATCAAATAAAACGTAAGCAGATTTATTGTCAATAAGAAACGTACCTGTAACAAGCTCCGGGTCTTCCTGTGCCTCTGCCGCGTTAATATTAAAAACTCTTCCACGGCCTTGTCCATTCGTGTTCTCCTGGTTCCGACAATTTCTAATAATGTGGCCCGGTTTTCCACATTTATAACAAACTACATTGGCATAACTTGCTCCGACACTACTTGCTCCGCCACTACTCGTTCCACACCATTTGTTCCTTTCGTTCTGTTAACCCCTGGTCCGTAGAGCTCACACTTCCCCGCGCTATGACCATTTCTTTTACACTTGTTGCAAAATTTGGTGCAGAACCCCGAGTGATACTTTTCACACCTTTGGCATAGCTGCTTCTGATTATTGTTGTTGTTGTTGTTGCGGTTGTTATTGTTGTTGGGATGATTGTTGTAGTTGCTGTTGTTGTTGTTGTTGTTGTTGTTGTTGTTGTTGGGCCGTTTGTTGTAGTTGCGATTGATGTTGCGATTGTTGGGATAGTTGTTGCGATTATTGTTGTAATTGCTGTTGTTGTTGTATTGGTGATTCTTATCACCGTTTTCCTCCCACTTTCTTTTGACTTGCTTCACATTGGCCTCTTCAGCCACCTGTTCTTTAATTCTTTCCTCAATCTGGTTCACTAGTTTGTGAGCCATTCTACATGCCTGTTGTATGGAGGCGGGCTCGTGTGAACTTATATCTTCTTAGATTCTTTCCGGTAATCCTTTCACAAACGCGTCGATCTTGTCTTCCTCATCTTCGATCGCTCTCCCACACAATAGGCACAATTCTGTGAATCGTCTTTCGTACGTGGTAATATCAAATCCTTGGGTTCGTAACCCTCTAAGTTCTGTCTTGAGCTTATTGACCTCGGTTCTGGGACGGTACTTCTCGTTCATCAAGTGCTTAAATGCTGACCACGGTAGTGCGTAAGCATCATCTTGTCCCACTTGCTCTAGATAGGTATTCCACCATGTTAACGCAGTACCTATGAAGGTTTACGTAGCGTACTTCACTTAGTCCTCTTCAGTACACTTACTTATGGCAAACACCGATTCGACCTTCTCGGTCCACCGTTTCAATCCGATCGGTCCTTCGGTTCCATCAAATTCCAAAGGTTTGCAGGCAGTGAATTCTTTGTAGGTGCATCCTACACAATTTCTTGCGCCGTTTGCTGCATTGCTAGATTCGGAGTTATTGTTGGTATGTAGCGCAGGCTGTACTGTGGCTATGTTTGAAGCAAGAAAGGCACGAAATTCCTCTTCGCTCATATTCAAGGTGTGTCGAGTAGTCGGTGCCATTTCCTTCAAAATAGTCAAATGAAACGAGTTAATCATATAGAATATCAAGAGTAGTCAATAGTATTTCGTAGCGTAATATGAACTTATTTATAAAAGTTCTTTCTTCATATTAGCGTTTTATACTCTTTAATTCGGGTAGTACCTACCCATTAAGTTCATACTTAGTAGCTAACATACCATTTCAACTACTACAATTCTATATGAAAAACTAATCACAAAAAAAAAATCATATTCAAACCTTTATACAATAACTTGCAAACTTACAATACCGCTTTTTTTTACATATAGCATGAAATATAGCACATAAAACTTTGATACAAAGTAGTTGCGAAGATAATTCTAGTTAATAAATATGGCGTTCAGCAAAGGCAACAAAGACACGTAATTCATACGTCCAGAAACAAGTCATGCATTCTGGTTTTACTAATACCACTTCCCATCCTTGGTTTTGTGGAACATAACCGTTGTGACCGATAGTAAGACAATGTGTTGTAACGTCGTCAAAAGGATGAAGATTACGTAATGATCAACAGTCTCGTAATAACCTAAAAACCTCATTTCTTACCCCAATTACCGACTCCGTCACTTGTGGGAACGTTTTGTTTAATAGTTGTAGCCCGATGTTCTTGTTCTCACTTTGGTGAGAAGCGAACATTACTAACCCGTAAGCATAACATGCTTCTTTATGTTGCATGTTAGCCGCTTTTTCTAAATCACGAAGTCCTATATTCGGATATATTGAGTCAAAATAATTTCTTAACCCGTTGCGTAAAATAGCATTTGGGTTCCCCGCAATATATGCGTCAAAGTAAACACATCGTAACTTATGGATTTCCCAATGTGATATCCCCCATCTTTCGAACGAAAGCCTTTTATAAATCAAGGCATTCTTGGAACGTTCTTCGAATGTCTTACAAACTGATCTCGCCTTAAATAGTTGTGCCGAGGAATTCTGACCGACTCTAGACAAGATTTCATCAATCATGTCTCCAGGTAGGTCTCTTAAAATATTGGGTTGTCTATCCATTTTGTGTTTTTATACTGTAAAATAGACAAGAGTTAGATTCATAAAAAAAATACTTATTAATGCAAGTAATTTTTACATATATCATAATGCATAAGCACACTATATTACATATATTATACCACACGAATACAACTATCTTATTCTGACTCGCTCGTTTCTTCTTCTTCGGTTTTGGTTCGTTTTGCCAAGTTTCTAGGGATATATGATGTTCCCCTAATACGAGCCGTCGTTTTCCACATTGGTTTAGAAAAACCTGGTGGTTTAGAGGTTCCCGGGTTATTGTCACTACTTAAGAAATACGGGTGTTGACGATACATATAATGTTCATCGTGTTTGGAATCAAATTTCTCTATTTTTATGCCCTTTTCCTTATTGTTCTCTTTTGCCTTATTAAATTGTGTTAGGGTAATTTCTATAACATCATCGGAATCCTTGTAGGGATCCGATTCATCGGAGAATTGGTAATCCTCCCAATACTTTGCTTCCTTGGCGGAAACACCATTGACCATAATTAACTTTGGTCGGTTGGTTGAGGATTTTCTTCTACTTACCCATTTTATTATTCCCCCCACTGGTTTTATTTCTTCTTCCGGTTCCGATTCTTCTTCCGGTTCCGATTCTTCTTCCGGTTCCGACTCTTCTTCCGGTTCCTCTCCGAGAACTTGTGAATCAGTCCACGAATCATTCCAATTTACATTTGACTCTTCATTATTATTAGGTGAGTCAATGGGATTTTTTTTAGAGGTAGACATCTATCACATAATATCAAACACGTTAAGAGATTAATATATCACATAATATTCACATGTTAAAACTATATAGTTTCCAACAAAAATGTTAAGCAATCATTTTTAAAGAAAACACGGTCGAAGTCCAGACTCACTAATGCATCCTAACAAACTCAATAAGACACACTAATGTAAATTTTCTGGTTCTCTAAGACCAACGCTCTGATACCAACTGAAATGTCCCGTTCATATTGATTATAAACGTTCCATATTAATTGATTTCGTTGCGAGGTTTTGACCTCTATATGAGACGTTTTTCAAAGACTGCATTCATTTTTAAAACAACCTTAACCTTTATTTTATCAATAAAGGTTTCAAAAGCATTACGTAGATTATCAAATAATGATAATCTAAAATATACTGTTTACACACGACCATTACATAATGGTTTACAATAGAAATATATTACATCGACATATGTTTCTTGAATGCAGTTTTTACATAATATCATACAAACATGGACTCCAAATCTTGTCCTTATTTTAGTATGCAACAGCGGAAGCTCTTAATATTCACCTGAGAATAAACATGCTTTAAACGTCAACAAAAATGTTGGTGAGTTATAGGTTTAACCTATATATATCAAATCGTAACAATAGACCAGGATTTCATATTTCAATATACATCCCATACATAGAGATAAAAATCATTCATATGGTGAACACCTGGTAACCGACATTAACAAGATGCATATATAAGAATATCCCCATCATTCCGGGACACCCTTCGGATATGATATAAATTTCGAAGTACTAAAGCATCCGGTACTTTGGATGGGGTTTGTTAGGCCCAATAGATCTATCTTTAGGATTCGCGTTAATTAGGGTGTCTGTTCCCTAATTCTTAGATTACCAGACTTAATAAAAAGGGGCATATTATATTTCGATAATTCAACCATAGAATGTAGTTTCACGTACTTGTGTCTATTTTGTAAATCATTTATAAAACCTGCATGTATTCTCATCCCAAAAATATTAGATTTTAAAAGTGGGACTATAACTCACTTTCACAGATTTTTACTTCGTCGGGAAGTAAGACTTGGCCACTGGTCGATTCACGAACCTATAAAAAATATGTACATATATATCAAAGTATATTCAAAATATATTTACAACACTTTTAATACATTTTGATGTTTTAAGTTTATTAAGTCAGCTGTCCTCGTTAGTAACCTATAACTAGTTGTCCAACGTTAGATGTACAGAAAAAAATTGATATATATTATCTTGAATCAATCCACGACCCAGTGTATACACGTCTCAGGCTAGATCACAACTCAAAGTATATATATTTTTGGAATCAACCTCAACCCTGTATCGCTAACTCCCACATTACTGCATATAGAGTGTCTATGGTTGTTCCAAATAATATATACACATGGGTCGATATGATATGTCAAAACATTTGCATACGTGTCTATGGCATCCCAAGATTATATAATATATTAGATTACATGTATAATATAATATAAGTTAGCTAGGATATGATTAATATAGATTTGTTACCAATTTTCACGTTGCTACAACAAGAAAGATTTGTTACCATACGTGTTTAGTTGATGTTAAAAGTCAAGTTAGAAGGATTAACTTTTGTTTATGAACAAGTTTAGAATTAACTAAACTATGTTCTAGTGATTACAAGTTTAAACCTTCGAATAAGATAGCTTTATATGTATGAATCGAATGATGTTATGAACATCATTACTACCTCAAGTTTTTTGGATAAAGCTACTGGAAATGAGAAAAATGGATCTAGCTTCAAAGGATCCTTGGATGGCTTGAAAGTTCTTGAAGCAGAATCATGACACGAAAACAAGTTCAAGTAAGATTTCCACTCGAAATAAGATTGTTATAGTTATACAAATTGAATCAAAGTTTGAATATGAGTATTACCTTGTATTAGAAAGATATCTTATTGTAAATAATAAAGATTTCTTGAGGTTGGATGATCACTCTACAAGATTGGAAGTAAGCTAGCAAACTTGGAAGTATTCTTGATTTTACGAAACTAGAACTTGTAGAATTTATGAAGAACACTTAGAACTTGAAGATAGAACTTGAGAGAGATTAATTATATGAAGAAAATTGAAGAATTAAAGTGTTTGTAGGTGTTTTTGTTCGTTGTTATATGGATTAGATATAAAGGATGTGTAATTTTGTTTACATGTAAATAAGTCATGAATGATTACTCATATTTTTGTAATTTTATGAGATATTTCATGCTAGTTGCCAAATGATGGTTTCCACATGTGTTAGGTGACTCACATGGGCTGCTAAGAGCTGATAATTGGAGTGTATATACCAATAGTACATACATCTAAAAGCTGTGTATTGTACGAGTACGAATACGGGTGCATACGAGTAGAATTATTGATGAAACTGAACGAGGATGTAATTGTAAGCATTTTTGTTAAGTAGAAGTATTTTGATAAGTGTCTTGAAGTCTTTCAAAAGTGTATGAATACATATTAAAACACTACATGTATATACATTTTAACTGAGTCGTTAAGTCGTCGTTAGTCGTTACAGGTAAGTGTTGTTTTGAAACCTTTAGGTTAACGATCTTGTTAAATGTTGTTAACCCATTGTTTATTAAATAAAATGAGATGTTAAATTATTACATTATTATGATATAATGATTTATTAATATATCTTAATATTATATATATACATTAAATGTCGTTACAACGATAATCGTTACATATATGTCTCGTTTCAAAATCATTAAGTTAGTAGTCTTGTTTTTACATATGTAGTTCATTGTTAATATACTTAATGATATGTTTACTTATCATAATATCATGTTAACTATATATATATCCATATATATGTCATCATATAGTTTTTACAAGTTTTAACGTTCGTGAATCGCCGGTCAACTTGGGTGGTCAATTGTCTATATGAAACCTATTTCAATTAATCAAGTCTTAACAAGTTTGATTGCTTAACATGTTAGAAATATTTAATCATGTAAATATCAATTTCATTTAATATATAAAAACATGGAAAAGTTCGGGTCACTACATTTTATACCAAAAAGACTAAAATAATTAAAGATAATTAATCTTAAAATTTGGGATTTTTCTGAGATCTTTTGTCCGCCACTAATTATCAACGGAGTACGAATTAATACCCTAATAAAACTGTAACCTTTTGACAAATGAAATTCACGGGTGTTTGATTTCTAATTATATTATTGAGTACCTTTTGACTTCCGACTACGAGTACTATATCTATATATTATTACATATCTAGATAATTGAGATGAAAACATGTTTTAAGAGTTGTATGCTCCACATACTGTGTTTCAACTTTTCCACCAATAATATCATATATATTTACATGGTTATGCACTTTGGAACACACACATACATGATACATACAAGTTAGAATTCACCATTTTCAATCATCACTTTCTTTGATCTCCACCCTCACTTCCAACAGTGACCAAACCCAAGAACCATCACCATGTATGACACCATCGAACCACGGTTCATGTTTTCTGTTTTGATTACAACCTATCATCACACCCATCAATACCTAAATAACTCGCTATACCTTTTCGTTTTAATTCGAGAGTATGCAACAACACCATTCACCTACACGATCGTAACCCACAAAACCATATTCGTATATCAACCACCCGTTACCATCTTTTAATATTACTCGTCACTGTTATGTGTCGTTCAAACCACCATCATGATATCATCTTGAGAACCACCACAAAGCACCACCGATTACTCTCACCCTAAACCGCCACTCAAACCTACGTAAAAACTGCTACTCTAGTGGTAGTTGTATGATACTGTTTCCATCATCAAACAATCACCTCACCATCTTCATTTTTCCCTCTCTTCTATGTAAACTACAACCACCAAGTTATCACCATCTCTAAACTACAGTTATATTTCTGTTTTGCTGCAATCACCGCCACTCTACACTCATATTTACCGCATCACCACCTCCTACCGCTATACATATATTTCTGTTTCTGTCCCAACAATTAACCACGAACACCAAAGCAAGAACCGCCACATTTGATCACTACAAAATCCTCATTAATTCGGCTATCATTGAACTAAATTTCCTTATGCGATAAAGTGACCATGGTTATGTGTTTTATCTTCATTCTGGCCGACAACACTTAAACCAATGACCCACTTGGTTATATTAGTAAGGTTGCAGCTGGATACCATGAGATAAAAGGTTGTTATAATAATATAAAAGTATTGATAAAGTTGTGGGAATTATTGGTGTTGAATTTGAATATGTTTTCTGTTGAATACCGAATCCTTCAATTTTCCATAGTGGGTCGTTATTGAATTTGGACTTGGGAACTACCTGGACTGAAGAAAACTGGATCGGGCCTCTTTTAGGCCACACTATAGTAGTTATGGCTACCACTATGCTGCGTTTTTTTTTATTGTTCCTGTGTACAGGCAACGACTACCATTTTTTTTCTTCGTGACCCAAAATCACATCCATTACCTTCCTGTTTTCACTGTAGTTGCTGTTTAAATAAGGTGATGATGAAGATAAACAGTAGATATTGTCGAGTTGATGATGGAACGATGATGATGAACCGTCTGTTCTCTTCCTGATTCGAAGCAAACCAAGCTAAACCCTGCTTTATATCTTTGACTGTTATTGTAGGCCATGAATTCTTCTATTGGGCTTCTGATTTTCCTGCGAGCCTATTCCAGTTTTCTGTTTCTGTTGGGCCCTAACAAAAGCCCAATTATTTTCTGTTTTGAACAAGCTTGCTTCTGTTAAACTTATCTGCTGCTACGACTTGTTTTATTTTTTTTCTCGATCATGATATTGATTATGATGGCTATGGATATGTTTATGGTGATGATATATGGTAACATACTATAAAGATGGTGAGTGACGATTAAGTTATCGATGATGATGAGTTGATAGAATGATGATCTATAAGATATGGTAATGATGTATATGAAATGGGTTAATGTATTTACGGGACACATTGAAACATAAAGTGGCGGATAGAGGAATGGTTAGATATGATGTGTTTAACCGAGAGGTCGTGGGTTCGATCCCGGGCTGAGGCATTTTTTTTGTGAAAGCCTTTTAAAACCCTTAAGGTAGTATTTTATTTATTTTTTTATTATAATTATTATTGTTGTTGTTATTATTATTATTACTAATTATTAATATTATCATTATTATTAGGAATAATATTATCCTTATTATGATTATCCTAATGACTCTTATCATAAAAATTAGTAGTATTATCATTAAGACTAATATTAGAATTATCATTATTATTAAACTTATATTTTTATTAAAATTAAAAGTATCATTATTATTAGTATTAACATTACTTTTATTATTACTTTTAAACATTATTATTATTATTATCATTATTATTGTTATCATATCATTTTTTATAAAAATTATCATTTTTATTATTATTAGTATTATTATCCCTATTTTAGTACTATTATGATTATTGATTTTACAAACAAAATAAATTTATATATAAAAAGTATATTACATACTATATTAACTATAATATTAACTAAATTACACCTAGTGTATAAATATATCTTAAAATTTTATAATTAATAATAACACATATATAAATATAAATATTAATCTGAATACATTATAATAAGTTACAATTTAATACTATATAATAAAATATATAAATATATATATATATATATATATATATATATATATATATATATATATATATATATATGAAACATATAATCTATATCACTAATAATTATATGTGAATTTGTTCGATTACAATTACATGTGTTAATATACATAATTGAATATAGGTTCGTGAATCCGAGGCCAACCTTGCATTGTTCAGTTTCGTCATATGTATTTTTACTACAAAATACAGTATTGTGAGTTCATTTGCTCCTTTTTTACTCTTTATATTTTTGGGACTGAGAATACATGCGCCGTTTTTACAACTGCTTTATTAAATGTTTTTTTTTAATATATTTTGAACTGCGAATAAATGAAATGCTTTTATAAATGTTTGACGAGATAGACACAAGCAAAACATTCCTCGAATGAATTATTATGCAGACAGAAGTTCTGCGGATTATTATTGAATTATGTAGACATGATAATTGCCACCATTGAATTATGTGGACATGATAATTACCACCATTGAATTATGTGGACATGATAATTGCCACCAGTTGATGTGAATGTTATATATCGAGAGAATGATTTTATACACAGGTTATGTGTATGTTATTTTTGTGCACAAGATATGTGTACAGTTACTATGATTTATGAAAATGGTTTCGTACACTAGAAAGATGTACTGTATTTAAAAGATTTAGCATGTACATTACAGGTGGGTATAGGATTCGGGCCCATTTGTACCATGCAGCATTTAAATCTTGTGGTCTATCAAAATGATGAATTTTATTGTTTTAAGATAAACCTATGAACTCACCAACCTTTTGGTTGACACTTGAAAGCATGTTTATTCTCAGGTATGAAAGAAATCTTTCGCTGTGCATTTGCTCATTTTAAGGACATTACTTGGAGTCGATCATCGCTCTGGGATCAAATGTTAATGACTTCATCCAGTTAGATTAGGACGGGGCATTTCAAAAGATACCTTTGAAAACGAGAAGAATAAGGAGGTTCAGTTGGATTAGGACGGGGCATTTCAAAAGATACCTTTGAAAACGAGAAGAATAAGGAGGTATTTGGGCCAAAAACTAATGTTGGGCCAGAATTTATTATTGGGCAAGAGAAACATGAGCCCAATCCACCATCGGTTCAGCTAAAGGAAAACGTTATTATGGCAGAAAATGTTAACAGGCCCAACATACTATATGGGTCTAACTCCTTTCAAAACAATATTGGAAATTTGAGGTTAAATAATAATGGGCCATGCTTTGTACCCAATTCGACTTCCAATATGTGCAGCAGGGCTGGAAAATCCAGTTCGTGCTTAAACTCCAGGATATCAAAAGGGACTAGGGTGAATTCAGATAATGGGGTTTCGAAAGGGTCTGTTGAAGTTTCCAATTGCAGCGAATGTTATTGGCAGAAGATGGGGAATTGTAACGCTTCCTCTAGGATTATGTGATTCAAGAGCATGGCTTGATGTGGTGCAATCAAGGATAAAGCAACAATTTATTGCTGTAAAACTTACGGAAGAAAATCGAAATTGAAACCCCGTAAATTGATAAATGAAAATAAGCCAAGGCAGAAGGGCGGTGATGATAAAGGGGTATCCTTTAGTAGCGAAGAGCTTAGGGCATATGGTGAGCAAATTAGCTTGGGGTGGCCACCTGCAAAGCAACAATAACTTTGCTGGTAATGTTTTCCTTCGTTCTAATTTATGTTTATATGAAGATACTATCCTTAGATGTTCGTGGGTTTGCGGTCGAGGGTAAATTTGGTTGGGTTAAGGAGATTTATTTGTCCGAGAGACCTTTTGTTGCGACTTTTCAGGAGACTAGATGTCATACAGTGAGTGATCAATGGGTTGAATCCTTATGGGGTAATGGTAACTTTGGGTATATTCAGAAAGAAGTGATTGGGAAGTCAGGAGGTTTATTACTTATCTGGGATAAGGGATGTTTTAAGGTAAGCAATGTGATGGGGAATGAATTTTTCTTGGCTATTCGAGGAAAATGGAAATCAAACGGCCAGGAGTCTTTAATTGTTAACATATATGGTCCACACGATGATGAAGGAAAAAGCTTATGTTGGATTCTTTGGATAATCTTTTGGGAGAAATTAACTCAGCATGGTCACTATCCGGTGATTTCAATAAGGTGCGTGATAGATCCGGTAGGCTCAATTCTCAATTTGTACAATATCGTGCAAATCGCTTTAATAGATTTATCTCACGTAACAAATTGATTGAGATACCAATTAGTGGGAAACAATTCACCAGAATAAGTGATGATGGGACCAAATTCATCAAATTAGATAGATTTCTGGTCACGGATAAGTTCTTGAATTTATGGGATGATCTATCTATCATTGCCTTGGATCGTAAGTTATCAGATCACGTGCCTTTAGTCTTACGTGACAAGGTAATTGACTACGGTCCTAAGCCTTTTAAAGTGTTCGATGTGTGGTTTGATAAGGAGGAGGCAGGGGAGATAATTGCAGAAGCTTGGTCCATGCCGGTTTGGGGGTTTAGAAAGGATTGTATTTTTAGGGATAAATTAAAGAATGTTAAAGCTTGTCTTAAGAATTGGAGTATCAAAAATTTTGGTGCTCTCGATAGTGAAATTAATAGCTTGAGAAAGGAAGCTAGTGAATGGGAAAACAAAGCCGAGATAAATGCTATCACCGATAATGAACGATCTATTTGGCTTGAATGTCGAAGGAAGTGGATTGAGAAGGAAAAGATTAAATCGAATATGCTAAGGCAAAAAGCGCGCATTAGGTGGATACTAGAAGGTGATGAAAATTCAAAAAAAATTCATTCGTCTATTCGTCGCAAGTATAACAAATGTAATATTCGAGGTTTAAATATCAATGGGGTTTGGAACGACGACCCGTCGGTGGTTAAAAATACAATATTTACTCACCACAGGAAACTGTTTTGCGAGAATAACACCATCAGACCTTTCCTGGTGGGCCAAATGTTTTCAAACTTGGGCCTTAACGCAGGTAACAGCAATTCTGTCCAGCACAATCGAAGCAGCCAGCAGGCCCACTCGCCTGATCTTCCGTCGAACAGTAATGGGCCAGGTAGTTCTAGCCTGGGCTGTCTGTCTGTATCAGATTCTAAGGCACTTGAGGAAGAATTTACGGACACCGAAATTTAGGATGCGGTAAGAAGTTGCGCTAGTTCAAAAGCCCCGGGGCCTGGCAGTTTTAACATGAGGTTTTATAAAAAATATTGGAGTTTAATTCGGGCAGATCTTACAAGTGCGATAATTTTTTTTGGGAAACCGGTGAGATTTCGTCAAGGTGTAACGCGTAATTTGTTACTCTTATCCCGAAGCAACAGGATCCTTTAAGCCTTAACGACTACCGCCCGATAAGTCTTATCGGTAGTTTTATAAGGTTGTGGCTAAACTCCTCTCGAATCGGCTAAAAAAGGTGGCACCGTTGCTTGTTGGACATGAACAGAGCGCCTTTATAAAAGGGAGAAACATCTTAGATGGGGTTTTGATTGCAAACGAAACGCTTGAGTATTTGAAACGTAATAAGCTTGCGATTCTTGTCTTCAAAGTCGACTTTGAGAAAGCCTTCGATAGTCTTAATTGGAACTTCCTTTTGGAAATGATGAAGATTATGGGTTTCGAGGAAAAGTGGCGAAATTGGATCCTCTCGTGTCTAAGATCGGCGTCTATCTCAATCTTGGTAAATGTGTCTTCGACTAATGAATTCAAACTTGAAAGAGGGGTGCGCCAAGGAGACCCTCTTTCGCCTTTTCTCTTTATTATTGTGGCATAGGGACTAAATTGGCTTACGAAAGCAGCGGTTAGAGCCAACTTGTTCGCGGAAGTAGAAGTAGGTGTTGATAATATCCCAATCTCTCATCTCCAATATGCCAACGACACCATTTTCTTTGGTAAATGGGGTAGGAATAACATGGAAAATCTTATGAAACTGTTAAAGTGTTTCGAACTCGCATCCGAACTCAACATTAACTACCATAAGAGTAATCTCTTCGGTGTTGGTGTGGGGGCAACGGAGGTTGAGGAGTTGGCTAGATTTTATGGGTGTAATGTGGGTAAGTTCCCGTGCATGTATCTTGGTCTCCCTGTGGGCGCAAAAATGAATAAATCAGTTAATTAGGAACTAGTGTTGGAGAAAGTCGAAAAGAGGTTGTTAGATTGGAAAGCGCGTGCGATGTCTTTTGGTGGGTGGTTGACGCTCATTAAATCGGTTCTCAATAGTTTTCCATTGTATTTCTTTTCGCTCTTCCGTGCTCCGTCTTCCGTGCTTCACAACTTGAGAGTGTAAGACGTAATTTCTTTTGGGGAGGGTCGGGTGAGGGATCAAAAATTCCTTGGGTAAAGTGGGAGAATGTTATACGTCCCTTTGAGGAGGGTGGGTTAAATGTGGGTTCTCTAAAGGCTTTTAATCTGGCTCTAATCGACAAGTGGTGGCGGAGGTTCTTAACCGAAACCACTTCCTTGTGGGTTAAAGTCATTAAGAGCATTTATGGGTCATCGGGGTTATTTAAATCAGGGGTGGGGGGTCACTTAATTTATCTCACGCGTCTACTTGGAGTATCATTGTCAAAACAGGTTTTGAACTTGATAATCTTGGAATCGGTTTCATCAAGGCTTTCAAAAAAGAGATCGGGAATGGCTAGGACACGTCGTTTTGGCTTGACTCATGGCTGATCGATGAACCACTTTGCGAAAGGTACATCAGGTTGTTTAGATTGGATCAAGTACCAGATGTTTCAGTTCGGGATCGACTAATACGGAATGGTGAGGTGTGTACCGGGTCTTGGAACTGGAGGCGAGTTCCACAGGGTAGAACGAAAGCGTAATTAAATGATTTGGTGTGGCTGCTACAAGGTTTTTGTTTACTACAAATGTGGGCGATGATCGATGGAGTTGGACCTTCGGTGCAAATGGAATCTTCACAACTAAGTGTCTTTCGGAATTGATTCGCTCAAAAATTAATAATTCGTCTTCGGTGGGGAATGCAACTTTGAGAAACATCTTTGTGCCTAAGAAGGTGGGTATCTTCATTTGGAGGGATTTGTTGGGTCGAATCCCTGTATTGTCAGAACTTGACAAAAGGGGAATTGATCTCCATTTCGTCCGATGCCCACTTTGTGACGACGACATAGAAACGGTAGCTCATGCGGTTTTTCATTGTCAAAATAATGTTGAGATATGGAATCGAGTGTTTGATTGGTTTGGCGTATCTCGTGTAACCTTGGACTTTAGTAATGCTTTTTGTGGTCAAACATCTTTACAATTTACTGAAGAGGGGGCTAAGGTATGGCAAGCGGTTGAGTGGACATGTGGATATCTTATATGGAAAAATAGAAACAAGAAAATCTTCAAGAAATCGAGTTGGAATCCACCGGTGGCCTTAAATGAAATTCAAGTCAAGTCATTCGAGTGGATCTCAAAAAGGTGTAAAACTTTAGAGATTGATTGGCATTCGTGGCTAACTAATCCAAAAAAATTCATAGTGTGAACATGTCCTCTTGGAAACATGTGTGATAATTTAGGGTAGGATACTATCTTAGCATCCTCTTGTATATAGTGCGATGTATGGATTGTGCGATGTATGTATTGTGTATAATTTCCCGTTGAGTAATAAAAGTTTGCTTTTCAAAAAAAAAAAAATACTATTTTTATGTGAACTCAGCAATTATTGATGATTACATTTATGTAGTTTGTATTATAGTATATAATTGTACATAGCTTATAGCTTTTAATATATACGGGTGTTTTTGATAGATTTTATTTCGTTTTTTTAAATGAACCAAATCGAATATGAATTCAGATTGCGGTTTATTTTTGATACATTAATTCAAATTTTGGTTCGTTTTAAATTTTGCTCCTTATGTTATAAATCTAGATAAACCGAACCAATTACATCGAGTAAACCGTAAACTAACCGATAATCAATGGGAGAAATCAAAAGTCATCCCTGAGAAATGTTGCATGTGAATCGAGTTAAACAAAAAATGAAGGATGTTGTTGGTATTGGATCTCGCGACCGCGACCATGGGTATGGTGCCTGCGAGATTTCAAAAAATCGAACGGGTGCTGGAAAGCATGATCTCGCCACGGCGAGATTTCGATTGTGACCGCGAGGTTGCTGTCAACCAGAGTTGGATTTGGATTAGGAGTTCGAGTTTGATTCAAATTCGTTATCGTTTTACGCTATATATATATATATATATATATATATATATATATATATATATATATATATATATATATATATATATATACATATATACATATATATATATATACATATATACATATATACATATATATATACATATATACATATATATACATATATATATATATATATATATATATATATATATATATATATATATATATATATCCCATATGTAATATGTAATATATACCTACAGAAATTAATAATAATACTCTTTGGTTTGGTTGGGATTAAGTAATCCAGTTTGGATTACATATAACCACATTATATTATCATGTTTTTACATTTTTGCTACTCATTCTTTGTGTTCATCACATATATATGTTTGTTGTCTTGTGGGTGGATAAATAGGGGGTTGTCAAGTCTTGTTATGGCTCACTAATCATTCCTAACAAATGGTATCAGAGCTTAGGCTCCGTGTTTTCGAGAACAATGGTGGATAAGAGTAATGTGAAGATTGATCGGTTTGATGGAACCAACTTTTAGATTTTGCAATATACAAATTGTAGACCTACTCTATCATAAGAAGATTTACCAATCCTTAACGGGTGTTAACAGGAAGAGAGGAGGCGAGGCGAGTGGGACTTGTTGGAGCCCTGGGGGTTGTTCGACTTTCTCTGGCCAATAATGTTGCTTACAACATTATTGGTGAAACCACAACTTCGGGATTGATTGCGGCGTTATTCAACATGTATGGAAAGTCGTCCGTTTTGAACAAAGTTTTCTTGATTTAGCAATTGGTAAATGCTAGGATGATGGAGGGTTCCTCAGCGGCTGATCATGTTAACAAGTTTAATTTGATTTTAACTCAGTTGAAATCAATTAATATTAAATTCGATGATGAGCTTGAGGCGTTTTTTTTTTTTTTTTGCTATCTTCGTTACCTGATAGTTGACTCAATACTGTGACGGCGGTTAGTGACTCATCCGGAACTACTAACATCACTTTTGAAGGAATCTGTGATTTGATTCTTAGTGAAGGTATTCGAAGAAAAGATTCAAGTGGTAGTTCGGGTTCGGTTCTAAGTGTTATTCGGGGAAGAGCTAGATCAAGAAATCTATCAAGGAGTAAGAACGTTGTGTGTTGGAATTGTCAACAAGTTGGTCACTATAAGTCAAAGTGCCCGAGTCTTAAGTCGGGTGAGAGCGCAGTGACTGCGGTGATCAAGGATGTGTTGATGTGCCAATAGGAGGTTCTTGACGAATCTTGGGTTTTAGATTCGGGTACCTCGTACCATGCTACCCCGTACATGAACGAGAAGGTGAATCTTAAGGGCTATACCGGTAGGGTTCGAGTTGTGAATGGAAATACTCTTGATGTTGCGAGTATTGGTGATATCGTGGTTAGACACTTGGATCTTGAGGAACGTGAGGTTCATCCCCAAGCTCACGAGAAGGTTAATCTTAATTGGGCAATTGGATGATGATAGGTGTCATGTTCTATTTGGTGATCAAAGGTGGATACTGCTTAAAGGAGGTTGTGTGATTGCTCGTGGGTACAAGATGGGAACCATGTATATGGTTGACGTTCCTTCCGATGAATGACTAGGTGGATTTGTATGTGCTAAAAATCCTAGTGAGCTAATGTTTTCCGGTATTTTTGAGATTCGGGTCAAATTAGGTACATTAGAGTCTTCGTTACTTCAGGTAGATCTTCTCCAAAGACAACTTTGTTGCGATCGACCGAGGAAGATGAACAAGCTTTTTCTAAGAGTCATGCTTAATGATGCATTCGTATAATGTGAGTTGGCTAGGGGTGAAAAATCTGGTTTTTCAAAATTCGTGGCTACATATGTGGTCGGTGTTCCATCAGAGAAAGTAAAGGCGGTAAGATGGATGATTAAGTGTGCGAACGTGTTCTCGTGCAAGGTTTTAATCGGTAATGTTCACTTTCTTGTTGTACCGGAGTGTTTATTCTTTGTTGGAAAGTTGAATCGGGTGAATGATATTTTGTACGGATGGATTGCTTGGGCAATGTGGGCGATTGGGTTGGGCTCGAACGACCCGTTATCTCATAAAGTAAGGAGTAGGTGCTGTATCCAAAGAGGTTCTTGGTTCAAAGCTAGTAATTTAAGATCGAATTATAGCTTAGCGGTACTTTTTGGCGTCGAAAGACTTTACTTGCTTGTGGGTTACCGAGTGAATTGTGGCGTGATTCGGGTGTCTCATCTGACAGTATTAAAAGGAGGTGTAATTAGCTGGTCGGGTTGTTGCTGTGGGATGGATTCGGGTTAAAGATGGGTGTTGTTTAACGTCTCTTTGAGTGAGAGATTGTTGAGTGAGAATCGAGTTAAACAAAAAAGGAAGGATACTGCTGGTGTTGGATCTCGCGACCACGAACATGGAATTAGGAGTTCGAATTCGCTTCAAATTCGTTATCGTTTTGCACTATATACACCCCATATGTAACCGTAATGTATACCTACAAAAATAAGAATACTCTTTGATTTGATCGTGGATTAAAGTATAAAGTTTGATTACATATAGCGATGTTATATTCTCATTTTTTACGTTTTTGCTATTCATTCATCGTGTTTATCACGTATATTTGTTTGTTGTCTTGTGGGTTGATAACCAGTGGGTTGTCAAGTCTTGTTAGGGCATTGCTCACAACTCGTCCTCATTATTCTTATGTATAAGAAAATTACATGGTAGTCCGTGAGTCTATGGCACAAATTTTTATTTTATGAACGGGTAATGTTAAATAAACAACCTTTTAGGTTGAATTTTTTAACCATCTATGTTGTAAATTTTTTTTTTTTTTTTTTTTTTTGAAAGGCAAGCTTGCATCAGTCCGGACCGAAGCCTAGTCATCATTTGCACACACACACACGCGCGCTTTCGGGCAGGAAACCCGAACCACACTCTGAGGATCCGACCCTTTAACCATCCCGAGGGGCAGGCGGGCCGGATCTTAGTCCCGGAGCGGATCGGTAAAACCTTCCCTTTGGGCCACCTTCAAGGAATATATTTCAATTCCTAGAGCGGGTGACGAGGCTCGAACCCGAGACCTCTAGCCCTGCGAGTACACAAGTGTAACCGCGGTACCATTGAAGCAATGCTTCGTTGGTTCTATGTTGTAAATTTTATTACAGCCACACACATATGTTAATCAATAAAGTACGCCTCTGGTCACAACAGCAATCTAACTTCGACCACCACAACAATCAAAACTAACTAGATGTTTGACCGGAAACTGAGCGGATTTGAACTTGAAATCGAGGCGCATTTTCTAGTCGCGTTTTAGGCGCGTATTTTCAGTGCGCGTTTTCGGCTCGCATTTTCACTTTGCATTTTCTATTCGCATTTTCGATTTGCGAATATGAAAAGTGAAAATTGAAAACCGTAACACAACTATGAAAATGAAAACGAAAATTGTAAACGTAAAGTTTTTTGTGTAACCTTTTTGTTATTTATAGAATGAAATTCAATTATATTCCATGTGAATAAAAACACATTTTTTCTTATTTCATGAAATTTATCAATTCTAATTTTTTCAAATTTCAATTCTTTTAACACATTTCATTCATTTCAATAACATTCTTACAATCAAAAGGGGCCAAAGTTTTTGTAGATTGTTTTTTATTTTATAGAATTTGCATCGTAAAAAGATCACCACTTTATAACAAATATTCCATACAAAATAATACTATAACTTGCAAAAACAAACAAAAAGTGCAAAGAACCATCTACCTTTTTTAGCTTACATTTTTCAGGACTCAATCCCACATATATGGGGTATGAGAGAAAAAAGATGTAAACAATACTTCTCTTATCCTAGAATAAAAAGAAGTCAATAAGTAGGTTAAAAAAAAGTGTGAGAAGCCATGAAAATTTTAGAATTAAATTTCTATGGGTTTTAAACATGTCTGAACTTCAATTTAGGCTCTAAACGGCAGTCGAGTCCCCAATAAATTGACACTTGCCGTTGACTCGATTTATAGAGCCAATTAGCGTACATTTTCATAACTTGTTAATATCGTTCAATCTTTGCAAACCTTAGGGGACGTTTGGTTCATGAGATTTCGTGAGACTTGGAGGGTTGGTTGGAGGGATTTGCATTTCAAATCTCATGAAATCTCATAGATTAAGGATTTCAAAATCCTTTTTGCTGGTGAAGGATTTCTAAATCCTATGTTTCAGTTTTCTGTATTGTATTTCAGTTTTGCATTTCAGTTTTCGTTTTTTATTTTTGCGTTTCAGTTTTAAGTTTCACTTTTCAGAATTCAGTTTCGGGTTTCAACTTTAAAACTCGTATTTCAGTGTTCAGTATCACATTTCATGTTTTAATTTTTCAATATTGAGTTTCAGCTTTCACATTTTCATTTCAATTTCTAGTCACACATTTCGTGTTTCAGTTTTTAGTTTCGTGCTTCAGTTTTGGGTTTCGCGTATCACTATTTAGATTTGCGTTTAAATTTTTCATTTCGCATAAACATAAAAAAATAAAAAGCAATTGTAAAACGTAAACGTAATACTAATATTGATCAAAGCTTCGTTTGATTGGATTGCATATCATGTGATTTCAAATCCTCCAACCAAAAATAGGTTTTTAAATCCTAGGATTTTAAATCCATCAAGATAAATCCTTCGTGATTTCAAATTCCAGGATCTCAAATCCTGGAACCAGATTTGAAATTTCAGGATCTCAAATCCTCGAATCAAATGTGACCTTAGTGTTCTGAATTTCTAAAAGAATGATGGTCAATTTGCAATTATAAAGCAAGTAAGATTGTGGAAAACTAAAAACCTTTAGATTATTTATTTATTCATTTATCTATTTATTTATTTGGTTTCCAACCATAGAGAAAAACAAAGAATGACCATGCTTACAATCATAATCAGTCAATCCAATTCGTTTCTTAGACAAATTGTAAACATATATCTTATCTTTAAGAACAAGATCTGCAGTGAAAACGTATTCAAAGAGTCCACTAACCTGTTTGTTCACTTTGTTGGTTGAAAAAGGGTCATGTCTTACAAGAATTGCATCATTTTCCCTTGGGGGTGACAAAATGGGCAACGGGTATTGGGTCAAAATGGGTTCTTATAAAGAATTAACACATTGACTATGTTTTTTTTTTTTTTTTTTTTTTTTTTTTTTTTTTTTTTTTTTTTTTTTACAGCCTACATTACTACAACATTAATGATCCAAATTTCTGGAAGAAAAAAAAAACACTCAGATGGTTAAATGCATTAAAAACATACTTTGGGCGACTTGAACAGTTGAACGTTTAGTTTAACACATTCGGTCCATTTTACCCTTCCCTTTTTCCGCTTAATACTTATAGTAAATCCGATTCAAAGGAACGATAACCCAAGTCGACCCGAAAAAAAGTGTGAACATGCCCACCATATTCCCCTTTAGATCCTAAGGGCACAGAATTCTTCAATAAGATTATTCCATGTTCGGGATACTGGGAGGGTGAGTAATCCGACCCCATACTCTGATGTATGCAGCTCAGCAGGATTACTAACATCATCGAATTCTAAGACCACACTGTTACTATTACGTACTACTTCTAATGTCAGTTTTGCTCGGCCATCAAAAATAATATGTCCGCGAAAATAGCAATACCTACACCTGCAGTGTCTCTCCTACCGGGAAGAGGTAGCAACCACCACATCCACCACTGTATCATGGTGGAAATCAGTGAGTCGTGTTGGCGGAGAAAGCATTCAACTCATAGCGGTTAATATTGGCCATTTTGTTCATGTATTACCAAAAACGGATAAATTAGCTCAAAAAGAAATACATCGAATGTGTTGAACAGATCCAAAGTCTGCTAGAGAGAACTGGCAAATGGCTGATGCATAAACCTCTTAAACACTTTATGCAAAAACTTATATGAAAATCGCACCGCTACATAATATTTTCCAGGTCAACGAAGCTTTGCTTCAACGGTATCCCCAACACCTTGTGTGTTGGGGCGAGGGTTAGGTCATGGGTTCGGGCCTCGATCGGCCCATCCTATTGACCTCAGGGGGGGTTTTCTCCCGGATCCATTCAGGATTCAAACCCGGTCCGCCTACCCCTCAGGATGGTTTAAGGATCAGGTTCCTGCAATGCGATTCGGGTTTCCTCCCGAAAGTGCGTGCGTGCGTGGCAAATGACAGTATTCGATGCCGACTTTGGCCTTTCAAAAAAAATATTTTCGAGGTCAACCCACCCATACTAAAGTGGTTCTTGTTTTGACCGTTACCCGGCCTGTCTAAAGCGGCCCATTTTCCTCCCTCCAGTATGAATTATATAAGTTGTACACATTGACTGGTTCGCTTGGCTCATATATCATTATTTAACGTAAGCTATTGTATGCTCTGTATTTTGTCTCGTTTAGACTCATAAAACTGTCAAGCTAGAACCAAATTATGGTTAAAGTTCGTTCATTTAGTCAAACGAGTCTCCTCAACTTGCCTCAGCCCAGGTTAGCTTTTGTTCTTGACCAATTGCAGGTTCTTAAGAGTGACCAAGCCAAGTTGACTCTCACTCTTGATATTTTCGTAATTCTTTTCTCAATTTGTTTCATCATATAGTCGGTGTAATGCGCATACCCAAAAAAAAAAAAAAAGGTTGACTATTAAAGTCAAACATAGTAACTAATATGATCTGAAAGAAATATATACATCGGAGAATCTTAACCAACATTGTTCTAGTTATCACACTTCTTGCAAAGTTTATGTGGTAGTTAAGATTTTCAAAGCTCAAGGTACAAGCAACAATGAAATATATACATAAAATCAAGAAAGCGCAAACTACTTTAACCGACCAAAGACATTCCATAGCGTCTTGTAGTTGTGCACAAATTTTGTGAGATAAATCTCTCTATTGAGAAGCTGTTGGTGAAGAGCTTCTGATTCCTCTTCTGTTGTATGCATCGACTCTGCACATAAACTTCACCATTATAATCACATTAAACGTTTATCCATTTAATGTGTTTTGGGTCAAATTAACTAGACCTCTTACGTTTTGATCCGCCACCAAAAAAGGATCCGGATTCTCTACAGTTAGAGATAACATGACATATCATGTTATATTAATAGTATCCGTCAGATCTAATGTACGGTTAAGATTGACAAATTTCCCCACCTTTTTTCTACGGTTAAGACCTATGAGCCTCAAATGGGCATGAAATTTGAAACTGTTGAGGATGCATGGCAGTTTTGGGTTAATTATGGTGCACGAATTGGTTTTGACGTTCGTAAAGAATGGAGTAATAAGAACAAAAATGACCAGCGTATAACTTCCGCGAGATTTGTATGTAACAAACAAGGCTTTCGGAAAACGGATAAAAGAGATCATCAGACTAAATGTCCACGAGCCGAGACTAGGACAAACTGTGGATCGCGAATGGGTATTATATTCAATAAGGATACACAAAAATATAAGATAACTGATTTTGTACGTGAGCATAATCATATGCTTCATACTCCCGAAACCGTGCACATGATGTCATCACAAAGAAAGATATCTCAAGTTCAAGCAATGGAGATTGATTTAGTGAATGATTCCGGGATTAAGACCAAAGCATCTTATGAGCTAATGAGTCGACGTGGCGGAGGAAAATCTAGTGTTGGCTACACTTATATAGATAAGAAGAATTACATTGGAAGAAAGCGACAACGAGAATTAAAATATGGTGAAGCTGGAACTTTATTGAGGTACTTTCAACAACAATCACTAGAAAATCCATCCTTTTTTTATGCAACCCAATTAGATAGTGAGGAACAAATAACAAATATATTTTGGGCTGATGCAAGAATGATTATGGATTATAGTTATTTTGGTGATGTAGTTACTTTTGATACTACTTATAAAACTAACAACCAGTATCGACCTTTAGGTGTATTTATTGGTTTTAATCATCATAAGGGAATAACTGTGTTTGGGGGTTCACTTCTATATGATGAAACTATTGAATCTTTTGAGTGGTTGTTTAGGACATTCTTAGAAGCACATAACAACAAAAAACCAATTACGATTTTTACTGATCAAGATCAAGCAATGGCAAGTGCCCTAGTTAATATTATGCCAAATGTACATCATGGGTTATGTACTTGGCACATTATGCAAAATGCTATAAAGCATGTGGGCAATATTGTGAAGGATGATCGTAGGCTTCTTAAGGATTTTAAAAAATGTATGTATCAATATGATGATCAACAAAAATTTGAGAAAAAATGGGAAACAATAATTGATTATTACAATGTCAAAGAGAATACATGGTTGAAAGGTATTTATGAAAAGAAAGAAAAATGGGCTAAATGTTATATGAATGATGTGTTCACATTAGGAATGCGAAGCACACAACTTAGTGAAAGTTTGAATGGTGATTTAAAGGACTACTTGAATTGTGAACTGAATATTCTTGATTTCTTTAAGAATTTTGTGAGGGTGGTAGAAGATAAGCGTTATAATGAGTTGAAAGCCGAGTTCGATTCTAGGCAAAAGTTACCGAGGGTGAGGATGCCTAAATCGCCATTGTTACAACAAGTTGCCCGGGTTTATACTCCATCCGTTTTTGAATTATTTGAAGAGGAGTTTGATTGGTCATTGTCAGCTTCAATAAAGCATCACAATGAGACGTGTAATGTGTATACATATGTAATCGGCATGTTCAATCAATATGGAGAGTACATTGTCACAATCAATCCTTCAGAAAATACCATCTGTTGTAGTTGCAAAAAATTCGAAACTTTTGGATACCTTTGCTCTCACAGTTTGAAAGTTCTTAATGTCATGGATATAAAAATACTTCCAGAGAAATACATCTTAAAAAGATGGTCAAGAGAAGCCAAGAATGAAAGTGTTCAAGATGTTAATGGAAAGGAGGTGCATGCAGATGCAAACTTGAGTGCAACACAAAGGTATAGATATTTGTGCTCAATATTAGTTAAACTTGCATCAAAAGCATCTCAATATGAGGAGACCTATGATTTTCTAGGAAGAGCTTCGAATGAATTATGTAAACAAGTTGAAAGCATGTGTGTTAACCTTAATAAAGTTACTGTTGAGAATAGCGGAGTTGATGGATCGTCATCTAAAAGTAAGGATAAAAAAGAGAATGATGAATCACCTTCAAATGTGAAAGGGATTAAAAAAACAGCAGGTCAAAAAGGAAGGAGAAGACCAAAAAGTTGGGTAGAAAAACTTCCAAAGAAGAAAAAAAATGATATTGACTCAGTTGCGGACAAGGTATTCGAGAAGTTCAAGGGATTTCTTTGTGATGCTCAGGTATATATATTATAATTGTAAGTATATATATGTGTGTGTGTACTGTGTATTGAGTAGCATGTAGATGTGGATTATATTATTATATACTGACTTGACTTATTTTTGAACAGGCCTATAATCTCAATCACTCTTTTCAATTATCTCAGGATACAAGGACCTTGCTTAATAATGTGGTAACTTAATAAGTTATACTACATACTTTGTAATAATAAGAAAGTTAACCTTTTACCCTTTAGTTCATATACGGAGTAATTTTGAAGCATATGTGGTTTTTTGTAGGACACTCGAAATGGGAATCAGGATTCAAATATAACTTCACATATGAACTGATTTTTGGAGATCAAGTCATTGTTATCTCATGAAGTCAGACTCGAAATTTAAGACTAATTGGCTTTTTTATTATGAATGAATCTTTATTATTTGTTGTGAGGATGTTACTCTAATTTGGTGGTAATATGAATTTTAATTTGTAGAGAATATTGTTCATACATATTATGGAAGTACTTCCTTTTATCCAGTTTTTCGGAGTGTTACAAGTAAGGAGAGAGAAAAAAGATATAGAAATTGGAAGTTACATTAAAAAGGGGGGAATCAAAAAGGGTAAGAAAATTTTCAATCTGGGCCGTATATTAAATCTGACGGATATTATTAATATAACATGACATGTCATGTTATCTCCAACTGTAGAGAATCTCAATCCCCAAAAATAGAGGTTTTGAACCATTGCCCAACCTTCCTGCCATGCCCATCTTGCAATATCTACCTAAAACAATGATCCACCATTGCTCGTTAATGGGCAAACAGGTCAAAAAAAAAAAAAGTTGTGGCTTTTCAGACAGAAAAAAGTAGCGGGAAAAAGATAATTTAATTTGAAGTAGAACAGACAAGTGAATAATCTTGAAAAAGTATAAATTTACCTTGCAGACGATGAAGCAAGGGTGCAGAAGAAGAATATCTGAAGATATTATTGTTTTTGCTTTTCATGATCATTGAGTTTCTCTTGAAGAGCAGCTAGTTCTGTAGCAAGCATTATTTGACACTGTATCCAAAAAAAAGGAAAAAAAAATTTAGGATCATAAGCCTTTAAGTAGAAATGGAGGCTTGGTTCAAAGCAGGTCAGGTCGGATCGGGTTCACATGAAGAACTTTGTCCAAAAGCAAGTTACTTTATTATAAATTAGCGTGTCAAATGTGATTTCAAGACTCATAAATTTAGTAACAATCTAAATTTAAAAAGAACATGATTTACAAGTTTTTGTGCGTTATGCACTTTTGACGACTTTCGACCCATTAGACCCATAAAAGTTTAACCATTTAACCAAATGGAAGATAGAAAAAATTTGCAAACTTACCCAGTCATTAGTAAAACGAGTCAAGCATGCCACGTCTGATTTAGAAAGTTTAAGTTTCGACGAAGACTTATACACGACACAAGTAGTATTAACCTGGTTCCGAAGCTCCCTGACGAGTGGTTCTTTTTCCAAGTTGTGATCTGCATAAGAACCTCAGATTGTTGACCAAAATGTAAATTTTCCATCCAATTAATCCAAAGATGTACTTATTGCTAAGTTTTTTTTTTATAACACGATTCAAATAAATAGATTACTGGAAAACTCACCTGCTAGCTGCATACTTCCATTTTTTATAATTCATCCCTAAGCAGATATATTCATATCCTTACCAGAAATCTCCACAGTTACAATTTCCATCTTTAAAATGATGAAAACGGATTGTATCCCTAATGGTTATTACCCTCTTCATAATTTTACTCATATACTTTAACGCCGTATGGCAATCAACACATACCCGTAAATTTTTGGTCACTAATATAGGCTTACCCGGGCTCAAACTAACATCACTCAAAGCAACAGCCAATTTCTCACTATGATAAAGAAGAATATGCTCCTTTTCCTCATCTTCAACATCATGAAGGACATAATTGTCATCTTTATCGTATCCCAATAGCTTCATTTCAACTAACAGTTCGTCCAACCGTCTGTTAATTATTAACCATTGCGGGTGGGACCTATCTCCGCCAGCGAATGTATGCACAACTCCGTTTATTTCAACCCAACTGCATCCCGGGCTTTTCGCGAACCCTTTTTCCCTCTGCAAGACTCGGGTACGAGCTGCATCATCCCATCTTTTTGCTGTACAATAGATATTAGATAAAAGAACAAAGTTTCCTGTACTTTCGGGTCCAAGAATCTCAATATTTCTGGAAACTTCTTCACCTAACTTGACATGCTTATGTATCCTACAAGCACCAAGCAATGCACTCCAAATACGAACATCGGGCTTAAATGGCATTCTAAGAACTAACTCATAAGCCTCCTGCAAAAGCCCGGCCCGACCCAAAAGATCAACCATACACAAATAGTGTTCTGTTCTTGGTACTATCAGAAAAACTTCTGTCATGGCATTAAACCAATGTTTACCTTCTGCAACGAGTCTTGAATGGCTGCAAGCAGATAATAAACATATAAAAGTGACATCATCTGGATTAAAACCATCCATTTGCATACGTTTAAACAATGATATTGCCTCTAACCCTAAACCATGTATACCGTAACCCAAAATCATAACATTCCATGAAACTAAATCCCTTTTATTCATTCTATCAAAAACTGTTCTTGCAATTTCTATTTTTCCACACTTCGAATACATGTCAATAATGGCATTACAAACTTTAGTTGATTTCGTAAATCCTTGCATAATTGAATAGCTATGGCCAGATGCTCCATGTTGTAAAGCTGCCAAATGTGAACATGCAGGAAAGAAACCGATCATGGTTTCCATGTCCGTTTCAATATTGAATGATCTCATTCTGTAGAACATATTAAACGCAACACGCGCATCACCATTTTGCACACAACCAGATATGATCGAATTGAAAGATACAGTGTCTTTTAACTCCATTTCACTAAAAAACCTCATTGCATCCTCTATAATCCCACACTTGGCATAAAACGAAACAAGTGTGTTACCGATTATTAAATGAGAAACGAACCCTAATTTGATTGAATAACCATGAATCCACCTTCCTCTTTTAACATCTGTAAGACTAGCACAAGCACGAATTACAGTTGCAAGTATAACAGGAGATATATTTAGACCAATTCTTACAATATGGTCAAATAGGTCAAGTGCCTCCGTGGTTGAATCACAATCAACACATGCTGACATCATCGCACTCCAAGTTACCTCATTTTTCACATTAATCATATCAAAAACCCTCCTAGAGTAATCCAAGCCTTGACATTTTGCATACATATCAAGTAACCCGGTTCCAACAGCAACATCATGATCATATTTCCTCCTTACACAAAATCCATGTACCGCTTTTCCTTGCGTTAATCGACTCGCTTCTCCAATAGCTGGTAAAATCGACACAACAGTCGACGAATTAGGGCTCAATCCCACCTCATGCATTGCCTTGACAAACGCCATAGTTTCATGATACATTCCATGAAGCGAACATCCTGCAATCATTGCATTCCACGCTACAACGTCTCTATCAGACATCGTATCAAAAACCTTTTTTGCTTCATCTAACAACCCACATTTCGCATAGAAATCAACCAACGCAGTACAAACATAAACATCATCATCAAGACACTCACTTTTCACATGATCATGTATTCGTTTACCAAGTTCAACATCCCTAACTGCAGAACAAGCTTTTAAAGCAAATGGGTAAGTATATTTATTAGGTGTGACACCAGACTGCAACATTTCAACGTACAAGTTGATGGCATGATCAAAGGGTCCTTCCCAAGCATAAGCTCTGATTAACTGATTCCATAACAAGATATTGTTTTTTCTTTCTGGGTGAGGAATTTCATCGAACACCTTGTGGGCATGATTTAGTTGGTTAAATGAAATGTATACACGAGTGAGTTTGTCCAGAATAATTGGAGTGTAATTGAGATTGTTCTTGAGAAAATGCTGATGGATTGTTTTGGCGTTAATTAGTGACTTTGATTTGATTGCGTTCTCGAATATATGTAAGTAGAAGGATGTGTTCATTATCCTCAAACTTGTGTTTTGTTGGTCAAGGGTTTAGCAGGGGCTTAGTACAAAAAAAAAAAAATAAATAAATAAATAAATAAATAAATTAAATACTATCATAAACAAAAGGAAATGTCTGTCGTTGGTAATTAAACTTGTTAATGTTATAATTCAGTAGGCTTATAACTATCTTTAGTGGTCTGGTTCTTGACTGTAGACTAATAAGTATATAGAGAGAATATGAGAGAAGTGTTATAATATATAAATATATATATATAAATGGATAGTCAATTATTGATACACAAAAGTAATATTATTGTATTACCTAAACTTGTGATATTTTTGCTATAAATAGCCATGAATGCAAGCATTAAACTGGCACCATTTTCTCACACTTACAAAGTGTTTCTTTCTTTCTCTCCATTATCATCTTTATTCTTACACTTCATTATTAGTATTCTTAATCAAGAATCAAATCACTAAAGGTAGTTATAAGCCTACTGAATTATAACATCAAGAATCAAACCACTAAAGGTAGTTATAAGCCTACTGAATTATAACACGTTATCAGCACGATAATCTTAATACTAATTATGGTTGGCTCTGCCACCTAAATGATATATGGTCGGTTATACCACCTGAATAATATATGATCGACACTGTCGTCTAATTATCATTTATGTTACTAACATTTATATTTCAATTATCTAACATTTATATGGCCGACACTGTCGCCTAATTATCATTTATGTTACTAACATTTATATTTCAATTATCTAACATTTATATGGTCGACACTGTCGCCTAATTATCATTTATGTTACTAACATTTATATTTCTATTATCTAACATTTATATGGCCGACACTGTCGCCTAATTATCATTTATGTTTACTAATATTTATATTTATGTTATATAACATTTATTAATGATTACTTACATATGGTCGACACTGTCACCTACTTATCATTTATGTTATATTAAATTTATGTTTAATGTTTATATACTAATGAATATAAAGTGACTATAATTTATCATGTTGTTTGTTTTAATAGAAAATGTCGAATCTGGAAAAGCTTAAATTTACTCCTTTAGAATCAACTGGAAACAACTACATGCCATGGGTTATAAAAGTAAAAATGCATCTTAAATCAATGGGCATTCTTGAAGCCATAAATGAAAACAACAATTGTTCTGAAAAAGAACAAGCAACGGCATGTTGCTTTATTCATCAACATATTGATGAATGCTTACAAAATAATTATGTGACTGTAGAAGATCCCCATGTTTTATGGGAAGGTCTCAAAAGCAGATTCAATAATCAAAGAGAAATTTTACTTCCAGCTGCTATGGAACAATGGAGAACATTAAGGTTCCAAGACTTTAAGAAAGTAAATGAATATAGCTCAGCTCTGTATAATACATGTTCACAACTTAAATTCTGTGGACATGAAATAAGTGATGCGGACATGATGGAGAAAACTTTATCCACAATGAATGCTGCAAACATCACAGTGCAAAGAAATTTGAGAATGCTAAAGTTCAAAACATATCCTGAACTTAATTCATATCTCTTAGTTGCAGAGCAAAATGATGAGCTATTAATGAAAAATCAGCAATCCCGTCCTACTGGTACACTTGCAATCCCTGAAGCAAATACTGCAAATAATTATAAACAGGGACAAGGACGCGGGCAAGGTCGTGGTTATAATAACCAACACCATCATCATGCCAAAAGCCATAACTATGGTAGAAACCATCCTTATGGTAATGGTAATGGGCGAGGACGTGGTCGTGGCCGTGGTGGTCAAAGAAATAATAATCCACGAAAATATAAATATCAACCACAAAACAAGCCCACTAAACAAGATGTTGAAGAAAATTCTTCTAAAAATTCTGAAGAATCTTGCTACAGATGTGGTAGAATGGGCCACTGGGCTAATACTTGCCGAACATCTAAACATCTTGTTAAGATGTATCAGGATTCGCTGAAAGATAAAGAAAAGGAAGTAAACTTTGTGGATAACGTCGATCCAACAGTCACTGAGAAACCATCTGATTTATATGAAGATTTCTTGAATGTTTAAGTTGTGTGTCTTTCGAAAAATAAACGATTTAATATCGTCTGTCTTTGTCATTATGTTTGCTAAATGTTTCAGTACTATCTATTTGCATGTAAAATATTGTGTAATATTAATGTACTCACTATTTATTTCTTATATATGAAGTTCAATATGAATTTTGCTGGAATACAACATCAATCAAGTGGTGGAGATCTCTGTATAGCAGACAGTGGAACTACACATACTATACTTAAATCCGAGAAATATTTTATTGATCTAAAACCAACGGAAGGAACTATACATACAATATCAGGACCTGCTAACTTGATAAAAGGGATAGGAAAGGCAAATTTCATACTACCAAATGGTACAAAATTTTTAATAAATGATGCCTTATTTTCTCCCAAGTCAAGCAGAAATTTATTGAGTTTCTCCGACATATACCTTAACGGGTATGATTATCAGTCAGTGACAACAAAAAATGAGAAATATTTAAGTATCACTGACAAGAGTCATGTGGTTGAAAAACTGCCAAGACTTAGTTCTGGATTACATTATACACATATAAATGTACCAGAAATACATATGGTAGTTAACGAAAAATATATTGATCCTGGTGTATTCAGTTTATGGCATAACAGATTAGGCCATCCAGGATCAACAATGATGAAAAGGATTATTGAATGTACTCATGGACATCCACTAAAGGATAGAAAAATCCATCATGATACAATGGTTCCATGTACATCTTGCTCTCTTGGAAAATTGATAACTAGACCCTCACCACTTAAGGTTGAGAAAGAATCACCAATGTTTCTTGAAAGAATTCAAGGTGATATATGTGGACCAATTCATCCACCATGTGGACCATTTAGATATTTCATGGTTCTAATAGACGCATCTAGCAGATGGTCTCATGTTTGTCTGTTATCAAGCCGTAATGTGGCATTTGCAAAATTTCTTGCCCAAATTATTAAATTGAGAGCTCATTTTCCTGATTACACCATTAAAAGGGTGAGACTTGATAATGCTGGTGAATTTACATCTCAAGCATTTAATAACTATTGCATGTCTATAGGAATTGTTGTTGAACATTCTGTTGCTCATGTGCATACACAAAATGGTTTAGCCGAGTCATTGATTAAACATTTACAGTTAATTGCTAGACCATTGATAATGAGAACAAAACTCCCTGTATCTATATGGGGCCATGCAATTTTACATGCTGCTGCATTAATTCGCATCAGACCAAGTGCAAGTCATAAATATTCCCCCCTACAACTTGCTTTTAGTCAAGAGCCAAATATTTCCCATCTTAGAACATTTGGTTGTGCAGTGTATGTTCCAATTGCGACACCACAACGTACAAAAATGGGTCCTCAAAGGAGGTTGGGAATATATGTTGGATATGAAACATCTTCAATATTAAGGTATATTGAACCTATGACAGGTGACGTTTTTACAGCACGTTTTGCTGATTGTCATTTTAATGAAACATTGTTCCCTAGATTAGGGGGAGAAATGAAAAATAAAGAAAATGATGTTTCATGGTGTGAACCTCAATTAAAGTATCTTGATCCTCGCACAAAAGAATGCGAGACAGAAGTTCAAAAGATAATGCATATACAAGAACTTGCAAATCAATTGCCTGATGCATTTACAGATACAAAAACGGTGACAAAATCATATATACCAGCAGTAAATACTCCAGCTCGAATTGAAATTCCAAAAGCTGGCAATAACGTCACTCATGAATCTTTGCCACGTCAGAAACGTGGAAGACCAATTGGTTCAAAGGATAAAAATCCTCGAAAAAGAAAATCAGCTGATAATGAAGTAAAAGAAAGTGTTCAAGAAGAACCACAAATCAGTACTCCTACTGCAGAGGAGATTGATGATGTCAATACAGAAATTGCAATCAATTATGCATATTCAAAAATATTATGGAACCGAAATGAAATGAAAAATCTTGATGAGAAATTTTCATTTAATGTTGCATATGACATCATGAATAATGATGATGATCCAGAACCAACATCTATGGTTGAATGTCAAAATAGACATGATTGGGCTCAATGGAAAGAAGCAATACGAGCTGAATTAGAATCACTCAATAAAAGAAAAGTTTTCGGATCCATCATTCTCACTCCTAAAGATGTGAAACCTGTAGGATACAGATGGATTTTTGTCCGAAAAAGAAATGAGAAAAATGAAGTTACAAGGTATAAAGCTAGACTTGTAGCTCAAGGTTTTTCTCAAAGACCGGGAATTGATTATGAAGAAACTTATTCCCCTGTTATGGATGCAATTACTTTTAGGTACTTAATCAGCCTGGCAGTTTCTAAAAATTTAGAAATGCATCTCATGGATGTTGTGACTGCTTACCTATATGGATCACTTGATAGTGATATATATATGAAGATACCTGAAGGATTTAAGGTACCAGAAGCATCAAATGCAAAACCCAAAGAAATGTATTCGATTAAATTACAAAGATCTTTATATGGGTTAAAACAATCGGGACGTATGTGGTATAACCGATTAAGTGATTACTTGATAAGCAAAGGGTATACAAATAACCTTACTTGCCCTTGTGTTTTCATTAAAAAAACAACATCCGGATATGTGATCATAGCTGTTTATGTTGATGATCTTAACATCATAGGTACAAATAAAGAGATCTATGAAGCCATTCAACTTCTAAAGAAAGAATTTGAAATGAAAGATCTCGGAAAAACCAAGTATTGCCTTGGTTTACAAATTGAGCATATGCCTAATGGTTTACTTGTACATCAAACAACATATACTGAAAAGATTTTGAAACGTTTCAATATGGACCAGGCAAAACCATTAAGTACTCCTATGGTTGTTAGATCACTCAATGTTGAAACTGATCCATTTCGTCCATGTGAAGATCATGAAGATATTCTTGGACCAGAAGTACCATATCTTAGTGCAATTGGAGCTCTTATGTATCTTACAAATTGTACAAGACCTGACATTTCTTTTGCAGTTAATTTGTTGGCAAGGTTCAGCTCTGCTCCTACCAAAAGACACTGGAATGGGATCAAACACATATTTCGATACCTTCGAGGAACTACTGATTTAGGATTATTTTATTCTAACGAATCAAAACAAGATTTGGTTGGTTATGCTGATGCAGGTTATTTATCCGATCCACATAAAGCTAAATCTCAAACTGGATATGTATTCCTAAATGGAGGTACTGCAATATCATGGCGTTCTCAAAAACAAACACTTGTTGCTACATCATCAAATCATGCCGAAGTGATTGCATTACATGAAGCTACTCGGGAATGTTTTTGGTTGAGATCAATGACACAAATCATTACTGATTCTTGTGGACTAGAACGCGATAAAAGTCCAACAATTATCTATGAAGATAATGCAGCTTGCATAGCACAGATGAAAGAAGGGTATATCAAAAGTGACCGAACCAAACACATACCTCCTAGATTCTTCTCATACACTCAAAATCTCATTAAGGACAACGAGATTGAAATGAGATATGTTCAATCCAGCAAAAACTCTGCTGATCTTTTCACGAAAGCACTTTCAACTGCTATTTTCAGAACACACGTTCATAACATTGGCATGAGACATGTTCAAAAGATGTAACAACCGAAGCGATGTCTACTTGAGGGGGAGTCAACTCCATGCTGCACTCTTTTTCCCTTAGCTAAAGTTTTTCCCACTGGGTTTTCTTTAGCAAGGTTTTTAACGAGGCAGTAACTTACAGTTGATCTTCAACAAACAAAATTGCTATCCAAGGGGGAGTGTTATAATATATAAATATATATATATAAATGGATAGTCAATTATTGATACACAAAAGTAATATTATTGTATTACCTAAACTTGTGATATTTTTGCTAAAAATAGCCATGAATGCAAGCATTAAACTGGCACCATTTTCTCACACTTACAAAGTGTTTCTTTCTTTCTCTCCATTATCATCTTTATTCTTACACTTCATTATTAGTATTCTTAATCAAGAATCAAATCACTAAAGGTAGTTATAAGCCTACTGAATTATAACATCAAGAATCAAACCACTAAAGGTAGTTATAAGCCTACTGAATTATAACAAGAAGTATGTGTTTTATATATGTTTGAAGTATATATGAATTATGAACTCATAACATACATATTTATACTCAAAAAAATCTACTATACAATATCTATAATAATAATAAAATTAGTACTCCAATATTGACTTTTATAACACTCCCCCTTGGATGACAATTTTATTAGAGAATAACTAGTACTGCCTCATTAAAAACATTGCTAAAGAAAAACCATTGGGATAAAACTTTAGCTAAGGGAAAAAGAGTGCAACATAGAGTTGACTCCCCCTCAAGTAAGCAACGCCTGAGTTGTTACATCTTCTGAACATGCCTCATGCCAATATTATGAACGTGCGTTCTGAAAATAGCAGTTGGAAGTGCTTTGGTGAAAAGGTCAGCAGAGTTTTTGCTGGACTGAACATATCTCATTTCAATCTGGTTGTCCTTAATGAGATTTTGAGTGTATGAGAAGAATCTAGGAGGTATGTGTTTTGTTCGGTCACTTTTGATATACCCTTCTTTCATCTGTGTTATGCAAGCTACATTATCTTCATAGATAGTTGTTGGACTTTTATCGCATTCTAGTCCACAAGAATCAGTAATGAGTTGTGTCATTGATCTCAACCAAAAACATTCCCGAGTAGCTTCATGTAATGCAATCACTTCGGCATGATTTGATGATGTTGCAACAAGTGTTTGTTTTTGAGAACGCCATGATATTGCGGTACCTCCATTTAGGAATACATATCCATTTTGAGATTTAGCTTTATGTGGATCAGATAAATAACCTGCATCTGCATAATCAACCAAATCTTGTTTCGATTCATTAGAATAAAATAATCCTAAATCAGTAGTTCCTCGAAGGTATCAAAATATGTGTTTGATCCCATTCCAGTGTCTTTTGGTAGGAGCTGAGCTGAACCTTGCCAACAAATTAACTACAAAAGAAATGTCAGGTCTTGTACAATTTGTCAAATACATAAGAGCTCCAATTGCACTAAGATATGGTACTTCTGGTCCCAGGATATCTTCATGATCTTCACAGGGACGAAATGGATCAGTGTCAACATTAAGTGATCTAACAACCATAGGAGTACTTAATGGTTTTGCCTTGTCCATATTAAAACGTTTTAAAATCTTTTCAGTATATGTTGTTTGATGTACAAGTAAACCATTAGGCATATGTTCAATTTGTAAACCAAGGAAATACTTGGTTTTTCCGAGATCTTTCATTTCAAATTCTTTCTTTAAAAGTTGAATGGCTTCATGGATCTCTTTATTTGTACCTATGATATTAAGATCATCAACATAAACAGCTATGATCACATATCCAGATGTTGTTTTCTTAATGAAAACACATGGGCAAATAAGATTATTGGTATACCCTTTGCTTATCAAGTAATCACTTAATCGTTTATACCACATGCGACCCGATTGTTTCAACCCATATAAAGACCGTTGTAACTTGATTGAGTACATTTCTTTGGGTTTTGCATTGGTTGCTTCTGATACCTTAAATCCTTCAGGTATCTTCATATATATATATATATATATATATATATATATATATATATATATATATATATATATATATATATATATATATATATTGTAGTGACCCGAACTTTTCCATGTTTATATATATTAATTGAGATTGATGTTTACATGATTAAATGTTTCCAACATGTTAAACAATCAAACTTGTTAAGACTTGATTAATTGAAATAGGTTTCATATAGACAATTGACCACCCAAGTTGACCGGTGATTCACGAACGTTAAAACTTGTAAACAAACTATATGATGACATATATATGGTTATATATATAGTTAACATGATATTATGATAAGTAAACATATCATTAATTATATTAACAATGAACTACATATGTAAAAACAAGACTACTAACTTAATGATTTTGAAACGAGACATATATGTAACGTTTATCGTTGTAACGACATTTAATGTATATATATCATATTAAGAGATATTCGTACATCATAATATCATGATAATATAATAATTTAAAATCTCTTTTGTTATTATAAACATTGGGTTAACAACATTTAACAAGATCGTTAACCTAAAGGTTTCAAAACAACACTTACATGTAACGACTAACGATGACTTAACGACTCAGTTAAAATGTATATACATGTAGTGTTTTAATATGTATTTATACACTTTTGAAAGACTTCAATACACTTATCAAAATACTTCTACTTAACAAAAATGCTTACAATTACATTCTCGTTCAGTTTCATCAACAATTCTACTCGTATGCACCCGTATTCGTACTCGTACAATACACAGCTTTTAGATGTATGTACTATTGGTATATACACTCCAATGATCAACTCTTAGCAGCCCATGTGAGTCACCTAACACATGTGGGAACCATCATTTGGCAACTAGCATGAAATATCTCATAAGATTACAAAAATATGAGTAATCATTCATGACTTATTTACATGAAAACAAAATTACATATCCTTTATATCTAATCCATACACCAACGACCAAAAACACCTACAAACACTTTCATTCTTCAATTTTCTTCATCTAATTGAACTCTCTCAAGTTCTATCTTCAAGTTCTAAGTGTTCTTCATAAATTCCAAAAGTTCTAGTTTCATAAAATCAAGAATACTTTCAAGTTTGCTAGCTCACTTCCAATCTTGTAAGGTGATCATCCAACCTCAAGAAATCTTTGTTTATTACAGTAGGTTATCATTCTAATACAAGGTAATAATCATATTCAAACTTTGGTTCAATTTCTATAACTATAACAATCTTATTTCAAGTGATGATCTTACTTGAACTTGTTTTCGTGTCATAATTTTGCTTCAAGAACTTTGAGCCATCCAAGGATCCATTGAAGCTAGATCCATTTTTCTCTTTTCCAGTAGGTTCATCCAAGGAACTTAAGGTAGTAATGATGTTCATAACATCATTCGATTCATACATATAAAGCTATCTTATTCGAAGGTTTAAACTTGTAATCACTAGAACATAGTTTAGTTAATTCTAAACTTGTTCGCAAACAAAAGTTAATCCTTCTAACTTGACTTTTAAAATCAACTAAACACATGTTCTATATCTATATGATATGCTAACTTAATGATTTAAAACCTGGAAACACGAAAAACACCGTAAAACCGGATTTACGCCGTCGTAGTAACACCGCGGGCTGTTTTGGGTTAGTTAATTAAAAACTATGATAAACTTTGATTTAAAAGTTGTTATTCTGAGAAAATGATTTTTATTATGAACATGAAACTATATCCAAAAATTATGGTTAAACTCAAAGTGGAAGTATGTTTTCTAAAATGGTCATCTAGACGTCGTTCTTTCGACTGAAATGACTACCTTTACAAAAACGACTTGTAACTTATTTTTCCGACTAGAAACCTATACTTTTTTTGTTTAGATTCATAAAATAGAGTTCAATATGAAACCATAGCAATTTGATTCACTCAAAACGGATTTAAAATGAAGAAGTTATGGGTAAAACAAGATTGGATAATTTTTCTCATTTTAGCTACGTGAAAATTGGTAACAAATCTATTCCAACCATAACTTAATCAACTTGTATTATATATTATGTAATCTTGAGATACCATAGACACGTATACAATGTTTCGACCTATCATGTCGACACATCTATATATATTTCGGAACAACCATAGACACTCTATATGTGAATGTTGGAGTTAGCTATACAGGGTTGAGGTTGATTCCAAAATATATATAGTTTGAGTTGTGATCAATACTGAGATACGTATACACTGGGTCGTGGATTGATTCAAGATAATATTTATCGATTTATTTCTGTACATCTAACTGTGGACAACTAGTTGTAGGTTACTAACGAGGACAGCTGACTTAATAAACTTAAAACATCAAAATATATTAAAAGTGTTGTAAATATATTTTGAACATACTTTGATATATATGTATATATTGTTATAGGTTCGTGAATCAACCAGTGGCCAAGTCTTACTTCCCGACGAAGTAAAAATCTGTGAAAGTGAGTTATAGTCCCACTTTTAAAATCTAATATTTTTGGGATGAGAATACATGCAGGTTTTATAAATGATTTACAAAATAGACACAAGTACGTGAAACTACATTCTATGGTTGAATTATCGAAATCGAATATGCCCCTTTTTATTAAGTCTGGTAATCTAAGAATTAGGGAACAGACACCCTAATTGACGCGAATCCTAAAGATAGATCTATTGGGCCTAACAAACCCCATCCAAAGTACCGGATGCTTTAGTACTTCGAAATTTATATCATATCCGAAGGGTGTCCCGGAATGATGGGGATATTCTTATATATGCATCTTGTTATTGTCGGTTACCAGGTGTTCACCATATGAATGATTTTTATCTCTATGTATGGGATGTGTATTGAAATATGAAATCTTGTGGTCTATTGTTACGATTTGATATATATAGGTTAAACCTATAACTCACCAACATTTTTGTTGACGTTTTAAGCATGTTTATTCTCAGGTGATTATTAAGAGCTTCCGCTGTCGCATACTTAAATAAGGACAAGATTTGGAGTCCATGCTTGTATGATATTGTGTAAAAACTGCATTCAAGAAACTTATTTTGTTGTAACATATTTGTATTGTAAACCATTATGTAATGGTCGTGTGTAAACAGGATATTTTAGATTATCATTATTTGATAATCTACATAAAGCTTTTTAAACCTTTATTGATGAAATAAAGGTTATGGTTTGTTTAAAAATGAATGCAGTCTTTGAAAAACGTCTTATATAGAGGTCAAAACCTCGCAACGAAATCAATTAATATGGAACGTTTTTAATCAATAAGAACGGGACATTTTAGTTGGTATCCGAGCGTTGGTCTTAGAGAACCAGAAAATTTGCATTAGTGTGTCTTATCGAGTTTGTTAGGATGCATTAGTGAGTCTGGACTTCGACCGTGTTTTCTTTAAAAATGATTGCTTAACATTTTTGTTGGAAACTATATATTTTTAACATATGAATATTATGTGATATATTAATCTCTTAACGTGTTTGATATTATGTGATAGATGTCTACCTCTAGAACAAGTCCCATTGACTCACCTAATAATAATGAAGAGTCAAATGTAAATTGGAATGATTTGTGGACTGATTCACAAGTTCCCGAAGAGGAACCGGAAGAAGAGTCGGAACCGGAAGAAGAATCGGAACCGGAAGAAGAATCGGAACCGGATGAAGAAATAGAACCGGTGGGGGAAATAATAAAACGGTTAAGTAAAAGAAAATCCTCAACCAACCGACCAAAGTTAATTATGGTCAATGGTGTTTCCGCCAAGGAAGCAAAATATTGGGAGGATTACCAATTCTCCGATGAATCGGATTCCGACGAGAATTCCAATGATGTTATAGAAATTACCCCAACTGAATTTAAAAAGGCAAAAGAAAATAATAAGGGAAAGGGCATAAAAATAGAGAAATCTAATTCCAACCCCGATGAACTTTATATGTATCGTCAACCCCCGAAGTCCTTAAGTTGTAACAATGACCCGGGAACCTCTAAACCACCAGGTTTTTCTAAACCAATGTGGACAACGACGGCTCGTATTAGGGGAACATCATATATCCCTAGAAACTTGGCAAAACGAACCAAAACCGAAGAAGAAGAAACGAGCGAGTCGGAATAAGATAGTTGTATTCGTGTGGTGTAATATATGGAATATAGTGTTCTTATGCTTTATGATATATGTAAAAATTGCTTGTATTAATAAGTATTTTTTTTATGAATCTAACTCTTGTCTATTTTACAGTTTAAAAACACAAAATGGATAGACAACCCAATATTTTAAGAGACCTACCCGGAGACATGATTGATGAAATCTTGTCTAGAGTCGGCCAGAATTCTTCGGCACAACTATTTAAGGCGAGATCAGTTTGTAAGACATTCGAAGAACGTTCCAAGAATGTCTTGGTTTATAAGAGACTTTTGTTTGAAAGATGGGGGATATCACATTGGGAAACCCATAAGTTACGATGTGTTTACTTTGACGCATATATTGCGGGGAACCCAAATGCTATTTTACGCAACGGGTTAAGAAATTATTTTGACTCAATATATCCGAATATTGGACTTCGTGATTTAGAAAAAGCGGCTAACATGCAACATAAAGAAGCATGTTATGCTTACGGATTAGTAATGTTCGCTTCTCACCAAAGTGAGAACAAGAACATCGGGCTACAACTATTAAACAAAACGTTTCCACAAGTGACGGAGTCGGTAATTGGGGTAAGAAATGAGGTTTTTAGATTATTACGGGACTGTTGGACATTACGTAACCCTCGTCCCTTTGATGACGTTACAACACGCTGTCTTATCAACGGCCATAACGGTTATGTTGCACAAGACCAAGGATGGGAAGTAGTCCTAGTAAAACCAGAATGCATGACTTGTTTCTGGACGTATGAATTACGTGTCTTTATTGCCTTTGCTGAACGACTTGTGTACTAGCTAGAATTGTCTTCACAACTATCTTGTATCAAAGTTATTGTGTGCTATATTTCATGCTTTATGTAAAATAAGCGGTATTGTAAGTTTGTAAAATATTGTATAAAAGTTTGAACGCGAAATATTATTATAATCAGTTTTTCATATAGAATTGTAGTAGTTGAATTGTATATTAGCTACTAAGTATGAACTTAACGGGTAGGTACTACCCGAATTTAAACTTATAAAACGCTAATATGAAGAAAAAGCTTTTATAAATGAGTTCATATTATGCTACGAAATACTATTAACTACTCTTAATATTCTGTATGATTAACTTGTTCCATTTAACTATTTTGAAGGAAATGGCACCGACTACTCGACACACCGTGAATATGAATGAAGAGGAATTCCGTACTTTCCTAGCTTCAAACATAGCCGCAGTACAGGCTGCGCTACATACCAACAATAACCTTGGATCTAGCAGTACAGGAAATCGTGTAGGATGCACCTACAAAGAATTCACTGCCTGCAAACCTTTGGAATTTGATGGAACCGAAGGACCGATCGGATTGAAACGGTGGACCGAGAAGGTTGAATCGGTGTTTGCCATAAGTAAGTGTACTGAAGAGGACAAAGTGAAGTACGCTACGCATACCTTCACAGGTTCTGCGTTAACATGGTGGAATACCTATCTAGAGCAAGTGGGACAAGATGATGCGTACGCACTACCGTGGTCAGCATTCAAGCACTTGATGAACGAGAAGTACCGTCCCAGAACCGAGGTCAATAAGCTCAAGACAGAACTTAGAGGGTTACGAACCCAAGAATTTGATATTACCACGTACGAAAGACGATTCACAAAATTGTGCCTATTGTGTCCGGGAGCATTCGAAGATGAGGAAGAGAAGATCGACGCGTTTGTGAAAGGATTACCGGAAAGAATCCAAGAAGATATAAGTTCACACGAGCCCGCCTCCATACAACAGGCATGTAGAATGGCTCACAAACTAGTGAACCAGATTGAAGAAAGAATTAAAGAACAGACTACTGAAGAGGCCAATGTGAAGCAAGTCAAAAGAAAGTGGGAGGAAAACGGTGATAAGAATCACCAATACAACAACAACAGCAATTACAACAATAATCGCAACAATTATCCCAACAATCGCAACATCAATCGCAACTACAACAAACGGCCCAACAACAACAACAACAACAACAACAGCAACTACAACAATCATCCCAACAACAATAATAACCGCAACAACAACAACAACAATCAGAAGCAACTATGCCAAAGGTGTGAAAAGAATCACTCGGGGTTCTGCACCAAATTTTGCAACAAGTGTAAAAGAAATGGTCATAGCGCGGCGAAGTGTGAGGTCTACGGACCAGGGGTTAATAGAACGAAAGGAACAAATGGTGTCGGAACGAGTAATGGCGGAGCAAGTAGTGTCGGAGCAAGTTATGCCAATGTAGTTTGTTATAAATGTGGAAAACCAGGCCACATTATTAGAAATTGCCCGAACCAGGAGAACACGAATGGACAAGGCCGTGGAAGAGTTTTCAATATTAATGCGGTAGAGGCACAGGAAGACCCGGAGCTTGTTACGGGTACGTTTCTTATTGACAATAAATCTGCTTACGTTTTATTTGATTCGGGTGCGGATAGAAGCTATATGAGTAGAGATTTTTGTGCTAAATTAAGTTGTCCATTGACGCCTTTGGATAGTAAATTTTTACTCGAATTAGCAAATGGTAAATTAATTTCAGCAGATAATATATGTCGGAATCGAGAAATTAAACTGGTTAGCGAAACATTTAAGATTGATTTGATACCAGTAGAGTTAGGGAGTTTTGATGTGATAATCGGTATGGACTGGTTGAAAGAAGTGAAAGCGGAGATCGTTTGTTACAAAAATGCAATTCGCATTATACGAGAAAAAGGAAAACCCTTAATGGTGTACGGAGAAAAGGGCAACACGAAGCTACATCTTATTAGTAATGTGAAGGCACAAAAACTAATAAGAAAAGGTTGCTATGCTGTTCTAGCACACGTCGAGAAAGTACAAACTGAAGAAAAGAGCATCAATGATGTTCCCATTGCAAAAGAATTTCCCGATGTATTTCCGAAAGAATTACCGGGATTACCCCCACATCGATCCGTTGAATTTCAAATAGATCTTGTACCAGGAGCTGCACCAATAGCTCGTGCTCCTTACAGACTCGCACCCAGCGAGATGAAAGAACTGCAAAGCCAATTATAAGAACTTTTAGAGCGTGGTTTCATTCGACCAAGCACATCACCGTGGGGAGCTCCTGTTTTGTTTGTCAAGAAGAAAGATGGTACATTCAGGTTGTGTATCGACTACCGAGAGTTGAACAAACTTACCATCAAGAACCGCTACCCACTACCGAGAATCGACGACTTATTTGATCAACTACAAGGCTCGTCTGTTTATTCAAAGATTGACTTACGTTCCGGGTATCATCAAATGCGGGTGAAAGAAGATGATATTCCAAAGACTGCTTTCAGAACACGTTACGGTCATTACGAGTTTATGGTCATGCCGTTTGGTTTAACTAATGCACCAGCTGTGTTCATGGACCTTATGAACCGAGTGTGTGGACCATACCTTGACAAGTTTGTCATTGTTTTCATTGATGACATACTTATTTACTCAAAGAATGACCAAGAACACGGTGAACATTTGAGAAAGGTGTTAGAAGTATTGAGGAAGGAAGAATTGTACGCTAAGTTTTCAAAGTGTGCATTTTGGTTGGAAGAAGTTCAATTCCTCGGTCACATAGTGAACAAAGAAGGTATTAAGGTGGATCCGGCAAAGATAGAAACTGTTGAAAAGTGGGAAACCCCGAAAACTCCGAAACACATACGCCAGTTTTTAGGACTAGCTGGTTACTACAGAAGGTTCATCCAAGACTTTTCCAGAATAGCAAAACCCTTGACTGCATTAACGCATAAAGGGAAGAAATTTGAATGGAATGATGAACAAGAGAAAGCGTTTCAGTCATTGAAGAAAAAGCTAACTACAGCACCTATATTGTCATTGCCTGAAGGGAATGATGATTTTGTGATTTATTGTGACGCATCAAAGCAAGGTCTCGGTTGTGTATTAATGCAACGAACGAAGGTGATTGCTTATGCGTCTAGACAATTGAAGATTCACGAACAAAATTATACGACGCATGATTTGGAATTAGGCGCGGTTGTTTTTGCATTAAAGACTTGGAGGCACTACTTATATGGGGTCAAAAGTATTATATATACCGACCACAAAAGTCTTCAACACATATTTAATCAGAAACAACTGAATATGAGGCAGCGTAGGTGGATTGAATTATTGAATGATTACGATTTTGAGATTCGTTACCACCCGGGGAAGGCAAATGTGGTAGCCGATGCCTTGAGCAGGAAGGATAGAGAACCCATTCGAGTAAAATCTATGAATATAATGATTCATAATAACATTTCTACTCAAATAAAGGAGGCGCAACAAGGAGTTTTAAAAGAGGGAAATTTAAAGGATGAAATACCCAAAGGATCGGAGAAGCATCTTAATATTCGGGAAGACGGAACCCGGTATAGGGCTGAAAGGATTTGGGTACCAAAATTTGGAGATATGAGAGAAATGGTACTTAGAGAAGCTCATAAAACCAGATACTCAATACATCCTGGAACGGGGAAGATGTACAAGGATCTCAAGAAACATTTTTGGTGGCCGGGTATGAAAGCCGATGTTGCTAAATACGTAGGAGAATGTTTGACGTGTTCTAAGGTCAAAGCTGAGCATCAGAAACCATCAGGTCTACTTCAACAACCCGAAATCCCGGAATGGAAATGGGAAAACATTACCATGGATTTCATCACTAAATTGCCAAGGACTGCAAGTGGTTTTGATACTATTTGGGTAATAGTTGATCGTCTCACCAAATCAGCACACTTCCTACCAATAAGAGAAGATGACAAGATGGAGAAGTTAGCACGACTGTATTTGAAGGAAGTCGTCTCCAGACATGGAATACCAATCTCTATTATCTCTGATAGGGATGGCAGATTTATTTCAAGATTCTGGCAGACATTACAGCAAGCATTAGGAACTCGTCTAGACATGAGTACTGCCTATCATCCACAAACTGATGGGCAGAGTGAAAGGACGATACAAACGCTTGAAGACATGCTACGATCATGTGTTATTGATTTCGGAAACAGTTGGGATCGACATCTACCGTTAGCAGAATTTTCCTACAACAACAGCTACCATTCAAGCATTGAGATGGCGCCGTTTGAAGCACTTTATGGTAGAAAGTGCAGGTCTCCGATTTGTTGGAGTGAGGTGGGGGATAGACAGATTACGGGTCCGGAGATTATACAAGAAACTACCGAGAAGATCATCCAAATTCAACAACGGTTGAAAACCGCCCAAAGTCGACAAAAGAGCTACGCTGACATTAAAAGAAAAGATATAGAATTTGAAATTGGAGAGATGGTCATGCTTAAAGTTTCACCTTGGAAAGGCGTTGTTCGATTTGGTAAACGAGGGAAATTAAATCCAAGGTATATTGGACCATTCAAGATTATTGATCGTGTCGGACCAGTAGCTTACCGACTTGAGTTACCTCAACAACTCGCGGCTGTACATAACACTTTCCACGTCTCGAATTTGAAGAAATGTTTTGCTAAAGAAGATCTCACTATTCCGTTAGATGAAATCCAAATCAACGAAAAACTCCAATTCATCGAAGAACCCGTCGAAATAATGGATCGTGAGGTTAAAAGACTTAAGCAAAACAAGATACCAATTGTTAAGGTTCGATGGAATGCTCGTAGAGGACCCGAGTTCACCTGGGAGCGTGAAGATCAGATGAAGAAGAAATACCCGCATCTACTTCCAGAAGATTCGTCAACACCTTCAACAGCTTAAAATTTCGGGACGAAATTTATTTAACGGGTAGGTACTGTAGTGACCCGAACTTTTCCATGTTTATATATATTAATTGAGATTGATGTTTACATGATTAAATGTTTCCAACATGTTAAACAATCAAACTTGTTAAGACTTGATTAATTGAAATAGGTTTCATATAGACAATTGACCACCCAAGTTGACCGGTGATTCACGAACGTTAAAACTTGTAAACAAACTATATGATGACATATATATGGTTATATATATAGTTAACATGATATTATGATAAGTAAACATATCATTAATTATATTAACAATGAACTACATATGTAAAAACAAGACTACTAACTTAATGATTTTGAAACGAGACATATATGTAACGTTTATCGTTGTAACGACATTTAATGTATATATATCATATTAAGAGATATTCGTACATCATAATATCATGATAATATAATAATTTAAAATCTCTTTTGTTATTATAAACATTGGGTTAACAACATTTAACAAGATCGTTAACCTAAAGGTTTCAAAACAACACTTACATGTAACGACTAACGATGACTTAACGACTCAGTTAAAATGTATATACATGTAGTGTTTTAATATGTATTTATACACTTTTGAAAGACTTCAATACACTTATCAAAATACTTCTACTTAACAAAAATGCTTACAATTACATTCTCGTTCAGTTTCATCAACAATTCTACTCGTATGCACTCGTATTCGTACTCGTACAATACACAGCTTTTAGATGTATGTACTATTGGTATATACACTCCAATGATCAACTCTTAGCAGCCCATGTGAGTCACCTAACACATGTGGGAACCATCATTTGGCAACTAGCATGAAATATCTCATAAGATTACAAAAATATGAGTAATCATTCATGACTTATTTACATGAAAACAAAATTACATATCCTTTATATCTAATCCATACACCAACGACCAAAAACACCTACAAACACTTTCATTCTTCAATTTTCTTCATCTAATTGAACTCTCTCAAGTTCTATCTTCAAGTTCTAAGTGTTCTTCATAAATTCCAAAAGTTCTAGTTTCATAAAATCAAGAATACTTTCAAGTTTGCTAGCTCACTTCCAATCTTGTAAGGTGATCATCCAACCTCAAGAAATCTTTGTTTATTACAGTAGGTTATCATTCTAATACAAGGTAATAATCATATTCAAACTTTGGTTCAATTTCTATAACTATAACAATCTTATTTCAAGTGATGATCTTACTTGAACTTGTTTTCGTGTCATAATTTTGCTTCAAGAACTTTGAGCCATCCAAGGATCCATTGAATCTAGATCCATTTTTCTCTTTTCCAGTAGGTTCATCCAAGGAACTTAAGGTAGTAATGATGTTCATAACATCATTCGATTCATACATATAAAGCTATCTTATTCGAAGGTTTAAACTTGTAATCACTAGAACATAGTTTAGTTAATTCTAAACTTGTTCGCAAACAAAAGTTAATCCTTCTAACTTGACTTTTAAAATCAACTAAACACATGTTCTATATCTATATGATATGCTAACTTAATGATTTAAAACCTGGAAACACGAAAAACACCGTAAAACCGGATTTACGCCGTCGTAGTAACACCGCGGGCTGTTTTGGGTTAGTTAATTAAAAACTATGATAAACTTTGATTTAAAAGTTGTTATTCTGAGAAAATGATTTTTATTATGAACATGAAACTATATCCAAAAATTATGGTTAAACTCAAAGTGGAAGTATGTTTTCTAAAATGGTCATCTAGACGTCGTTCTTTCGACTGAAATGACTACCTTTACAAAAACGACTTGTAACTTATTTTTCCGACTAGAAACCTATACTTTTTTTGTTTAGATTCATAAAATAGAGTTCAATATGAAACCATAGCAATTTGATTCACTCAAAACGGATTTAAAATGAAGAAGTTATGGGTAAAACAAGATTGGATAATTTTTCTCATTTTAGCTACGTGAAAATTGGTAACAAATCTATTCCAACCATAACTTAATCAACTTGTATTATATATTATGTAATCTTGAGATACCATAGACACGTATACAATGTTTCGACCTATCATGTCGACACATCTATATATATTTCGGAACAACCATAGACACTCTATATGTGAATGTTGGAGTTAGCTATACAGGGTTGAGGTTGATTCCAAAATATATATAGTTTGAGTTGTGATCAATACTGAGATACGTATACACTGGGTCGTGGATTGATTCAAGATAATATTTATCGATTTATTTCTGTACATCTAACTGTGGACAACTAGTTGTAGGTTACTAACGAGGACAGCTGACTTAATAAACTTAAAACATCAAAATATATTAAAAGTGTTGTAAATATATTTTGAACATACTTTGATATATATGTATATATTGTTATAGGTTCGTGAATCAACCAGTGGCCAAGTCTTACTTCCCGACGAAGTAAAAATCTGTGAAAGTGAGTTATAGTCCCACTTTTAAAATCTAATATTTTTGGGATGAGAATACATGCAGGTTTTATAAATGATTTACAAAATAGACACAAGTACGTGAAACTACATTCTATGGTTGAATTATCGAAATCGAATATGCCCCTTTTTATTAAGTCTGGTAATCTAAGAATTAGGGAACAGACACCCTAATTGACGCGAATCCTAAAGATAGATCTATTGGGCCTAACAAACCCCATCCAAAGTACCGGATGCTTTAGTACTTCGAAATTTATATCATATCCGAAGGGTGTCCCGGAATGATGGGGATATTCTTATATATGCATCTTGTTATTGTCGGTTACCAGGTGTTCACCATATGAATGATTTTTATCTCTATGTATGGGATGTGTATTGAAATATGAAATCTTGTGGTCTATTGTTACAATTTGATATATATAGGTTAAACCTATAACTCACCAACATTTTTGTTGACGTTTTAAGCATGTTTATTCTCAGGTGATTATTAAGAGCTTCCGCTGTCGCATACTTAAATAAGGACAAGATTTGGAGTCCATGCTTGTATGATATTGTGTAAAAACTGCATTCAAGAAACTTATTTTGTTGTAACATATTTGTATTGTAAACCATTATGTAATGGTCGTGTGTAAACAGGATATTTTAGATTATCATTATTTGATAATCTACATAAAGCTTTTTAAACCTTTATTGATGAAATAAAGGTTATGGTTTGTTTAAAAATGAATGCAGTCTTTGAAAAACGTCTCATATAGAGGTCAAAACCTCGCAACGAAATCAATTAATATGGAACGTTTTTAATCAATAAGAACGGGACATTTTAGTTGGTATCCGAGCGTTGGTCTTAGAGAACCAGAAAATTTGCATTAGTGTGTCTTATCGAGTTTGTTAGGATGCATTAGTGAGTCTGGACTTCGACCGTGTTTTCTTTAAAAATGATTGCTTAACATTTTTGTTGGAAACTATATATTTTTAACATATGAATATTATGTGATATATTAATCTCTTAACGTGTTTGATATTATGTGATAGATGTCTACCTCTAGAACAAGTCCCATTGACTCACCTAATAATAATGAAGAGTCAAATGTAAATTGGAATGATTTGTGGACTGATTCACAAGTTCCCGAAGAGGAACCGGAAGAAGAGTCGGAACCGGAAGAAGAATCGGAACCGGAAGAAGAATCGGAACCGGATGAAGAAATAGAACCGGTGGGGGAAATAATAAAACGGTTAAGTAAAAGAAAATCCTCAACCAACCGACCAAAGTTAATTATGGTCAATGGTGTTTCCGCCAAGGAAGCAAAATATTGGGAGGATTACCAATTCTCCGATGAATCGGATTCCGACGAGAATTCCAATGATGTTATAGAAATTACCCCAACTGAATTTAAAAAGGCAAAAGAAAATAATAAGGGAAAGGGCATAAAAATAGAGAAATCTAATTCCAACCCCGATGAACTTTATATGTATCGTCAACCCCCGAAGTCCTTAAGTTGTAACAATGACCCGGGAACCTCTAAACCACCAGGTTTTTCTAAACCAATGTGGACAACGACGGCTCGTATTAGGGGAACATCATATATCCCTAGAAACTTGGCAAAACGAACCAAAACCGAAGAAGAAGAAACGAGCGAGTCGGAATAAGATAGTTGTATTCGTGTGGTGTAATATATGGAATATAGTGTTCTTATGCTTTATGATATATGTAAAAATTGCTTGTATTAATAAGTATTTTTTTTATGAATCTAACTCTTGTCTATTTTACAGTTTAAAAACACAAAATGGATAGACAACCCAATATTTTAAGAGACCTACCCGGAGACATGATTGATGAAATCTTGTCTAGAGTCGGCCAGAATTCTTCGGCACAACTATTTAAGGCGAGATCAGTTTGTAAGACATTCGAAGAACGTTCCAAGAATGTCTTGGTTTATAAGAGACTTTCGTTTGAAAGATGGGGGATATCACATTGGGAAACCCATAAGTTACGATGTGTTTACTTTGACGCATATATTGCGGGGAACCCAAATGCTATTTTACGCAACGGGTTAAGAAATTATTTTGACTCAATATATCCGAATATTGGACTTCGTGATTTAGAAAAAGCGGCTAACATGCAACATAAAGAAGCATGTTATGCTTACGGATTAGTAATGTTCGCTTCTCACCAAAGTGAGAACAAGAACATCGGGCTACAACTATTAAACAAAACGTTTCCACAAGTGACGGAGTCGGTAATTGGGGTAAGAAATGAGGTTTTTAGATTATTACGGGACTGTTGGACATTACGTAACCCTCGTCCCTTTGATGACGTTACAACACGCTGTCTTATCAACGGCCATAACGGTTATGTTGCACAAGACCAAGGATGGGAAGTAGTCCTAGTAAAACCAGAATGCATGACTTGTTTCTGGACGTATGAATTACGTGTCTTTATTGCCTTTGCTGAACGACTTGTGTACTAGCTAGAATTGTCTTCACAACTATCTTGTATCAAAGTTATTGTGTGCTATATTTCATGCTTTATGTAAAATAAGCGGTATTGTAAGTTTGTAAAATATTGTATAAAAGTTTGAACGCGAAATATTATTATAATCAGTTTTTCATATAGAATTGTAGTAGTTGAATTGTATATTAGCTACTAAGTATGAACTTAACGGGTAGGTACTACCCGAATTTAAACTTATAAAACGCTAATATGAAGAAAAAGCTTTTATAAATGAGTTCATATTATGCTACGAAATACTATTAACTACTCTTAATATTCTGTATGATTAACTTGTTCCATTTAACTATTTTGAAGGAAATGGCACCGACTACTCGACACACCGTGAATATGAATGAAGAGGAATTCCGTACTTTCCTAGCTTCAAACATAGCCGCAGTACAGGCTGCGCTACATACCAACAATAACCTTGGATCTAGCAGTACAGGAAATCGTGTAGGATGCACCTACAAAGAATTCACTGCCTGCAAACCTTTGGAATTTGATGGAACCGAAGGACCGATCGGATTGAAACGGTGGACCGAGAAGGTTGAATCGGTGTTTGCCATAAGTAAGTGTACTGAAGAGGACAAAGTGAAGTACGCTACGCATACCTTCACAGGTTCTGCGTTAACATGGTGGAATACCTATCTAGAGCAAGTGGGACAAGATGATGCGTACGCACTACCGTGGTCAGCATTCAAGCACTTGATGAACGAGAAGTACCGTCCCAGAACCGAGGTCAATAAGCTCAAGACAGAACTTAGAGGGTTACGAACCCAAGAATTTGATATTACCACGTACGAAAGACGATTCACAAAATTGTGCCTATTGTGTCCGGGAGCATTCGAAGATGAGGAAGAGAAGATCGACGCGTTTGTGAAAGGATTACCGGAAAGAATCCAAGAAGATATAAGTTCACACGAGCCCGCCTCCATACAACAGGCATGTAGAATGGCTCACAAACTAGTGAACCAGATTGAAGAAAGAATTAAAGAACAGACTACTGAAGAGGCCAATGTGAAGCAAGTCAAAAGAAAGTGGGAGGAAAACGGTGATAAGAATCACCAATACAACAACAACAGCAATTACAACAATAATCGCAACAATTATCCCAACAATCGCAACATCAATCGCAACTACAACAAACGGCCCAACAACAACAACAACAACAACAACAGCAACTACAACAATCATCCCAACAACAATAATAACCGCAACAACAACAACAACAATCAGAAGCAACTATGCCAAAGGTGTGAAAAGAATCACTCGGGGTTCTGCACCAAATTTTGCAACAAGTGTAAAAGAAATGGTCATAGCGCGGCGAAGTGTGAGGTCTACGGACCAGGGGTTAATAGAACGAAAGGAACAAATGGTGCCGGAACGAGTAATCGAGGATTTTTATCTTTGGAACCAATTGGTCTCCCACGTTTCTGGCGTTACAAAGACTCAAGAATGACATTATTGCCAGTTTTTGGAATTTCAATTCGAGCTGGAGCATTTGCTGCTGGTATATATGATTTAGTCACTCTTTTTGTATCTGTAATGCATCAGGCAATTTATTCGCAAGTTCTTGCATATGCATTATTTTTTGAACTTCGGTCTCGCATTCTTTTGTGCGAGGATCAAGATACATTAATTGAGGTTCACACCATGAAACATCATTTTCTTTATTTTTTATTTCTCCCCCTAATCTAGGGAATAATGTTTCATTAAAGTGACAATCAGCAAAACGTGCTGTAAAAACATCACCCGTCATGGGTTCAATATATCTTATTATTGAAGATGTTTCATATCCAACATATATTCACATCCTTCTTTGAGGACCCATTTTAGTGCGTTGTGGTGGTGCGATAAGGACATAAACCGCACAACCAAATGTTCTAAGGTGGGAAATATTTGGCTGATGGCCAAAAGCAAGTTGCAAGGGAGAATATGTATGACTTGCGCTTGGTCTAATGCGAATCAATGATGCAGCATGCAAAATTGCATGGCCCCATACAGATACTGGGAGTTTTGTTCGCATTATTAATGGTCTAGCTATTAGCTGCAATCGTTTAATTAATGATTCAGCTAAACCATTTTGTGTAGCACATGGGCAACGGGATGTTCAACAATAATCCCAATAGACATGCAAAAGTTATTAAATGCTTGAGACGTAAACTCACCGGCATTATCCAGTCTCACCCTTTTAATAGTATAATCAGGGAAATGTGCTCTCAATTTAATAATTTGAGCAAGAAATTTTGCAAATGCCATATTTCGACTTGATAATAGACAAACATGAGACCATCTACTAGATGCGTCTATTAGAACCATAAAATATCTAAATGGTCCACATGGTGGATGAATTGGTCCACATATATCACCTTGAATTCTTTCAAGAAACATTGGTGATTCTTTTTCAACCTTAAGAGGTGATGGTCTTATTATCAACTTTCCAAGTGAGCATGATGTACATGGGATAAGTGCATCATGAGGGATCCTTTGATCCGCCAATGGATGTCCATGTGTATTTTGTATTATTCTTTTCATCATTGTTGATCCTGGGTGGCCTAATCTCTCATGCCACAAACTGATCATTACAGGATCACATAATTTTTCTTTAACTACCACATTTACTTCAGGTACATTTATATGTGTATAATGTAAACCAGAATGAAGTCTTGGTAGTTTTTCAATTACACGATTCTTATCAGTGATACTTAAATATTTTTCATTTTCTGTTGTCACTGACTGATAATCATATCCATTTTGGTATATGTCAGAGAAACTTAACAAATTTCTCTTTGACATGGGAGAAAATAAGGCATTATTTATCAGAAAATTCGTACCATTTGGTAACATGAATTTTGCCTTTCCAATTCCTTTTATTAAGTCCACAGGACCTGATATATTATGTATAGTTCCTTCCGTTGCATTGAAGTCTGTGAAATATTTTTTAGATTTGAGTATGGTGTGAGTGGCACCACTGTCTGCATACAAATATCTCCACCATTTGACTGATTTTTTACTCCAGCAGTATACATCATGAACTTCAAAAAAAAATATGAGAAACAAATAATGAGTACATAATTCATCAATATATTACATTCAAAACATGTTACAAACGATAGCACATAATAAGGAAATATGTAGTAAACTAGATATGGTGTAGATTGAAAATCTACAACCATTTATTTAACGGGAACATATAATAGGATATCTATATATATAGATATTAGAAATTTATTCATTAAAGTAGTCACAAGTTGGCTCAGTGATTTTTTTATCAAAGTCATCCACAAGATTTGCTTCTTTTCGTTTTCCCTTTAGGGATTCTTGATACCGATTAACAGAATGCTGATTTGTTCGGCAGTTTTTAGACCAGTGGCCAATTTTACCACATCGGTAACAAGAATCTTCAACATTCTTTGAAGAGCCTTCTTCAACATTGTGATTTGTGGGATTGTATGGTGTTTGGATTTTATAATTTTGTGGATTATTATTTCTTTGTCCACGACCACCACGACCACGATCACCACCACGACCATTACCATAAGGGTGATTTCGAACATAGTTATGATTTTTATTATTGTTATGGTAATTTCCATGATGATGGTTTTGGCCAATATGGCCACGACCTTGTCCACGCCCTCGTCCATGTGCATTTCTTATTTTATTATTATTATTGTTAATAGCATTAGCTTCAGGAAATACTAGCGCACCGGTAGGACGAGATTCTTGATTTTTCATCAGTAATTCTTTATTAACTTCTACAACTAAGAGATAAGTTTGAAGTTTGGAAAAAGTTTTATAATTCTGCAATCTTAAATTTTCTTGCACAGTTATGTTTGCAGAATGCATTGTGGAGAAAGTTTTCTCCATCATATCAGCATCACTTATTTCTTGATCACAGAATTGAAGCTTTGAATGGATCTTGAACATGGCCGAGCTGTATTCACTTACCTTTTTGAAATCTTGGAACCTTAAATTTCTCCATTCTTCCCTCGCAGCTGGGAGTAATATTTCCTTTTGATTATCGAATCTACTCTTGATACTTTCTCATAAAACATGTGGATCTTTGATAGTGAGAAACATATGTTTTAAGGTGGTATCAATATGTTTGCGAATAAAAGCAATTGATTTTAATTTATCTTGATCGGAACAAGTATTGTTTTCTTTTAAAGTTTCTAGAATACCCAATGATCTAATATTTATTTCTACGTCCATAACCCATGATGTGTAGTTTGTTCCCGATACGTCTAAGGCATCAAACTCAAGCTTTGATAAGTTTGACATTTTCTATTTTCAGAAAGATGAACAACATAAATCATAATCATAATCATAATCAATTTTTTTTTTCATAAACAAATAACAACATGAAATTAGAATTAGTTTAGATTCATAAGTAGTAAACAAATGAATAATGGTATGATTACAAATAATAAAACCATAATGGAATGAAAGAATATAGGTTCATCTAGTGGTGTACAAGCAACAAGGATGATAGCTATTATGACCAATACAGTAGGAAAAATAATCCTTGAGTTAATCCTCTTTTAATAAAAAAAATTTGGAGAGTAGTAATTTGAGAAAATGAAGATTGATTTGTGAAAATGTGAAAACGGGGATGTTTAATTTATATTTGAAAAATATAGTCGTTGTAATGTCGTCAATCGACGTTAACAACCATTATGTATCTATGACCGTTGTAACGTCGTTAATTAATGTTAACGATCGTTATGTTGCCGTTGTATTAAAATAATTTTAATAAAAGAATTTTATTAGTATAAATATGATTACTATAAAATACATTTAGTATAAATACGTTTAGTATAAATACGAAGATTAAGAGAATAAACATATTATGCATAAATAATAAATTTAAGAATAAACATTAGTATGCATGAAATAAATAATAATTAATTGCATAAGTAATCATAAATGTTAGATAACATAAATATAAATGTTAGTGAAGTTAATAAGAGTTAGATTACAGAAAATATAATTCAGGCGGTATAACCGACCATATATAACTTAAATAACATAAATATAAATGTTAGTGAAGTTAATAAAAGTTAGATTACAAAAATATAATTCAGGCGGTATAACCGACCATATATAACTTAAATAACATAAATATAAATGTTAGTGAAGTTAATAAAATTTAGATTACAGAAATATAATTCAGGCGGTATAACCGACCATATATAACTTAAATAACATAAATATAAATGTTAGTGATGTTAATAAAAGTTAAACAATTCCTTACCTTGATTAGTGACGTGTGCTTGCTTAGATAAACCTTGATTATACGGAGCACTTCGTGCTGATAACGTGTTATAATTCAGTAGGCTTATAACTACCTTTAGTGGCCTGGTTCTTGACTGTAGACTAATAAGTATATAGAGAGAATATGAGAGAAGTATGTGTTTTATATATGTTTGAAGTATATGTGAATTATGAACTCATAACACACATATTTATACTCAAAAAAATCTACTATACAATATCTATAATAATAATAAAATTAGTACTCCAATATTGACTTTTATAACAGTTAAGCTATTAAATAAAAATGTTTTAATGACAATTCTTAAAGCTGGTGATCTATTTTATTAATCAAATCCCAATTGGGCACAATTACAATAGCCCACAAGTTGCGGACCGGATCCAAACACCTAAAACAACTTCACCAATAATACACCATTACAACCCAATGAGACTCCAAAAAGCAAATTGTGTACAACAAATAAACGATTACATCAATTTCGGTTGCGAAGCCAGGATCCAAAATCTTTTGAGATCTTTCCTTTTCTACTCGAGATCCATAGGTGGGAAAGCACTTTTACCTCTCCAAGGATGTCTTTATTAATGATGACGTTTCTTTTGTCCGGTGATGAATGAATTAAATTGTTGCGCCAATTCCATATGGACCATAGTAAGATGTATCGCACTGAAAGACAAATCAAGTTTAAATCCTCCGAACCCAAATCAAAACTTGGCGAGTTAAGTATATTTGGAACTCCAACCGGGACTTGGCACAAAATACCCCACCAACTCAAAAAAACCTCTCCAAAGAGTAATAGACATATCACATGACGAAAATAAGTGATCGATGTCTTCCTCAACTCTGTTACAAAACGGGCACATCAGGGAAGGAAGTGTGACACCCTTCGATACTAAGTTGCACCGAGTAGGTAACCGATTCATACCAAGCCTCCGAATAAAGATATTTACTTTTTTGGGGACGTAAGGAATCCAACGACAAGAAAGTGCACCTTGTATTGGATTTGACCCAAGTAGTTTTTGGTCACAAAGAGAGGAAAGGATTTTTACCGAAAATTTACCCGAATTATGTAAAGTCCACTTCCATGAATCCGATTGAGTCGAAAGAGAGTTAAGGGTGTCAATCCTATCTTCAAGATCAGATAGCTCGGAGCAAGTCCCGCCCCTTAGTCGAGTCAACCAGCCCCACTTACCGACCAGACCACCCCCTGAGTTACACAGACCACCCCCTGAGTTACACAAACGCATGCTAACAGTCGCGTTTCTATCAGATTCAATCGCATATAGTCGCAGGTAAGCATTTTTCAAGCACTGATTCAAATGTGGAAACCAAAGATCATGCCAAAAGCTGGTATCATTCCCACTTCCAATTTGTTTAGTAATAGACTTTGAAAAAACAATCCCCATCTAATCAAGAGCAAAACCACATTTCTTATTTGTTTCCAAATAGGCGAAAGATTAGTTGGCACATGATCGGTGTTTAACACACCTTCCTGCCCATATAATGATTGAATTACTTTGCACCAAAGTGCGTTTGGTTCGTGCCTAAATCTCCACCACCATTTACATAGTAGGCTCAAGTTTTTTGCTTTTAAACTCCCGATTCCCAAACCTCCGTTCAATTTAGGAACCCTTGTTTGATCCCAGTTAATCCAAATAATTTTTTTTCTTATTAAAATTATTCCAAAGAAATTTCGCCTAATTGCTTCAAGCGAATCGAGCACACTATTTGGGATTTTGTACAAAGACATCAGATAAAGAGGACTGCTCAACACAGCTTTATTCAAGGTCAATCTTCCCCCGATTGAGAGGAGATTGGCTTTCCACCCATTAAGTTTTGAATTGAATTTATTTACCACATCTCCCCAAGCATTAATTGATGTCATACGTTCGCCCACTGGCATGCCCAGATAATTAAAAGGGAGCTAACCCGGAGTACATGATAACAAATTTGCTAGATTACCAATATCAGAATCCGAAACATTAACAGCAAACAACTTACTTTTTGAAAAATTAATGTTGAGACCTGATGCATATCCGAAGCAATTGAGGATCCTGATAAGATTGGAGGCATTTTCAGCTGACCATTCGCCAAAAAAAAAGGTGTGAGATAATAACATTATCGCAACCGACTGAAATATCCTTGAAGAGATTAGAATTGATAGCCTCATTCATAGCTACATTTAGGGCCTCCACCGCAATAATGAACAGGAAGGGAGATAGTGGATCCCCTTGCCTCAACCCTTTCTCCAGTTGAAACTCTTCTGTTGGTGACCCATTAATGAGAATCGAAGAACGGGCAGACTTAAGACAGCCATTTATCCATTTTCTCCATGTTGGACCAAAATTCATTTGTCTAAGAATATCATCGAGAAAAGCCCAATCAATACTATTAAATGCTCGTTCAAAATCAACTTTAAATAAAAACATCTTCTTTCGGTTCTTCTTACACTCATGAATTACTTCATTGGCAATTAAAATTCTGTCAAGGATTTGTCGTCCTTTTATAAAGGCGGATTGACACGAGCTGATCACCTTGGAGATAACTCTTTTCAGCCGATTTGAGAGAAGGGTAGCCACGATTTTATAAAAGCACCCAATTAAACTGATGGGCTGAAAGTCTTTAAAGCCCAATGGATCTTGGATCTTGGGTATTAAGGAAATAAAAGAGCTATTGCACCCTCTGCCAAAAACTCCAGTATGCGAGAATTCCATGACACCGTTAACAATATCTACTTCAAGAGTGTCCCAGAAGCGTTTAATGAAGTTAAAATTAAACCCGTCCGGCCCGGGAGCTTTAGAGATTACACAATCCCAGACGACTTGTTTAATCTCTTCCACACTAAATCCAGCCTCCAACATGCACACATCTTCCTCTTCAAGTGTAAGAAAATTTGAACTTGTAAAAGAAGGTCTACAAGTACAGTCAGACTTAAATCTACCTGCAAAGAAATTCGACGCCGAAAGTTTAATAGCAGCAGGATTAGTTACCCAGCAGCCATCGATATTAATTCCTTTTATGGCGTTAAAGGATTGCCTGGATTTCACTACCGTATGGAAGAATCGAGAGTTTTCATCGCCATCGATTGCCCAACGAACCCTACTTTTTTGCTTCATAATTGACCATTTGTTTTTAATAGATTTTGTAGGGAATGAACATCCTCCAATGCGCCTCAACCTCAGAATCAGTAGGAGTAGATATCTCAGCTAAAGATTCCCAATTATTGATTTTTTCCTCCAAATCCGATATCTACCTGTCCAAGTTACCAAAAATAGAGCTCACCCACTGTTTGATGGAGTGTTTTAAACGTTGTAGCTTTTTATTGAGTACCACCATAGCACTATTCTCGGTAATAGGACTCGCCCAACATTCATTTACCAGATTAGCAAAGTCCGGATGATACATCCAAACATTAAAGAATCGAAAAGGTTTTGGCCCAAAATCTAGTGAGGCATCATTATTAGTATTAAGCAGCAAGGGAGTATGTGTGATGCCCCGTACAAAATTAACGTGTACGGATCATCAACAACAGGATCATTACAAGGTCAAACACTATATGCTGTTTTAAAATAAGTTTGCATTCATAAGAAAGGGTGACGTCATATCCAACATCAAAAGTTTTACAACATATAGTAGGCTTCTACGAATAAAAGCAATTAACATAAGTAAGAGACCCAATGGTCATTACAAATTCATTGTTTCAAAAGTAACATAGTTGTGAATGCAAGGTAAACGTTTCATGCAGAGACATCTCTAACAAAAGCAGCGGGAGTCTACACAGCAAGACTACTACAGCGGAAGCATCAAACCTCTAAGCACCTGAGAAAACATGCTTAAAAACGTCAACACGAATGTTGGTGAGCAATAGTTTAAGTATAACAGTAATGTAAGGTAGGCCACGAGATTTCGTATTTCAAAACAGTATGAAAAGTATATGTTCAACCGTGGGCACTTGGTAACTAACTTAACGTAATATCACCCCCTAAAAGTACACTTGGCGAGTGCGTAAGTTTACGAAGTATTAAACACTCGTTAAATGCTAGCGCTACTAGCCCGAGTGGGGATGTCAAACCCTATGGATCTATATCTAAGATTCGCGTTCACCGGTTCAAAAACCAATGACTAAACGTTACCGAGCTAAGGGAAAAGTTTATGCCGTTGTATAACTCACACATATATAAAGTTTAAGTACTCATGCCTAGTATGTAAAACTTAAAAAGCGCATGCATTTTCAGTTCTCAAAATAGTTAAAGTAAAAAGGGATGCTATAACTCATAGTGAAAAGTAGTAAAGTCAGTACGAGATAAGTAAGCAAGTAGTTGGTTCGAAAGGTCCTCAACCAAAGTTAAAAGTTACTAAGTCAGTAAATCTTTCCCAAAGGTTTAAAAGTATGTAAATTAGGTCTTAAGTATCACCATCACCAACAACATAAGTAAAAAGTAAAGTAAGTTTCCAATCAAGAATAGAGATCGAAACAAAGGCTGACTTCGTTCAGCTGCCACGACCTCTATACAAACTGAAATGAGGTGAGAACAGTGGTCATGGCTTTGTATATGAGTCCTTTAACCACTGACCAATTTTCAGAACCAAACTCGTCTTCGTTTGACCGTGGAGACGGTTTAAGTGCGAGTAGGTCAGAAATTTCAGCACAACGTTAAAAGGGCGTAGTGACTTTCGGAAGGCTATAAATCCTAAACCGTAAGTCGGATTAAGACAAGTCTTAAACGAAAAGTTATCTACTCGAACTGAACAATCTGGAAATCAACTTTTCCAGTAGCCCAGTTGTGGTGCCCCGTACAAAAATAACGTGTACGGATCATCAACAATAGGATCATTGCAAGGTCAAACACTATATGCTGTTTTAAAATAAGTTTGCATTCATAAGAAAAAGTGACGTCATAACCAACATCATAAGTTTTATAAACGATAGTATGCTTCTATGAATAGAAGCAATTAACATAAGTACGAGACCCGTAGATCATTACAAATTCATTGTTTCAAAAGTAACATAGTTTGAATGCAAGGTAAACGTTTCATGCAGAGACATCTCTAACAAAAGCAGCGGGTGTCTACACGGCAATACAACTATAAGGGAAGCATCAAACCTCTAAGCACCTGAGAAAACATGCTTAAAAACGTCAACACGAATGTTGGTGAGCTATAGTTTAAGTATAACAGTAATGTAAGGTAGGCCACGAGATTTCAGTATTTCAAAATAGTATGAAAAGTATATGTTCAACCGTGGGCACTTGGTAACTAACTTAAAGTAATATCACCCCCTAAAAGTACACTTGGCGAGTGCGTAAGTTTACGAAGTATTAAACACCCATTAAATGCTAGCGCTACTAGCCCGAGTGGGGATGTCAAACCCTATGGATCCATATCTAAGATTCGCGTTCACCGGTTCAAAGACCAATGACTAAACGTTACCGATCTAAGGGGAAATTTTATGCCGTTGTATAACCCACACATATATAAAGTTTAAGTACTCGTGCCTAGTATGTAAAACGTAAAACGTGCATATATTCTCAGTTCCCAAAATAGTTAAAGTAAAAAGGGATGCTATAACTCACAGTGAAAAGTAGTAAAGTCGGTACGAGATAAGTAAGCAAGTAGTTGGTTCGAAAGGTCCTCAACCTAAGTCAAAAGTTACTAAGTCAGTAAATCGTTCCCAAAGGTTTAAAAGTATGTAAATTAGGTCTTAATTATCATCATCATTCATCATCATAGGTAAAAGTAAAGTAAGTTTTCAATCAATAATAGAGATCGAAACAAAGGCTGACTTCGTTCAGCTGTTACGACCTCTATACAAATCAAAAAGAGGCGTAGTCAGTGGCTATGGCTCCATATGTGAGTCCTTTAACCACTGACCAATGTTCAGAACCAAAATCGTCTTCGTTTGACCATGGCGATGGTTTAAGTGCGAGTAGGTCAGAAATTTCAGCACAACGTTAAAAGGGCGTAGTGACTTTCGGAAGGCTATAAATCCTAAACCGTAAGTCGGATTAAGACGAGTCTTAAACGAAAAGTCATGTACTCGAACCGAACAATCTGGAAATCAACTTTTATAGTAGACCAGGTGTGATGACCCATCCTAATCCTCCTGGACGATGTCTTCAACATTTGGTTCCATTGCGAGGTACTGACTTAAATATGCCATAAACGACTCCATGTAATATGAGCAAATGCACAGCGGAAGATTTAATTCGTACCTGAGAATAATCATGCTTGAAAGTGTCAACCAAAAGGTTGGTGAGTTCATAGGTTTATCATAACAATCATTTCAATATTTTAATAGACCACAAGATTTCATAATCATAAACATAATACACTCGCAAGTGTATGTAAAGCATTCTAAGTGGTTGAGCACTTGGTAACCATACTTAACATTTAATCAACGTCGCATATTCCCTTTATTATAAAATCTCCCTACACTGTACCAAGTGTAGTAACGAAACGAAGTACTGTGCAACCGTTGAATACTGGTCGTCCAGTCCGGTTGGGGTTGTCAGGCCCGATAGATCTATCAACAGGATTCGCGTTTACAATACCCATGTAAATAGCAGTTACCAAGCTACAGGGAAGTATGCCAGTGGTACAACTCAACGTAGAATGTATTTTTAAGTACTTGTGTCTATTTCGTAAATATTTATAAAAGCAGCGCATGTAATCTCAGCCCAAAAATATATATTGCAAAAGTAATTAAAAAGGGAGCAAATGAAACTCACCATACTGTATTTTGTAGTAAAAATACATATGACGACATTGAACAAATATAGGGTTGGTCTCGGATTCACGAACATATATCATGTATATATATATATATTAACACATATAATTGTAATTGAACAATGTTGTATATATATATATATATATATATATATATATATATATATATATATATATATATATATATATATATATATATTTATTATAATATAGTATTAAATTGTAACTTATTGTTATATATATATATATATATATATATATATATATATATATATATATATATATATATATATATATATATATATATATATATATAATGTGTTGAATTCAATATTTATATAGATGTTTATTATTACTTATAATATTTTAAAATATTTTTATACACTATATATCATTTAGTTATTATTAGTTAATAATATTTCATATAAAAATATAGTATGTAATATACTTTTTACATATAAGTCTCTTTTGTTTAAAAAAAATTTAATATTTATAATACTATTAAGGTAAAGATATCAATACTTATGATAAAATGATAGTTTTACTAATAATGATTCTCTTAATAATAATACGGTTGTAAAAATAATAACTTTTAATAATAATACTAATAACAATAATATTAGTAATATTCATAAAAATAATAACAATAACAATAAAAATAATAATAAGTCTAATAATAATAATACTAATACTAATTATACCTTAAAAATATATACGGGCCAGAAGTTCCAGCCCAACAAAAGCTCACTCTATCAAGAAGCCCGTCATAGTTTAAAGGCCTAGCTCAATTTAATACGCCCCATAAATAATTTAACCATTTCTTTTGTTTTTCAGCCCAAACTCGTTTCCAGGCCCAAACTCATTTAATTGTTTAACTTCCTTGTTAAATTGCAAATGGCCCAACATTTAAATACTTGAAGCCCAAATTTAATCCCTGAGCACATGTTGCTAAATAAATAAAGAAAAAAAAAACTCAGCAACTAGTTTCGAACCCTGGACCCTTCGCTCAACATGCAGACGCTGAACCATTGAACCAGTTTTGTTTTTCTGAAATTATACTAGCGCTAATAATACTTAATCTGTAATTACTGTTTCCTTTTCTTCTTCATAAAATAAAACTCAATCGTTTTAACAGCAAGTGGGTTTGTTTTTAGCGAACAACACAGATGTAGTATCAGCGTTTGAACACAGCAATCGCGAAGAGAAAAATATATATATATATATATATATATAAATGATGAGGTGATGGTTAGTGACGGGTTCAAGAAAGAAAAAAAAATAGAAGAGAGGGAGGGAGAAAAGTTGGTGGGTGTTAGATGGTGTTTTGGTGTGGTTTTAACTTGAACATAAAATAGAAACAATCGCTGTAGTAGTAGCAATACAACAACCATTAACGACTTATAATGTTTTCTGGGTTTGTTCAAAAAAAATACAATAGTGAGAAAAAGAGAGATAGGAAGAGAGAGAAGAGGGATGGAGGGTAACCGGTGATGGAGATTTGTTTGGGCTATTCACGATGGAAACCGAGAGACAAAAATAAAATCGAAGGTGATGATGAAGGTGAGGTGGTGGCTAAAGGTGGTGGCGATGATAGATGTTATGGTTGTTTAAATGGTGAAGTTGGTGTCGGGCTAAAACTGTTACAAGAAGCAGAAAAATAGCAATTTAAGTGGTGGTAGCAGGAGATTGAAGTGGTCGGTGGTGGCCAGTTGTGGTGGATGGTTGAGTTGGTTGTACACGGGTGATGGCGGCAGTGTATGTGTGAATATATCATCTATGCAAGTATACATATATATAGATAGATATATGACTTATAATATATTTTAATTATAATAATAATAATTAATAATAATAATAAAATAATAATTCATGATTCAAAGAGGCACAGTAATATAATCAGGTATCCTAAACTTTTAGAAATATCCTACCGACACTTAGATATTTTTACTTCGCGGAGTGCTATATCGTGTCCATTGCTAAACAGTTGACGTATGAAAGTGTTTCTAAAAATCCCAAATTTTAACATTAAATGTATTTAATTATTTCACTCATTAACTGTTTAAAACCTGATCAAAAAGGTTCGATAATTATTTATTTTCTGTTCCAATTTATAGGTACGGAGTACTAATATTTAAACTTAAAAAGGTAAAAATATTTTTATCAAACCTAAAATCTTCGAAATCAATTTACTGTTCAACTTTTATTTTAAATCTTCATAAACTTGTACTAGATCTATATTAAAACTAACGAAACGTCAACCGAGTGTCACTGACGTTTACTAATTAGGCTCGAAATCATTCATTTTCCATTTACTCTCTCTCTATATATAATCAGTTTTAAATAACAAGTTTTATCACATAAATATATTTATATATTTTTAAACAAATAGATTTAATATTATTTTATATATTTCCAAGTAGTATTTATATAAACATTTATATACACACATATATATGTATCTACTTACAAATAGTTGTTCGTGAATCGACGAGAACAGTCGAAGGTTAATTGAATATATGAAATAGTTCAAAATTTTTGAGACTCAACCTAACAGACTTTGCTTATCGTGTTGAAATTACACTATCGTATCGAGAGTTTGGTTTAAAATTAGTCGAAATTTTCCGGATCGTGACAGTACCTACCCGTTAAATAAATTTCGTCTCCGAAATTTGAGTGAGGTCGTCATGGCTGACAATAAAAATATTTTCATGACGAATATGAGTTGATAAATAGAATTTTATCATTATTGATTAATATAGATTAAACAATTCGATTATGTGAAGCGTACGAGTGAAACTATCACAAAAGAGCGAAAAGTTTCATCTTAACTTTTGACGTAGTCATGGTGGGTTTTTGGAACTCGAGGGATTTAAGGAAATCTTCTAATCAGAAAGAAAATATAATAACACGATTTATTAGCAACTGTTGGAATTACGGAAGAACAGAAATATCAAGAATATATTTCCGTGATATACTTAGAGATTAAGTAGAATGAAAGAGTTAAGTAACATGGCACATGATGAAGATAGGGTTTGTGAATCATCATCACGTTACATTAGAAATTTAGCATGATTTACTGTAATATAATCACGTTGGCCAAGTGTCATTATATTATACTAACTCATGCATCAGTTCCCAACACTTCTCCACAATTCATTCATAATTTATACTTAGATTTTACAGAAGTTTCTAGTAGAATACAGAAAACACGAAGGGATAGATAATTTCGGATAAGAATATTTATGAAAATATCCTCAGAAATATCGAAGATATTTATGATGATATTTTGGAATTTCTAAGTTTGAAAGTTGATGAAGAAAAATTTTCTGCAAGATTTTAACGTGGATACGGGGCAAAATATTCTCTAAAGATTTCCTAGGATCCAGATTTTCCTGAATTTTATAGAGTTTAGTCCTTGTATTTGTTCTTTGTTTCCTTCATGGTCAGCTCAATCCGTTTTTCAGTACCAAATTTTTCTATTGAGCGTTCCCAACACTCCATTCTTTATCATCAAACTCTTGACCATTTTGGCCATCTAAAATTTTACTGTTTCCTCGGCATTTAATGCTACTATATCTGAATCATCGGTTATCAATCCGAGGTGGTTTCAAGAGAATTGTGTTTTTAGATGATTAAACGCTGATGGTAATATGGTGGAATATAAAAGATTCCCTGGTAACAATAAAAGAGCACGCATATATATATATCAAAATTATAATAAGGTTGTTTTGAAAGAAAAGTCGAAGTTGACTTGATGGAGCTGTGACAAAATTAGCTAATTTGGAAAGGAATTGCAAAGTTATTTTGGGTAATAATAACGCCAAAAGAGCTAGCACGGATATGTGTTAAACGTTTACTCAGTTTCCGGGAGTTTTTCAGGTGCATAACTATATGCATCAATCTTTTCTTCTGTAGATGAAGTGCGGCTGGTCCATCCTCTCAATCGAGGTGTTTTCAAGAATCATGAAAGATTTGAACATGGATTGGAATCGTCAAGATTCAAATGAGGTTTAAGATGAAATCAAGTGGCAAACTTGAAGAATTGTTTAGTTTCATATGTTATAATCAATATTTTAATTCATTTTTAATTGTCCAATCTTGATAGTCCACAGTTAACAGTCCAATAATTCATATATAGTTTAATTTATAATATTCGAATTAATTAATACGTTTCGTGACCCGTATACGTCTCAGACTCGATCACAACTCAAACTATATATATTATTATAGAATCAACCTCAACCCTGTATAGCTAACTCCCGCATTACTGCATATAGAGTATCTATGGTTATTCCAAATAATATATATAGATGCGTCGATATGATATGTCAAAACCTTGTATACGTGTCCCGATATTTAAAGTGCGTAAAATTAAATAACAGAAACTAAATGACGATAAATAAAGTGCTAAAGTAAATAACATAAATTAAATGACGATAAATAAATTGCGTAAAGTAAATAACAGAAATTAAATGACGATAAGTAAAATTGCAAGAATGTAAATTGCGATAAATAAATTGCGATAAATAAAATGTAATCAGTTAGCTAGGAACAGTTAGCGTGGATTCTTAACAACATTTTTCTCGTAGTTAATTTGTTTGTTTCTAACAAGTTTTATTTTGTCCAGTGTTTTCTTCATTATGCCACTTGTTGGATTCTGATAGATCAAAATCTAAATATGAAATTGAATGAAAATGGTTATTCTGTGGTGAACGGATACGTATATCGGTGGTTGTAAATAGGATAGTAAATAACTGTTGAATCAGATTTGAAAGAAAGTACAGTGTAACTTATTAATGTGAAATCTAAATATTCCTCGGGTATTACCTACCCGTTAAAATATTTTCATCATTAACAGTTTGTACAAGAGAATTTTAATTTCAATCTTTATGAAAACATATATACATATATATTTTCTTCAGATGTAGTCATAGATTTAATGAGTTATTATGATGTTAAACTCATATGATTTTCGGTTTGAGCTAGAATAAGTAATCTCTAAGACTATTAGAAACCACATATTCATCGCAGAATGAAGTTATGGATCAATACTTCATCGGTTATTATTGTTGGTATTCTTTGGTATCTATGGTGCGCATGATGTTGATGTTCGTGGGACAGATTGTGAATTTGAGATGTGAGATGCGGATGTTGCTGTTGCTGGATGGTGGTACTGTTTATGCTGCTGGTGCTGCTGATGCTGTCGGTACTGCTGATGGTGACGGGGCTGATGTTGATGGTTCTTGTGTAATAAGTATATCTTGTAAATCACGCACCATTCGTGTCAGGGTTTCTATCCTACCCTCTATCATTTCTATCCACCCACTCATATGATTCGATAGATCTTGATTATCAATTCGAAGTTCTCTAACTTCTTCTACTATTCCCCTTCGATTGTTATTCGGAAGTAGAGGTTGAATATTTTCTAAGATTGCAGTAATATGACCTTCGAGGTGGAATATTTTGGCAAAAAGGGTGAAAACAGTGTTGCGCATGGGTTCACCGGTGAGTACATCATTTTCTCCGATATTAGGTGGTAAGTTTGGGTCACGGTAGGGTTCACCTTCTTCATTTCTCCATCGAGTGAGTAAGTCTCGGACCCAGCCCCATTTCCTCCCGAAAGAAAAATAGCTAAACGGTGGAGACACTTCGGGTTCATTGACTTCGGGGTCTACTTCAATACGCATCTCATAATCGCTTCCGAAACTAATAGAATCTAAGCCAGGTGTAGGATCCATCTTTCACGATCAGTAAGAGAATTTTGATATGAAATGATTTTAGGATATCGGATGATATTCTAATTACATAGAATACCTATATATATATATATATATATATATATATATATATATATATATATATATATATATATATATATATATATATATATATATATATATATATATATAGTACAGAAGATCCCGTGAATTACGGAGGAAATTAAGGAAACGTGTCAGACAAGATTTAATGTGATGGGATATGAATTTGTCTGTACATCGTCTATGCAATAATTGCAATAAGACGTGTCAAGACTGAAAATGATAAGTAGATACTTTTCGACAAATGGTGGTAAGCAAAGACTTTTGACACTACTAGGTCGAAGTCCAGACTCATTAATGCATCTAATCAACTAACAGTTAGACACACTAATGTAAGACCTGGTTCGCTAAGACCAACGCTCTGATACCACCTGTGATGACCCGTCCTAATCCTCCTGGACGAAGTCTTCAACATTTGGTTCCATTGCGAGGTACTGACTTAAATATGCCATAAACGACTCCATGTAATATGAGCAAATGCACAGCGGAAGATTTAATTCGTACCTGAGAATAATCATGCTTGAAAGTGTCAACCAAAAGGTTGGTGAGTTCATAGGTTTATCATAACAATCATTTCAATATTTTAATGGACCACAAGATTTCATAATCATAAACATAATACACTCGTAAGTGTATGTAAAGCATTCTAAGTGGTTGAGCACTTGGTAACCATACTTAACATTTAATCAACGTCGCATATTCCCTTTATTATAAAATCTCCCTACACTGTACCAAGTGTAGTAACGAAACGAAGTACTGTGCAACCGTTGAATACTGGTCGTCCAGTCCGGTTGGGGTTGTCAGGCCCGATAGATCTATCAACAGGATTCACGTTTACAATACCCATGTAAATAGCAGTTACCAAGCTACAGGGAAGTATGCCAGCGGTACAACTCAACGTAGAATGTATTTTTAAGTACTTGTATCTATTTCGTAAATATTTATAAAAGCAGCGCATGTATTCTCAGCCCAAAAATATATATTGCATAAGCAATTAAAAAGGGAGCAAATGAAACTCACCATACTGTATTTTGTAGTAAAAATACATATGACGACATTGAACAAATATAGGGTTGGTCTCGGATTCACGAACCTATATCATGTATATATATATATTAACACATATAATTGTAATTGAACAATGTTGTATATATATATATATATATATATATATATATATATATATATATATATATTTTTATATTATAATATAGTATTAAATTGTAACTTATTGTTATATATATATATATATATATATATATATATATATATATATATATATATATATATAAAATGTGTTGAATTCAATATTTATATAGATGTTTATTATTACTTATAATATTTTAAAATATTTTTATACACTATATATCATTTAGTTATTATTAGTTAATAATATTTCATATAAAAATATAGTATGTAATATACTTTTTACATATAAGTCTCTTTTGTTTAAAAAAAATTTAATATTTATAATACTATTAAGGTAAAGATATCAATACTTATGATAAAATGATAGTTTTACTAATAATGATTCTCTTAATAATAATACGGTTGTAAAAATAATAACTTTTAATAATAATACTAATAACAATAATATTAGTAATATTCATAAAAATAATAACAATAACAATAAAAATAATAATAAGTCTAATAATAATAATACTAATACTAATTATACCTTAAAAATATATACGGGCCAGAAGTTCCAGCCCAACAAAAGCTCACTCGATCAAGAAGCCCGTCATAGTTTAAAGGCCTAGCTCAATTTAATATGCCCCATAAATAATTTAACCATTTCTTTTGTTTTTCGGCCCAAACTCGTTTCCAGGCCCAAACTCATTTAATTGTTTAACTTCCTTGTTAAATTGCAAATGGCCCAACATTTAAATACTTGAAGCCCAAATTTAATCCCTGAGCACATGTTGCTAAATAAAAAAAAAAAAAACTCAGCAAGTAGTTTCGAACCCTGGACCCTTCGCTCAACATGCAGACGCTGAACCATTGAACCAGTTTTGTTTTTCTGAAATTATACTAGCGCTAATAATACTTAATCCATAATTACTGTTTCCTTTTCTTCTTCATAAAATAAAACTCAATCATTTTAACAGCAAGTGGGTTTGTTTTTAGCGAACAACACAGATGTAGTATCAGCGTTTGAACACAGCAATCGCGAAGAGAAAAAAAAAAAAATATATATATATATATATATAAATGATGAGGTGATGGTTAGTGACGGGTTCAAGAAAGAAAAAAAAATAGAAGAGAGGGAGGGAGAAAAGTTGGTGGGTGTTAGATGGTGTTTTGGTGTGGTTTTAACTTGAACATAAAATAGAAACAATCGCTGTAGTAGTAGCAATACAACAACCATTAACGACTTATAATGTTTTCTGGGTTTGTTCGAAAAAAAATACAATAGTGAGAAAAAGAGAGATAGGAAGAGAGAGAAGAGGGATGGAGGGTAACCGGTGATGGAGATTTGTTTGGGCTATTCACGATGGAAACCGAGAGACAAAAATAAAATCGAAGGTGATGATGAAGGTGAGGTGGTGGCTAAAGGTGGTGGCGATGATAGATGTTATGGTTGTTTAAATGGTGAAGTTGGTGTCGGGCTAAAACTGTTACAAGAAGCAGAAAAATAGCAATTTAAGTGGTGGTAGCAGGAGATTGAAGTGGCCAGTGGTGGCCGGTTGTGGTGGATGGTTGAGTTGGTTGTACACGGGTGATGGCGGCAGTGTATGTGTGAATATATCATCTATGCAAGTATACATATATATAGATAGATATATGACTTATAATATATTTTAATTATAATAATAATAATTAATAATAATAATAAAATAATAATTCATGATTCAAAGAGGCACAGTAATATAATCAGGTATCCTAAACTTTTAGAAATATCCTACCGACACTTAGATATTTTTACTTCGCGGAGTGCTATATCGTGTCCATTGCTAAACAGTTGACGTATGAAAGTGTTTCTAAAAATCCCAAATTTTAACATTAAATGTATTTAATTATTTCACTCAATAACTGTTTAAAACCTGATCAAAAAGGTTCGATAATTATTTATTTTCTGTTCCAATTTATAGGTACGGAGTACTAATATTTAAACTTAAAAAGGTAAAAATATTTTTATCAAACCTAAAATCTTCGAAATCAATTTACTGTTCAACTTTTATTTTAAATCTTCATAAACTTGTACTAGATCTATATTAAAACTAACGAAACGTCAACCGAGTGTCACTGACGTTTACTAATTAGGCTCGAAATCATTCATTTTCCATTTACTCTCTCTCTATATATAATCAGTTTTAAATAACAAGTTTTATCACATAAATATATTTATATATTTTTAAACAAATAGATTTAATATTATTTTATATATTTCCAAGTAGTATTTATATACACATTTATATACACACATATATATGTATCTACTTACAAATAGTTGTTCATGAATCGACGAGAACAGTCGAAGGTTAATTGAATATATGAAATAGTTCAAAATTTTTGAGACTCAACCTAACAGACTTTGCTTATCGTGTTGAAATTACACTATCGTATCGAGAGTTTGGTTTAAAATTAGTCGAAATTTTCCGGGTCGTGACACCAGGTGACTGATAAGACCTCAAAAATAGTAAACAAAGTGCTCCGATGGGTTCTTGGTGCTTGATGTTCATCACGGTTCTCATCCGTGATGCTTGTAGCTTCAAGTGTACAACTCGTTAATGTGTTTGCATCACCTTTACCAAGTTTTGACCATCATGACACTAGTGTATGTCTAAGATATGTAGCACAATTCATTTAAGGTTGCAAGTAGGTTGATGAACCAAAGTTACATCAAGATCTTAGATCCGACACATACATGAGTTCTAATAGTAATATTAAACTACAAACTTGAAAGTAAACTAAATAAACAAGACCTTAAGTTGTAGAACTTAGATCTTAGTTAGATCTTGAAGATCCTAGACTAGAAAGTCTAGATCTAGTGTTCTTAAGTTAAACCCTAAGTTATGGAACTTGGATCTTTACTTTAATAAAACCATAAGTTATGAAACTTAGATTTTTGTCTTGTAAAATGTATTTAAGCTTATAAGCTTTTGTTTTCGACAAAATTAGAAGACCATAAGTTATAGAAACTTAGATCCAATATAAGTGTATGAAGTTATAACTAGAAAGTTTAACTTCCATGTTCTTGAACATACAAAGTTTAACTTTAGTTTCAAGAAAAATGAGATCAAGTTTAACTAGTAATACTTGACCAACATATATAAATCATGAATTTAAAAGAAAGAAAAGATGAACTTCAAGTGTAGAACCATAAGCTAACAAGCTTAGATTCTTGTTCTTGACTTCTCATCAAACTAAGGATGGAAGAAACAAGATCTATGAAGATACAAACTAGAAAGTTTGATCTTTAACAACAAATAACCAACTAGTAAATTGATGATGATACTTGGTGATTTTTAAAGGAAAAAGAAGAAAGAAAGTAAAGTTCTTCACTTACAAATTAGAGAGAAAAGTTGAGAGAAAATAAAGTGTAAGTAAGATGTGTGTGTGAAATGAAATGAAAACTAGCTTATAAGTAACAAAAAAAATAAAAAATTGAACTCCCTCCCATGCTCTACTAGGCCGACGGTTTGGAGGCTCAAAGGGGAAGTCAAATTGATGCTTTCATGTGTGGGAAGATGTTGAATGCTAGAATGAGGTATAAGGTTAAATGTATGGGAAAGAGGTCATGCATGCTTGCAACAACTTTGTCTCCTAACTTAACTTAATTAACCTTGTTTAAGCTTAATGTATCATTAGCATAATAGTGGGCTTACTAGTTAGTCCATTAAGTAAATGTAGGGTGGGCTTCCAAGTTCAAGTCCATTAATATAAGCCCATGAAAGTGTGCAACAATTTAGTAAAAGCCCAAGTAATTAACTACTAACATTAGTTAATTAAAAATGATTAATAATAATTAATCATGAACGTAAATAATATTCTAATTATTATTCGTGAAAAGCGTGTGTCACAAAAATAAGTCGGGACATGGAAAGTCAAATATGGTAACAAGTAAAATGTATAAGAATACATTTATTAACACGAAAGTATTAATGATAAATATTAATAATATAAGTCGGAAAATCTAGGGTCGTTACATTACCCACCTGTTAAAGAAAATTTCGTCCTGAAATTTTAAGCTGAGGTAGATGGAGGAGTTGGGAAAAGGTGAGGATACTTCTGCATCATTTGATCCTCTCATTCCCAGGTAAACTCGGGTCCTCGTTTGGCATTCCATCGGACTCGGACGATCGGAATCTTGTTGCGTTTCAAAGTTTTGACCTCACGGTCCATAATTTCGACAGGTTCTTCCATAAAGTGGAGTTTGTCATCAATCGTAAGTTCTTCCAGTGGTATGACAAGTTCCGGTTCAGCAAGACACTTCTTCAAATTCGATACGTGGAAGGTAGGATGAACTGAGCTCAATTGAGTCAGAAGATCCAGACGGTAAGCAACGAGTCCAATACGCTCCAAGATTTCGAAAGGACCAATGTATCGCGGGTTGAGCTTCCCACATTTTCCAAAATGGATCACACCTTTCTAAGGCGCGACCTTCAACATTACACGTTCACCCACGTTGAATTCGAAGTCTTTACGTTTAAGGTCGGCATAGCTCTTTTGGCGATCACGGGCCGTCTTGAGTCTCGCTTGAATTTGGACAATCTTCTCGGTTGCTTCATAGACTAACTCGGGTCCGGTGATTTGCTTTTCGCCTACTTCGGCCCAACAAATAGGAGAACGGCATTTGCGGCCATACAACGCTCCGAAAGGTGCGGCATTAATACTCGAATGATAACTGTTGTTATAAGAGAATTCGGCTAGCGGCAAATGCCTTTCCCAAGCCTTTCCGAAATCAATAACACAAGCACGCAACATGTCCTCCAAAGTATGAATCGTGCATTCGCTTTGTCCGTTAGTCTGTGGGTGATACGCAGTACTCATGTCGAGACGAGTCCCCAAGGCTTCTTGCAAAGAACACCAAAATCTAGAAGCAAAACGGGCATCTCAGTCTGAAATAATCGATAAGGGCACACCATGACGAGATATAATTTCCTTTATGTATAGTTGAGCGAGTTTTTCCATCGTATCTGTTTTCTTCAGGGCTAAGAAGTGTGCAGATTTGGTAAGACGATCAATGATAACCCAGATGGTATCGTATCCGCGCACCGTCTTTGGTAGTTTCGTGATGAAGTCCATCCTTATCCTTTCCCACTTCCATTGCGGGATTTCCGGTTGCTGAAGTAATCCAGATGGCCTCTGATGTTCGGCCTTAACCTTCGAGCAAGTCAAACACTTCCCAACATAAGTTGCAACATCCTTCTTAAGATTTGGCCACCAATACTGTTCCTTGAGATCGTGGTACATTTTACCGGCTCCTGGATGAATCGAATATCTTGACTTGTGAGCTTCGTGTAGAATGAGGCTTCGCAAATCCCCATAACTAGGCACCCAAATTCTTCCGGCGAAGTATCAGAGTCCAGTCTCCTTAACCTCGAATCGAAAGACGAGAATGTTCAAATGTTCATGAGAAATATTCTCCTCTTTGAGAGCCTCATATTGGGCTACTCGGATCTGGCTATTGAGATTCGAATGAATGGTGATGTTCAAGGCTCGGAAACGAAGAGGTGCCATCCTCTCCTTTCAGCTCAAAGCGTCGGCTATAACATTGGCCTTGCCAGGATGGTAACGAAGTTCACAATCATAGTCGTTCAGCGTCTCGATCCATCGTCGCTGTCTCATGTTCAGTTGTTTTCGATCGAATATGTGTTGGAGGCTTTTGTGGTCGGTGAAGATAGTACTTTTAGTTCCATAAAGATAGTGTCTCCACAATTTGAGCGCAAAGACAACGGCTCCAAGTTCGAGATCGTGAGTAGTGTAGTTTCGCTCGTGAATCTTCAGTTGACAAGAAGCATAAGCAATGACCTTCGTTCTTTGCATCAATATGCAACCAAAACCATTTTTCGAGGCACCACAGTATACGACAAAATCGTCACTGCCTTCAGGAAGTGATAAGATAGGCGCGGTGGTTAACTTCTGCTTCAAGGTTTGAAATGCTGATTCGTGTTCGGTTTCCCAAACGAACTTCTTCCCTTTGTTAGTTAGCGCGGTCAAAGGACGCGCAATCAGAGAGAAACCTTCAATAAATCTTCGGTAGTAACCGGCGAGACCTAAAAATTGGCGGATATGAGTCGGAGTAGTGGGGGTTTCCCACTTGCTGATAGCTTCGATCTTTGTGCGATCAACTTTGATACCTTGATCGCTCACAATATGACTCAGAAATTGGACTTCCTTAAATCAAAACTCGCACTTGGAAAATTTGACATAAAGTTGCTCTTGTCTCAAGAGTTCAAGCACTAGTCGAAGATGTTGCTCACACAGAACACAGCTTCCAATTTCTCAAACCACCTCGTCAGTCCAACCTGCCCCTTAGTACCACTGAAATTGTGGGGCTTGCAGCTTTGAAATTCCTTATAGGTGTACCCGTTATGATTGTTCTGGTTAACAGGTGGAGCTTGGGGGTTGACATTCGCAATTGCTGTAGCTATTCGTTCAGTTATCATCTCCTCGATCTGTGCTGCTGTGGGCATTGATCTTCCGTTTGCCATTGATCTTCGAAACAGAAATTTTGACTTAAGTCAAAATCCAGCATTCAATAAATAGTAATACGGTATATGGTAACCAACATGGAATCAACACATCGCATGTTAATTAAGTAATGCAACTAGATACAGATACCACAGAATCATCATATAGTAACATAAATAGAACACCGTTGTAACGACCCGGAAATTTCCGACCAAATTTAAACCTTAAACTCTATATGTTTCCGACACGATAAGCAAAAACCTTAATATTGAGTCTAGAAAGTTTGAAATTTGTATTCGGATAATCAGTTACCCTTTGGTCATGCCTGACGATTCACGAACGATTGTTTGTAAATAAATATCTTAGTATATATATAATTAGTAATTATAATATAATCGATAAATTGTAATAATAATATATTAAATGTAATATTCAACAAATTGTCACATGCCAAACAGGATAATGGTGATTGAAAATAATCAAAGTATCCTTCTTTATTCATTACTCCATAATTTTCAAATCATGGGTCCGTCAATCAGGACATTTTTATTTGGCAACATCTATCGTAGCCATAAAATATAAACCGAAATAATTTCTTTATAAAGATATATAATTGTGCAAGTGTGTACTAAATTAAGATATTTTTAAAACCTATCCGTCCCTTTCTGTTTGCTTTTTTTAACACTATACTACCAATTGATATTCACGGGAGATATTAAAAAGTGATGGTGTTATCCAGTATCTATCTCCTATTAATTCTATATATAAATATATGTACTTACACATATAAACTTAGAGACACACATTTACAGCTATATCATCGATCCATCCATCACTATTCTTGATATTTTGATTCATTTGATTAAACTATTATTTCTCCATTCTACCTAAAAACTTATATGTATATCTATATATACAACACATGCTAGATCAACTCTTAATTACCACCATTGGGTATCACCTATAACTGCCATCCTACACCACAATCGACTACCATCGCCACCCTCACAACCATCATCAACCACCGTCACCTCATCACCTCTCTCTCCTCTCTCTATCTTACTTTTATATTCTGTTTCGAATCACCACAACCCGTTATTAAACCCACTAGAGAACACCCATATAACCTTCACCTTTAAAAACCAAACCCACTACTATTGCTCATGTGGCCAGCTACAACAAGAACGAAACACTAGTTTATCGAAAAGCTATTGATAACCAAAAACCACCTACTTCGAATTCTTGCTGCTGCTATTCTTTATTGTTTTCTGTTTCGAACGAACATCTCCAAACTCAGAAACTAGAAACCCTCTTCAAACCCACAACTGTTCTGTTTGGTTTCTATTTATTTTATTTCTTCAAACACCCATTAAATAACAATCACTTCCTTATTCTTGCTACTGCTAGCTATCCTAATCTATTCGACTTTCAAACAGAACCATCACTCCATCACTGTAGCTGGTATCTTTGCTTTCGGTTTTCCTGTCGCTGAAATCATCTCCACAGACCACTGCTACGCTGCATATTGCTGCTTTTGTTACAACTCGAACCACCACAAATAATCAACCAATAAACATCACCTTTATTATCGCTACTAATCGATCCAAACTCCTACCCATCTTCTTGTTATTATTCGAGAAACACCAACAACAAACCCATCGTGAACCCAAAACAACCTGCAATTCTTTTTCCTTTCTACCTGTTTCAATTCGAACACCAACACCCGTTACACCCCAACTGCTATTTATTTTTCCTGTTATAATACTCCATATCATTATTACAGCTAGTCATATGAATATATTTCTGTTTCTGTTATTCATATCCGCTGCTGCTACGTTAGTCTTTTCCGTTGCCTTTTCTATTAAAGGAACGATGTGAGAGGATGATGATTTAATATTACCTAATATAATAAACGTGATCATAATATAAAATGATGATGATTAGGATAGTGGAATAATGATAGGTGTTAAATAATAATGATTGTGTTAGGATGGGAATTAGGTGACGATAAAGATTACTAAATAATGTCGGCTTTTGCTTCTTCTGTTTCGAATTCTGATCAATACAACATCATGGGCCGTACTATTTTTTTTCTGACTTTCTAATTGGGCTAGCGATAGGTTGGGTTTTGGGAACTGTTTTGGGCCGAAAAGAATACAAGCTAGACGAGTAGATATAGATATGATACGGTTACTATAATACTTATGTTTCTGAATGACAATTATGATGGTTCACGAAGCTAACATGGGGATGACGATGAATAGTGTGAGTTAGATGATGATGCTGGGTATAATGATGCACGATGATGATTACGATGAGGATTGGTGATGATGATGATTATGAAAGATGATGCTGTGATGATGATATGATGATTAAATTAGGAAAATAAAAACAGTTAGTATAACGGGTTAAATATGTTTAGGTATTAGATTTACATCAGAAAAATAAAAACTGGAGGAATGGTTAATGGGTGTTTGTTGATAAGCTAGAGGTCTCAGGATCGAGCCCCGTCCTGGGCAACTATTTTTGGAAAAGCTTTAGAAAGAGGGTATACACTTTTATATTTCATTATTATTATTATTATTATTATTATTATTATTATTATCATTATTATTATTATTATTATTATTATTATTGTCATTATTAATATTATTTTTATTATTAAAAGTATTTTTACTGTTAAAAAAATATCATTATTCGTAAAATTATCATATTTACTAAATTTATCACTTTAGTCTCATTAACACTATCTTAATTATTATATATCACTATTAATATCCTCATTATTAGTACAACAAACATTAATTATCTAAAATATATTTACTACATACCTATACTAATATTACATGCTTTTGTATATTTAAACAAAATATTATTTCTATTAAGTAATATATAATATATAAATATCTTATACAAAATAGATAATAATATGATCTTAATACATTATAAACTTAGTTAATGAGTATTACGTGTTAATAAATGATATAGGTTCGTGAATCCGAAGGCCAACCTTATACGTGTTCAATGATGTTATATGTATTTTTACTACAAAATACATTAGGTGAGTATATAGTCCCTTTTAAACTTTAAATATTTTTGGGCTGAGAATACATGCGCTATTTTTTTTATAAATGATTTACGTTATGGACACAAGTGACTAAAATTACGTTCTACATGGGTTTGAATCAAAAATCCCCTAGCTTGGTAACTTTAACTATTGGTTTATGAACTAGTAGGCGCGAATCCTAAAGATAGATCTATCGGGTTTTACACCCCCACCCAGATGTTGTTCTAGTCACTACTAAACTAGAAGAACGGGTGTTTAGTACTTCGAGGTTAACGGAACGCACTTGATTCGGTGCACATATTATTATAACTCAGGGGTACACACTCTTGTTAAGGCTAGTTACCGGGTGCCCACTGCTTGGAATGCTTTTCATACACTTGCGAGTGTATTATGTTTATAAACATGAAATCTTGTGGTCCATAGTTATAACGCTGCTAGCATCAAACCTATATATCTCACCAACTTTATGTTGACTTTTTAAAGCATGTTATTCTCAGGTACGAATTAAGTCTTCCGCTGTGCATTTGCTCATATTAAAGATATTATTTGGATTCGATCATCGCAATGGGACCAACTGTTGAAGACTACGTCCGGGAGGATTAGGACCGGTCCTTTCAGTTGGTATCAGAGCGGTGGTCTTAGCGAACCAGGCCTTGCATTAGTGTGTCTGACTGGTAGTTGTTAGGATGCATTAGTGAGTCTGGACTTTGACCGTGTATACATGTCAAAAGTTTTGCTTATCATTTCTAGTCGGAAACCATCTGCTTATTATCTTTAGGGAATTGCCTGCTTATCATTCTTAAGTCTAGACACGTCTTACTGCATTTAGTGCATCGATAGTGTATAGACAAAAATTCATATCTTAGCATATCTGATAATTCACATCTTAGCGCATCTGTAGACTTGCCTGATATATGCCGTAGGTTCCTTTGTAGTCTACAAAATTTTTGGTGTTATGGATATTCTATATAGCTAGAATATCATCTGATATCCTAAAATCATTTCACATCAACGATCCCTTCCATCCACCAAACTGCTCGTTTGGCGATGAACCTGAAAGCACTTACCGGCGAACTTGTTCGAGAAACCATTTACTCTCTCATTTCTAGAATATCCCGTCATGATTACATACTATCCCATATTTCGAATCTTATTCATCCGTTCGCCCCAACCGTCAATCATCCTGTAGTACTAGAAGAAGTTAACAAACTACGCGCTCGTGTGACGACTTTGGAGAACCTGGTGCGAAGGTTACGAGCACCAGCAACAGCACCAGCAGCATAATCAGTAACACCATCATCGACGATGACAATACCCTTACCATCCCTAAACCATAACCGCGCCGTAACTCTCAACATCATAATCTGTACCTCGAATATCAACATTACACGCCTCAATATCACCATCTGTACTTCGAGTATGAACTTCGTTCTACACATCGATCTACACCGACTATCTTCGCTTTACGTATCATTTTACCTCATTTACCTTCGTCCGACATGGCAATTATGTAATCCCTAAAGTTTTAGAGATCATGTAATCAAGTGCTAACAATAAATCAAATGAGTATAAAATCTTATTGACTCATTAAATCCATAATTACATCTGAAGAAAATATATATGCAAGTATATTTTCATAAAGATCGTAATTAAAAATTCTTTCGTACAAACTGTTAATGATGAAAATATTTTAACGGGTGGGTAGTACCCAAGGAATATTTAAAATTCACATTAACAAGTTACACTGTACATCCTTCGAATCTGATTCAACGGTCATTTACTATCCTACTTACAATCACCGATATACGTATCAAATCATCACAGAATAACCATTTCTATTCAAATTCCATATTTGGATTTTTACCTATCCGAATCCAACAAGTGGCATAAAGAAGAAACATTGGACAGATTAAAAATTGTTAGAAACACACGAATTAACTAATTGAAAATCTGTTAAGGATTCCACGCTAACTGTTCCAGCTAACTGTTCCCAGCTAACTGATTAACATTTAATTTATCGCAATTTACATTCTCACAATTTTATTTATCGTCATTTAATTCCTGTTATTTATTTTTACGCACTTTAAATAACGGGACACGTATGCAAGGTTTCGACTTATCATATCGACCCATCTATATATATATTTTGGAACAACCGTAGACACTCTATATGTGAAGGTGGGAGTTGGTTATACAGGGTCGGAGTTGATTCCAAAATATATATATACTTTGAGTTGTGATCGACACCGAGACCGGTACACGGGTCACGATACGTATTATTTAATTCGAATATTATATATTAAATTATATATGAATCATTGAACCATCGGACTATTGGACTGTTAACTTTGGACAATTAAAATGAATTAAATTAAAATATTGATTATAACATATGAAACTAAATAATTCTTCAAGCTTGCCACTTGATTTCATCTTAAACCTCATTTGTATCTCAACAATTACAATGCGTGTTCAAATCTTTCATGATTCTTGAAAACCCCTCAATCGAGAGGATGAACCAACTGCGTTTCATCTACGGAAGAAAAGACTTATGCTCCTGTAAGACTCTCGGAGACTGAGTCAACGTTTAACACGCAGCAATGTTAATTTCTTTAGTGTTATTATTACCCAAAATAACTTTGCAATCCCTTTTCAAATTAGCCAATTTTGTCACAGCTCCAGCAAGTTAACCTCGACTTCTCAGAAAGGTTAGTTTCGATATATATACACGTTATTCTTTCGCTGTCGTTACCGGAGAACCTTTTATATTCCATCATCAGCGTTTAACCATCTAAAAACACAATTCTCCTGAAACCACCTCAGTTTGATAACCGATGACCCAGATCCGTTAACTTTGAGAATGCTGACGAAGCAGCATGTTGTAGATGGTCTTAATAGCCAAAAGTTGATGATAAAGAACGGAGTATTGGAAACACTCAATAGAAAATTTAGTACCAAAAAGCGGATTATGCGAAACTATGAAGTAAGCCGTGGACAAATCACAAAAAAAAAAAAAAATAAGTTTGACTTCAAATAATTTAAAAGATTCAGTGCCTGCTGAAATCCTTAATACATACCCTACTCCTTACTCTAAAACCTTTGCTGACACTATTCTTCCTCATCATCCTTCGGCATTAGAAGTTCCAAGATATTATCATATCTTTCATTATAAATATCCTCAATGTTTCTGAAGATATTTTTATAACTATTCTTATCGGAAATCATCTATCTTCTCGCGCTATCTGTATCACATCATAAAAGAAACTGTGTTAGTTTCTAAATTCTGAAACCTCCGAATTTAAAATATGAATGTTTTGAAGTAGTGTTAGGAACTGATGCATGAATTAGTATAATATAATGAAACTTGATCAACTTCATTATATTACAGTAATTCATGTTGAGTTTCTAATGGAATGTGAAGATTCACAGTACCATCATCATGTGTCATGTTACACGGCTCTTACATTCTATTCAATTATGAAACATATTAAGAACAAATCATCTTGATAGTTCTATTTTCTTGGATATTCTGGTAATTTGACAAATCAAAATCATGTCATTACCATTCCTTTCTGAGAACATTAGCCATGTTCATTCCAAATCTTATACCTACAAATTCTGGACCATTACTCGCTTAACTCGAAGTCGGGAAGAGAAAACGAAAACATGAAGCTTTGAAAAATAATGAAGAATATAAAGGCCGAAAACCACCCAGGATTTACAAACCGTGTTTATCAATGCATATAGCAATATAAAGACACGGGAGAACTAGGAACACTATAAACACAAGAAAATAATAGAAGTGCATAGATTCTTCTGGCGGTAAAAGAAAGGGAAGAATGACAGATATGAAAGTTAGGAGTATAACAAGAATCAGAACGGGATGGAGCATACTTTAAAGTATGAATTGAGGGAGGAAGGATAGAAGATGTGAGGTATGGAAAGGTCGAAGGTGAATTTATAATGAAATATTCGACAAGGAAATCGAAACAGATTGCCGCATTAAATCAAAGAAGATCTTGATCGCCGAAGAACCAAATCTTATTACGAAAGATTTTCTTAAAATATCGTGAATTCCGGAAATCAATCATAACCACGTCATCAGTTAAAACGATATCATATCACTCATTTCACTCTCTTTTGTGATAGCTTCGCTCGTACGCTTCACATGATCGAAATGTTTTATCTATATCTATCAATAATGATAAAACTCCGTTATTATCTCATATTCGTCATGAAAACATTCCTATTGTTTTTATGACAACCTCTACCAAATTTCGGGGACGAAATTTCTTTAACGGGTGGGTACTGTAACGACCCGGAAATTTCCGACCAAATTTAAACCTTAAACTCTATATGTTTCCGACACGATAAGCAAAAACCTTAATATTGAGTCTAGAAAGTTTGAAATTTGTATTCGGATAATCAGTTACCCTTTGGTCATGCCTGACGATTCACGAACGATTGTTTGTAAATAAATATCTTAGTATATATATAATTAGTAATTATAATATAATCGATAAATTGTAATAATAATATATTAAATGTAATATTCAACAAATTGTCACATGCCAAACAGGATAATGGTGATTGAAAATAATCAAAGTATCCTTCTTTATTCATTACTCCATAATTTTCAAATCATGGGTCCGTCAATCAGGACATTTTTATTTGGCAACATCTATCGTAGCCATAAAATATAAACCGAAATAATTTCTTTATAAAGATATATAATTGTGCAAGTGTGTACTAAATTAAGATATTTTTAAAACCTATCCGTCCCTTTCTGTTTGCTTTTTTTAACACTATACTACCAATTGATATTCACGGGAGATATTAAAAAGTGATGGTGTTATCCAGTATCTATCTCCTATTAATTCTATATATAAATATATGTACTTACACATATAAACTTAGAGACACACATTTACAGCTATATCATCGATCCATCCATCACTATTCTTGATATTTTGATTCATTTGATTAAACTATTATTTCTCCATTCTACCTAAAAACTTATATGTATATCTATATATACAACACATGCTAGATCAACTCTTAATTACCACCATTGGGTATCACCTATAACTGCCATCCTACACCACAATTGACTACCATCGCCACCCTCACAACCATCATCAACCACCGTCACCTCATCACCTCTCTCTCCTCTCTCTATCTTACTTTTATATTCTGTTTCGAATCACCACAACCCGTTATTAAACCCACTAGAGAACACCCATATAACCTTCACCTTTAAAAACCAAACCCACTACTATTGCTCATGTGGCCAGCTACAACAAGAACGAAACACTAGTTTATCGAAAAGCTATTGATAACCAAAAACCACCTACTTCGAATTCTTGCTGCTGCTATTCTTTATTGTTTTCTGTTTCGAACGAACATCTCCAAACTCAGAAACTAGAAACCCTCTTCAAACCCACAACTGTTCTGTTTGGCTTCTATTTATTTTATTTCTTCAAACACCCATTAAATAACAATCACTTCCTTATTCTTGCTACTGCTAGCTATCCTAATCTATTCGACTTTCAAACAGAACCATCACTCCATCACTGTAGCTGGTATCTTTGCTTTCGGTTTTCCTGTCGCTGAAATCATCTCCACAGACCACTGCTACGCTGCATATTGCTGCTTTTGTTACAACTCGAACCACCACAAATAATCAACCAATAAACATCACCTTTATTATCGCTACTAATCGATCCAAACTCCTACCCATCTTCTTGTTATTATTCGAGAAACACCAACAACAAACCCATCGTGAACCCAAAACAACCTGCAATTCTTTTTCCTTTCTACCTGTTTCAATTCGAACACCAACACCCGTTACACCCCAACTGCTATTTATTTTTCCTGTTATAATACTCCATATCATTATTACAGCTAGTCATATAAATATATTTCTGTCTCTGTTATTCATATCCGCTGCTGCTACGTTAGTCTTTTCCGTTGCCTTTTCTATTAAAGGAACGATGTGAGAGGATGATGATTTAATATTACCTAATATAATAAACGTGATCATAATATAAAATGATGATGATTAGGATAGTGGAATAATGATAGGTGTTAAATAATAATGATTGTGTTAGGATGGGAATTAGGTGACGATAAAGATTACTAAATAATGTCGGCTTTTGCTTCTTCTGTTTCGAATTCTGATCAATACAACATCATGGGCCGTACTATTTTTTTTTCTGACTTTCTAATTGGGCTAGCGATAGGTTGGGTTTTGGGAACTGTTTTGGGCCGAAAAGAATGCAAGCTAGACGAGTAGATATAGATATGATACGGTTACTATAATACTTATGTTTCTGAATGACAATTATGATGGTTCACGAAGCTAACATGGGGATGACGATGAATAGTGTGAGTTAGATGATGATGCTGGGTATAATGATGCACGATGATGATTACGATGAGGATTGGTGATGATGATGATTATGAAAGATGATGCTGTGATGATGATATGATGATTAAATTAGGAAAATAAAAACAGTTAGTATAACGGGTTAAATATGTTTAGGTATTAGATTTACATCAGAAAAATAGAAACTGGAGGAATGGTTAATGGGTGTTTGTTGATAAGCTAGAGGTCTCAGGATCGAGCCCCGTCCTGGGCAACTATTTTTGGAAAAGCTTTAGAAAGAGGGTATACACTTTTATATTTCATTATTATTATTATTATTATTATTATTATTATTATTATTATTATTATTATCATTATTATTATTATTATTATTATTATTATTATTATTGTCATTATTAATATTATTTTTATTATTAAAAGTATTTTTACTGTTAAAAAAATATCATTATTAGTAAAATTATCATATTTACTAAATTTATCACTTTAGTCTCATTAACACTATCTTAATTATTATATATCACTATTAATATCCTCATTATTAGTACAACAAACATTAATTATCTAAAATATATTTACTACATACCTATACTAATATTACATGCTTTTGTATATTTAAACAAAATATTATTTCTATTAAGTAATATATAATATATAAATATCTTATACAAAATAGATAATAATATGATCTTAATACATTATAAACTTAGTTAATGAGTATTACGTGTTAATAAATGATATAGGTTCGTGAATCCGAAGGCCAACCTTATACGTGTTCAATGATGTTATATGTATTTTTACTACAAAATACATTAGGTGAGTATATAGTCCCTTTTAAACTTTAAATATTTTTGGGCTGAGAATACATGCGCTATTTTTTTTATAAATGATTTACGTTATGGACACAAGTGACTAAAATTACGTTCTACATGGGTTTGAATCAAAAATCCCCTAGCTTGGTAACTTTAACTATTGGTTTATGAACTAGTAGGCGCGAATCCTAAAGATAGATCTATCGGGTTTTACACCCCCACCCAGATGTTGTTCTAGTCACTACTAAACTAGAAGAACGGGTGTTTAGTACTTCGAGGTTAACGGAACGCACTTGATTCGGTGCACATATTATTATAACTCAGGGGTACACACTCTTGTTAAGGCTAGTTACCGGGTGCCCACTGCTTGGAATGCTTTTCATACACTTGCGAGTGTATTATGTTTATAAACATGAAATCTTGTGGTCCATAGTTATAACTCTGCTAGCATCAAACCTATATATCTCACCAACTTTATGTTGACTTTTTAAAGCATGTTATTCTCAGGTACGAATTAAGTCTTCCGCTGTGCATTTGCTCATATTAAAGATATTATTTGGATTCGATCATCGCAATGGGACCAACTGTTGAAGACTACGTCCGGGAGGATTAGGACCGGTCCTTTCAACCGTACATAAATTAAACAACACTAAGTTCCATTCATTAAATTAGAAAGTTGCATACATCCGCATACGGTTCGTACAATACATGAGTAAAACATGAAACTACAAACGGGAGTACATAATGAAATCTAATACAATAGCCCTATGGTGACGGTGGGTAAAGGATATCCATTATGTGGGACACCTGGTCCTTTAGCTCAGTTACCCGAGCATGGAGGATATGCACTTCCCTCGTCAGTTCCTCGACGACGGGGGATGCTGGTGGGGCAGGCGGTGCAGATGGTACAGGTGGAGCTGGTGGTGCAGATGATGCTGGTGGAACTGGTGGTGCAGATGATGCTGGTGGAGCTGGTGGTGCAGATGATGCTGGTGGAGCTGGTGGTGCAGACGATCTAGCACTATAAGTAGATGGTGCATAACGGGAAGCCTTACGCACGAATGGATTGGCAGGGTAAGGCACAACCCGCTTACGGGCGGTAACACTAACCAACTGTCCGCGTGCGCCCACGAACGGTCCACCTCCATTAACCCCTGGAATAACAGTACCATCGAAACGATACCGCTTCTTCGACGGGGTAGAGGGCGGCTGCACGGGCGTCTCCTCAGGGTCCTCGTCGGAATCCTCCTCGATGAAGTCATTGAATGATGAGTCGTCTGAATCATCTGAAGGTGGATGTGCCTAACCGATAGTCATAAGTCGGTATCTACTGGGCGGGATCGGCACGACACGTCCATCAGGAAGGCGTCTAGCCCAATGTCCATGCTCATTGCGGAAAGGACCGTCCCCATTTTCCCCAGGAATCACAGCACCACCGGAATTGTGTTGTGGCTCCGGGAGTCCTGGTTTAGGTGGAGCTGGAATCTCCTCTGCTCCTTATCTCCGTCAGAGATGATCATCAGGTCAGGTGCGTGGCTACTGTCCCCAGAGGATGAATCGCCAGAGTCACTGGAGGGTAGCGATGACAGGATCTGTGAGTCGGCAGCAATAGTAGGCGAGGTGGCAGATAAATCTTAGTCGCTGTCTAAGTCAATTATGATGGGCGGGATATCCGACATCTGAACAAGGAAAAATAACTTTTTCCATGTCAGTAAGTCATATAGCAAGCACGTATTAGGAAAAGTAACTATGACAGTCTAGATCATCTGTAGCAGTAAGTAGCATGGCAATAATGACAAGTATCATGCAATTGAAAGCAGATAGTAGCATGCAGTAGTGAAAACAAGTAGCAGTATACGACATATAGCAGTAAAAGTAAGCAGCAGCATGTAGCAAGTTCCGCAGAAACAAGTAAACTAGCAAGTTGTAGATTAGTCCTATTAGTTAATCCTACTCGGTCCGGTCTAGACTCACTAATGCAACCTAATTCCCTACAACCAACGCTCTGATACCAAATGTGATACCCCGTACAAAAATAACGTGTACGGATCATCAACAACAGGATCATTACAAGGTCAAACATTATATGCTGTTTTAAAATAAGTTTGCATTCATAAGAAAAGGTGACGTCATAACCAACGTCATAAGTTTTACAAATGATAGTATGCTTCTATGAATAGAAGCAATTAACATAAGTACGAGACCCGTAGGTCATTACAAATTCATTGTTTCAAAAGTAACATAGTTTGAATGTAAGGTAAACGTTTCATGCAAAGGCTTCTCTAACAAAAGCAGCGGGTGTCTACATAGCAATACAACTACAGCAGAAGCATCAAACCTCTAAGCACCTGAGAAAACATGCTTAAAAACATCAACACGAATGCTGGTGAGCTATAGTTTAAGTATAACAGTAATGTAAGGTAGGCCACGAGATTTCAGTATTTCAAAACAGTATGAAAAGTATATGTTCAACTGTGGGCACTTGGTAACTAACTTAACGTAATATCACCCCCTAAAAGTACACTTGGCGAGTGCGTAATTTTACAAAGTATTAAACACCCGTTAAATTCTAGCGCTACTAGCCCGAGTGGGGATGTCAAACCCTATGGATCCATATCTAAGATTCGCGTTCACCGGTTCAAAGACCAATGACTAAACGTTACCGAGCTAAGGGGAAAGTTTATGCCATTGTATAACCCACACATATATAAAGTTTAAGTACTCGTGCCTAGTATGTAAAACGTAAAACGCGCATGTATTCTCAGTTCCCAACATAGTTAAAGTAAAAAGGGATGCTATAACTCACAGTCAAAAGTAGTAAAGTCGGTACGAGATAAGTAAGCAAGTAGTTGGTCCGAAAGGTCCTCAACCTAAGTCAAAAGTTATTAAGTCAGTAAATCATTCCCAAAGGTTTAAAAGTATGTAAATTAGGTCTTAAGTATCATCATCATTCATCATCATAGGTAAAAGTAAAGTAAGTTTTCAATCAAGAATAGAGATCGAAACATAGGCTGACTTCGTTCAGCTGTTATGACCTCTATACAGTGGCTATGGCTCCGTATGTGAGTCCTTTAAACGCTAACCAATTTTCAGAACAAAACTCTTCTTCGTTTGACCGTGGCGATGGTTTAAGTGCGAGTAGGTCAGAAATTTCAGCACAACGTTAAAAGGGCGTAGTGACTTTCGGAAGGCTATAAATCCTAAACCGTAAGTCGGATTAAGACGAGTCTTAAACGAAAAGTCATATACTCAAACCGAAAAATCTAGAAATTAGCTTTTACAGTAGCCCAGGTGACTGATAAGACCTCAAAAACAGTAAACAAAGTGCTCCGGTGGGTTCTTGGTGCTTGATGTTCATCACGGTTCTCATCCTTGATGCTTGTAGCGTCAAGTGTACAACTCGTTGATGTGTTTGCATCACCTTTACCAAGTTTTGACCATCATGACACTAGTGTATGTCTAAGATATGTAGCACAACTCATTTAAGGTTGCAAGTAGGTTGATGAACCAAAGTTACATCAAGATCTTAGATCCGACACATACATGAGTTCTAATAGTAATATTAAACTACAAACTTGAAAGTAAACTAAATAAACAAGATCTTAAGTTGTAGAACTTAGATCTTAGTGAGATCTTGAAGATCCTAGACTAGAAAGTCTAGATCTAGTGTTCTTAAGTTAAACCCTAAGTTATGGAACTTGGATCTTTACTTTGATAAAACCATAAGTTATGAAACTTAGATTTTTGTCATGTAAAATGTATTTATGCTTATAAGCTTTTGTTTTAGACAAAATTGGAAGACCATAAGCTATAGAAACTTAGATCCAATATAAGTGTATGAAGCTATAACTAGAAAGTTTAACTTCCATGTTCTTGAACTTACAAAGTTTAACTTTAGTTTCAAGAAAAATGAGATCAAGTTTAACTAGTAATACTTGACCAACATATATAAATCATGAATTTAAAAGAAAGAAAAGATGAACTTCAAGTGTAGAACCATAAGCTAACAAGCTTAGATTCTTGTTCTTGACTTCTCATCAAACTAAGATGGAAGAAACAAGATCCATGAAGATACAAACTAGAAAGTTTGATCTTTAACAACAAACAACCAACTAGTAAATTGATGATGATAATTGGTGATTTTTAAAGGAAAAAGAAGAAAGAAAGTAAAGTTCTTCACTTACAAATTAGAGAGAAAAGTTGAGAGAAAATAAAGTGTAAGTAAGATGTGTGTGTGAAATGAAATGAAAACTAGCTTATAAGTAACAAAAAAAAATTGAACTCCCTCCCATGTTGTACTAGGCTGACGGTTTGGAGGCTCAAAGGGGAAGTCAAATTGATGCTTTCATGTGTGGGAAGATGGTGAATGCTAGAATGAGGTATAAGATTAAATGTATGGGAAAGAGGTCATGCAAGCTTGCAACAACTTTGTCTCCTAACTTAACTTAATTAACCTTATTTAAGCTTAATGTATCATTAGCATAATAGTGGGCTTACTAGTTAGTCCATTAAGTAAATGTAGGGTGGGCTTCCAAGTTCAAGTCCATTAATATAAGCCCATGAAAGTGTGCAACAATTTAGTAAAAGCCCAAGTAATTAACTACTAACATTAGTTAATTAAAAATGATTAATAATAATTAATCATGAACGTAAATAATATTCTAATTATTATTCGTGAAAAGCATGTATCACAAAGACAAGTCGGGACATGGAAAGTCAAATACGGTAACAAGTAAAATGTATAAGAATACATTTATTAACACGCAAGTATTAATAATAAATATTAATAATATAAGTCAAAAAATCCAGGGTCGTTACACCAGTAGCCTGATCCGATCCAGAAAACAGTAAGCAAAGTGCTCCGGTGGATTCTTGGTGCTTGATGCTCATCATGGTTCTCATCCTTGATGCTTATAGCTTCAAGTGTACAACTCGTTGATGTCTTTGCATAATCTTTACCAAGTTTTGACCATCATAACACTAGTGTATGTCTAAGATACATAGCACAACTCATTTAAGGGTGGTAAGAAGTTTGATGAACCAAAGTTACATCAAGATCTTAGATCCGACACATACATGAGTTCTAATAGTAATATTAAGCTATAAACTTGAATGTAAACTAAATAAACAAGATCTTAAGTTGTAGAACTTAGATCTTAGTTAGATCTTGAAGATCCTAGACTAGAAAGTCTAGATCTAGTGTTCTTAACTTAAACCCTAAGTTATGGAACTTGGATCTTTACTTTAATAAAACCATAAGTTATGAAACTTAGATTTTTATTTTGTAAAATGTATATAAGCTTATAAGCTTAGCTATAGAAACTTAGATCCAACATAAGTGTATGAAGTTATAACTAGAAAGTTAAACTTCCATGTTCTTGAACTTACAAAGTTTAAACTTTAGTTCCAAGAAAAATGAGATCAAGTTTAACTAGTAATACTTGACCAATATTATACAATCATGAATTTAAAACAAAAAAAATAAAGTAATCAACTAAAGTTACAAGTAACAAGTTCATGTTTGTTTCATACTTAAGAAGATTCAAGCCAAAACTTGGATCTTAAGAAAATAAACCTTAAGTTTACAAAACATGAACACAAGTAAGATCTTAAAGCTTATGAACTTTAGATCTTTATAATATTTCAAGTGTAGAACCATAAACTAACAAGCTTAGATCCTTGTTCTTGACTTCTCATCAAACAAAGGATGGAAGAAGCAAGATTCATGAAGATACAAACTATAAAGCTTGATCTTTAACAACAAACACTAACAAGTAAATTGATGATGATACTTGGTGATTTTTAAAGGAAAAAGAAGAAAGAAAAAATAAAGTTGTTACTTACAATTTAGAGAGAAAAGTTGAGAGAAAAGAAGTGGTGTAAGTAAGTATGTGTAAAATGAAGTGTAAACTAGCATATAAGTAACACAAAAAAAAAAAATTGAACTCCCTCCCCCCACCATAGGCCGACGGTTTTGGGCTCCCAAAGAGGGGTGGTCAACTTGTTCTTTCATGTATGGGAGGGTGGTGTTTGCTAGGAAAGTGTATAAGTCAAATACATGGGAAAGAGGTGCATGCATGCTTGAGACATCTTTGTCTCCAACACCTTAATTAATCTTGTTTAATCCTTAATAAATCACTAGCATAAAAATGGGCTCACAATTAGTCCATTAAGTAATGTAGGGTGGGCTTTGATCGTCCAAGTCCATTAATATAAGCCCATGTATAAGTATGTAACAAATTAGTAACAAGCCCAAGTAATTAACTACTTACATTAGTTAATTAGAAATAATTAATAATAATTAATTATGAAGGTAAATAATATTTGAAATATTATTCGTGAAAAGCATGTGTCGAAAAAACGAGTCGGGACATGGAAAGTTTGTTACCGTTAACAAGTAAAATGTATAAGAATACATTTAGTACAACGCAAGTATTAATAATAAATATTAATAATATAAGTTGAAAAATCCAGGGTCGTTACATTACTCACCTGTTAAAGAAAAATTTTGTCCCGAAATTTTAAGCTGAGGTAGATGGAGGAGTTGGGAAAAGGTGAGGATACTTCTGCATCATTTGATCCTCTCGTTCCCAGGTAAACTCGGGTCCTCGTTTGGCATTCCATCGGACTCGGACGATCGGAATCTTGTTGTGTTTCAAAGTTTTGACCTCACGGTCCATAATTTCGACAGGTTCTTCCACGAAGTGGAGTTTGTCATCAATCGTAAGTTCTTCCAGTGGTATGACAAGTTTCGGTTCAGCAAGACACTTCTTCAAATTTGATACGTGGAAGGTAGGATGAATTGAGCTCAATTGAGTCAGAAGATCCAAACGGTAAGCAACGGGTCCAACACGCTCCAAGATTTCGAAAGGACCAATGTATCACGTGTTGAGCTTCCCACATTTTCCAAAACGGATCACACCTTTCTAAGGCGCGACCTTCAACATTACACGGTCACCCACATTGAATTCGAAGTCTTTACATTTAAGGTCGGCATAACTCTTTTGGCGATCACGGGCTGTCTTGAGTCTCGCTTGAATTTGGACAATCTTCTCGGTTGTTTCATGGACTAACTCGGGTCCGGTAATTTGCTTTTCGCCTACTTCGGCTCAAAAAATAAGAGAACGGAATTTGCGGCCATATAATGCTTCGAAAGGTGCGGCATTAATACTCGAATGATAACTGTTGTTGTAAGAGAATTCGGCTAGCGGCAAATGCCTTTCCCAAGCCTTTCCGAAATCAATAACACAAGCACGCAACATGTCCTCCAAAGTTTGAATCGTTCGCTCGCTTTGTCTGTCGGTCTGTGGGTGATACGCAGTACTCATGTCGAGATGAGTCCCCAAGGCTTCTTGCAAAGAACGATAAAATCTAGAAGCAAAACGGACATCTCGGTCTAAAATAATCGATAAGGGTACACCATGACAAGATACAATTTCCTTTATGTATAGTTGAGCGAGTCTCTCCATCGTATCCGTTTCTTTCATGGCTAAGAAGTGTGCAGATTTGGTAAGACGGTCACCGATAACCCAGATGGTATCGTATCCGCCCACCGTCTTTGGTAGTTTTGTAATGAAGTCCATTGTTATCCTTTCTCACTTCCATTGCGGGATTTCCGGTTGTTAAAGTAACCCAGAGGACCTCTGATGTTCGGCCTTAACCTTTGAACAAGTCAAACACTTTCCAACGTAAGTAGCGACGTCCTTCTTAAGATTAGGCCACCAATACTGTTCCTTGAGATCGTGGTACATTTTACCGGCTCCTGGATGAATCGAATATCTTGACCTGTGGGCTTCGTCTAGAATGAGGCTTCGCAAATCCCCATAACTAGGCTCCCAAATTCTTCCGGCGAAGTATCGGAGTCCAGTCTCCTTAACCTCGAATCGAGAGACGAGAATGTTCAAGTGTTCATGAGAAATATTCTCCTCTTTGAGAGCCTCATCTTAGGCTACTCGGATCTGGCTATTGAGGTTCGAATGAATGGTGATGTTCAGGGCCCGAACACGAAGAGATGTCATCCTCTCCTTTCGGCTCAAAGCGTCAGCTACAACATTGGCCTTGCCAGGATGGTAACGAAGTTCACAATCATAGTCGTTCAGTGTCTCGATCCATCGACGTTGTCTCATGTTCAGTTGTTTCTGATTGAATATGTGTTGGAGGCTTTTATGGTCGGTGAAGATAGTACTTTTAGTTCCATAAAGATAGTGTCTCCACAATTTGAGCGCAAAGACAACGGCTCCAAGTTCGAGATAGTGAGTAGTGTAGTTTCGCTCGTGAATCTTCAGTTGACGAGAAGCATAAGCAATGACCTTCGTTCTTTGCATCAATACGCAACCAAAACCATTTTTTGAGGCATCGCAATATATGACGGAATCGTCACTGCCTTCAGGAAGTAATAAGATAGGTGCGGTGGTCAACTTCTGCTTCAAGGTTTGAAATGCTGATTCTTGTTCGGTTTCCCAAACGAACTTCTTCCCTTTGTGAGTTAGCGCGGTCAAAGGACGCGCAATCAGAGAGAAACCTTCAATAAATCTTTGGTAGTAACCGGCGAGTCCTAAAAATTGGCGAATATGAGTCGGAGTAGTGGGGGTTTCCCACTTGCTGATAGCTTCGATCTTTGTGGGATCAACTTTGATACCTTGATCGCTCACAATATGACCCAAGAATTGGACTTCCGTCAACCAAAACTCACACTTAGAGAATTTGGCATAAAGTTGCTCTTGTCTCAAGAGTTCAAGCACTAGTCGAAGATGTTGCTCATGTTCTTCTTCGCTTTTGGAGTAGATGAGGATATCATCTATGAAGACGATAACGAACTTATCCAGGTATGGCTTGCATACACGATTTATGAGATCCATAAACATAGCAGGTGCGTTGGTTAAACCGAATGGCATCACGAGAAACTCATAGTTGAAAGGACCCGTCCTAATCCATCCGGACGAAGTCCATATCGATTATAAACGATTCACAACAGTTAATTACATCACGAGGTACTTGACATCTATATGATACATTTTACAAACATTGCATTCATTTTTGAAAAGACAATCTTTCATTACATCGAAAGTTGACGACATGCATACCATTTCATAATATATCTTACTATAATTGACTTAATAATAATCTTGATGAACTCAACGACTCGAATGCAACGTATTTTGAAATATGTCATGAATGACTCCAAGTAATATCACTAAGATGAGCAAAAGCACAGCGGAAGATTTCTTTCGTACCTGAGAATAAACATGCTTTAAAGTGTCAACCAAAAGGTTGGTGAGTTCATTAGGTTATCATAAATAATCATTTCATAATTTTTAATAGACCACAAGATTTCATATTTCCATTTCTCATAAACATACGTCCCGTGCATAGAGACAAAAATATCATTCATATGGATTGAACACCTGGTAACCGACATTCACAATATGCATATAAGAATATCCCCATCATTCCGGGATCCTCCTTCGAACATGATATAAATTTCGAAGTACTAAAGCATCCGGTACTTTGGATGGGGCTTGTTGGGCCCGATAGATCTATCTTTAGGATTCGCATCAATTAGGGTGTCTGTTCCCTAATTCTTAGATTACCAGACTAAAAAGGGGCATATTCGGTTTAATAATCTAGCAATAGAATGTAGTTTCATTTACTCGTGTCTATTTCGTAAAACAATTATAAAAGCAGCGCATGTATTCTCAGCCCAAATATATATAAAGGGTAAAAAGGCAAATGAAACTCACCTAATGTATTTTGTAGTAAAAATACATATGACTATATTGAACAACGCAGGGTTCGCCTCGGATTCACGAACCTATATCATTTATGTATATATTAACACAGATAATATTAATCAACTAAGTTTAAAGATTATATAATGTGTTATAATTAATATCCTTATATATAATTATATTTTATATACAGAATATTTGTTGTAATAATAATAATAATACTAGTAGTAATATTAGTAATACAATTAATGATAATAATAATAATAATAATAATAATAATAATAATAATAATAATAATAATAATAATAATAATAATAATAATAATAATAATAATGTTAAAATTAATAATTTTAATGTTAAAAAATAATAATGATGATAATAATAAAAATAATAATAATGATAATATTCACGATAATAATAATAGTAGTAATTTTCATAAAAATAATAATAATGATGACAATTTTAATAATAATGATAAAAATAGTTATTAATAATGATAACATAAAAAAATAGTTTTTAATAATAATAATAATAATAATACTTACATTAATAAATAAAATGATAATAATAATAATAATAATAATAATAATAATAATAATAATAATAATAATAATAATAATAATAATAATAATAATAATAATAATAATAATAATAATAATAATAATAATAATAATAATAATAATAATAATAATAATAATAATAATAATAATAATAATAATAATAATAGAATGAGTAACTACCTTCAAGCTTTTTCCTAAAAAAATGTGTCAGACATGGCTCGAACTCAAGACCCCTCCCTTAACCCAAAACACCTTAAATCATCAAACTGTCTTTGCTTTTCTAAATAAAACCAGAACTTAATTATGTTTAACTTGTATCAACTGGTTCCATTCTTCTTCTTCTCCTTTTTCTTTAAAAAAAAATATATGCAACATACCAGGATTGAACCTGTGACCTCCTGTTAAGTCATCAACACCCCAACCATTGAACCGTTGTTTGTTTTTCTGTTATAATCTCTAACCCAAATCAAATATAACTCGTTTCTGTTTTGTTTAACTTCTTAAACCAAATCATAGAACCCCACCAAATATCACGGCTTAAATAACAAATCAAGGATTGTAGCCCAACGAGAAAACGTGTACAGCCCATTACAGTTCGAATTAAAAAAAAAAATGACATAGTAACCCTACCACTAAAATCAATCATCTCATCTTAATCTATTCTATCACGTATCCATTAAAATTTTAAGTGGTTTATATGTTTTTAAAAAAAGAATGGTCGGCCATAATTTTGAGAACTTAAACCGCCAGCTCATGTCTCGAATTTATATAAAGCAACATGATTACACTCTATATTGTGAATATATAACACCTGTTTCGCCACTTTATATTTTCTCGAGCCATTCTTCTAGTATTCCATCTTCCATCTTGTTATCTTTAAAACAAAATAGAAACAAACCATGTAGCAGCATCTTTTCATTGAATCAATACTATAGCAGCTGCAGGAGTAATTTAATCACTCTTCTTTCGTTTGAATAGGAGCAGAAGTAATAGAGTAGCAGTAATTATAATTGCAGGTTATGCGGTGGTTGTTTCAGGCTGCAGATCAGGGAGGAGAAAGAAAGAAAGTGGCGGTGGTTTGATGAAGATGAATCAGGTTTTTAGAGAGAGAGAAGATAGAATAGAGGGACGAAGGAGGCAGTTGTTGTGGGCTGTGTTTGATCAAAGAAAACAGAAATAAATGGTTGTGGAGGCGACAGTAAAAACAGAAAACAAGGGTTTAGCATTATGTGGTTACTTGGTGATTGTGTATGGTGATTCAAGTGAAAACATAAAAAGGAAAAGGGTTGTTTTGGTTCAAGATCAAATAGGGAAAGAAACAGAAGAAAGGGAAAAATATATGGTGAAGGTTGTAAAGTGACGGTTGATGGTTTCTATCCATATCCTCAAGTGGTTGTTCTAGTGTTTTGATGGTTTATTGGTGCTCGGTTACATGGTGGTCGAATATGGTGATGATTATTTCATGAGTGTTGGTTGTGGTTTCATGGTATGAAGATAGGTCACGAAGAAAAAAAAATGAAGAGAGAGATATGGAGTTTGATAAAGATATACAATAACAGGTAGTGACTGTGTTCTTGCTATTTTTCTGCTTGAATTCATTATATCGAAAGCTGTAAAGGATATTTGAAATAGGTAGTTGATAATGTAAGTCAGTTGTTTTTGGAATAAAATCGAATTCGAATTTTTGGCATTAAAATGGACCAACAGAGGTATCGTTGAAACAGAAGAGAGAAAAAAAAATAAAAATAAAATAACTCTATTAAATTCCTCAATGTATTAATTGTATATGTGTTAACTGATATAGATAGGAAATAATCGAATGCCTTTTTCAATCAATCAGTGACCTTTAGTTGTTATGTAGTTAAGGAAAATTTCAACCATAAATCACGGGCTAATAAGATCATAGAAGAAAAAATGAAATACTGATAGTGATGTAAATTCACACCTAACCTATTTCTATATATATATATAAAAAATAACTGTAATAAAAATAAATAAATTTATTAAATATAGTAAGATATTAATATAAACAAATAAATTTATTAATAATAGTAATAATTATATAAATGATAATTATAATTAATAATGATACTAATAATCATAAAATTGATAATAATTATATTATTAATGATAACGGTAATAGATTGTGTTATTTTCTTTTAATAACAACTATGATACAAAAATATTAATACTAATATGATAATATAGTTAATAACAATAATGGTAATCTTAATAATACTAACAATAACATAATAAATTACATGTAACAAGTTTTGGGTGTATAATTCTAATGATACTAATAATAATTATAATAGCAATTGTATTTTATGACTTCAAGTTATTATGTATTCTTATATTTATATCTATATATAATAACACTAACAATTTATTAATAATAATACCACTAATATTGATAATAAGATTAATATAACAATTTTATTCAAACTTGTTATCTAAGTTTAATATATTTTCATAATTGTTTACATATAGGTTCGTGAATCGTCGGGAATGGTCAAAGTTTAAATGAATACACGAACACAGTTCAAAGTTTTCGAGACTCAACATTTTAGACTTTGCTTATCGTGTCGAAATCATATAAATATTAAGTTTAAATTTGGTCGAAAATTCCCGGGTCATCACAGTACCTACCCGTTAAAGAAATTTCGTCCCGAAATTTTGAAATGTCCCGTTCTTATTGATTAAAAACGTTCCATATTAATTAATTTCGTTGCGAGATTTTGACCTCTATATGAGACGTTTTTCAAAGACTGCATTCATTTTTAAAACAAACCATAACCTTTATTTCATAAATAAAGATTTAAAAAGCTTTACGTAGATTATCAAATAATGATAATCTAAAATATCCTGTTTACACACGACCATTACATAATGGTTTACAATACAAATATATTACATCGAAATCAGTTTCTTGAATGCAGTTTTTACACAATATCATACAAACATGGACTCCAAATCTTGTCCTTATTTTAGTATGCAACAGCGGAAGCTCTTAATATTCACCTGAGAATAAACATGCTTTAAACGTCAACAAAAATGTTGGTGAGTTATAGGTTTAACCTATATATATCAAATCGTAACAATAGACCACAAGATTTCATATTTCAATACACATCCCATACATAGAGATAAAAATCATTCATATGGTGAACACCTGGTAACCGACATTAACAAGATGCATATATAAGAATATCCCCATCATTCCGGGACACCCTTCGGATATGATATAAATTTCGAAGTACTAAAGCATCCGGTACTTTGGATGGGGTTTGTTAGGCCCAATAGATCTATCTTTAGGATTCGCGTCAATTAGGGTGTCTGTTCCCTAATTCTTAGATTACCAGACTTAATAAAAAGGGGCATATTCGATTTCGATAATTCAACCATAGAATGTAGTTTCACGTACTTGTGTCTATTTTGTAAATCATTTATAAAACCTGCATGTATTCTCATCCCAAAATATTAGATTTTAAAAGTGGGACTATAACTCACTTTCACAGATTTTTACTTCGTCGGGAAGTAAGACTTGGCCACTGGTTGATTCACGAACCTATAACAATATATACATATATATCAAAGTATTTTCAAAATATATTTACAACACTTTTAATATATTTTGATGTTTTAAGTTTATTAAGTCAGCTGTCCTCGTTAGTAACCTACAACTAGTTGTCCACAGTTAGATGTACAGAAATAAATCGATAAATATTATCTTGAATCAATCCACGACCCAGTGTATACGTATCTCAGTATTGATCACAACTCAAACTATATATATTTTGGAATCAACCTCAACCCTGTATAGCTAACTCCAACATTCACATATAGAGTGTCTATGGTTGTTCTGAAATATATATAGATGTGTCGACATGATAGGTTGAAACATTGTATACGTGTCTATGGTATCTCAAGATTTCATAATATACAATACAAGTTGATTAAGTTATGGTTGGAATAGATTTGTTACCAATTTTCACGTAGCTAAAATGAGAAAAATTATCCAATCTTGTTTTACCCATAACTTCTTCATTTTAAATCCGTTTTGAGTGAATCAAATTGCTATGGTTTCATATTGAACTCTATTTTATGAATCTAAACAGAAAAAGTATAGGTTTATAGTCGGAAAAATAAGTTACAAGTCGTTTTTGTAAAGGTAGTCATTTCAGTCGAAAGAACGATGTCTAGATGACCATTTTAGAAAACATACTTCCACTTTGAGTTTAACCATAATTTTTGGATATAGTTTCATGTTCATAATAAAAATCATTTTCTCAGAATAACAAATTTTAAATCAAAGTTTATCATAGTTTTTAATTAACTAACCCAAAACAGCCCGCGGTGTTACTACGACGACGTAAATCCGGTTTTACGGTGTTTTTCGTGTTTCCAGGTTTTAAATCATTAAGTTAGCATATCATATAGATATAGAACATGTGTTTAGTTAATTTTAAAAGTCAAGTTAGAAGGATTAACTTTTGTTTGCGAACAAGTTTAGAATTAACTAAACTATGTTCTAGTGATTACGAGTTTAAACCTTTGAATAAGATAGTTTTATATATATGAATCGAATGATGTTATGAACATCATTACTACCTCAAGTTTAGTAGGTAAACCTACTGGAAGTGACAAGAAATGATCTAGCTTCAAAGGATCTTGGATGGCTTGAAAGTTCTTGAAGTAGGATCATGACACAAAAACAAGTTCAAGTAAGATTTTTACTCGAATTAAGATAGTTTATAGTTATAGAAATTGAATCAAAGTTTGAATATGAATATTACCTTGAATAAGAAAGATAACCTACTGTATATAACAAAGGTTTCTTGATCTTAGATGATTACTTGGAATGGATTAGAAAGCTTGGAAGTAAATTAGTAAACTTGAAGGGATTTTTGAAGTGTTCTTGAAGTGTTCTTCCTATGATGATTATAGCTTGATTCTTGAAGTGATTTTTGATGAAGATGATGATTAACTACTGGAAAAATACGTTCATAATAGTGTGTGTGTGTTGAGAGAGAATTAGAAAGAGAATTGGAAGTGAAATGGAGTGAATGATGAGTGGTAATTGGTGAGTGGTGAGTGGGGTTAAAAGGAGTTCTAGTTAGTTGACTAGCTCATGGTAGAAGTTAAAATTGATTAGTTATACATGACATAATCAAGAGTGGAATTCCATGCTAGTTCCTATTGGTATATACCCATAGTAAGTACGTTTTGAAGCTGTGTATAATACGGGTAAGAATACGACTAGAATTCTTGATGAAAGAAAAGAATGGAAAAGTAACTGTAACCATTTTCGTTAAGTATGAGTGTTTTGATATATGTCTTGAAGTCTTCCAAAAGTATTTTAATACATCTAAATACACTACATGTATATAAATTTTAACTGAGTCGTTAAGTCATCGTTAGTCGTTACATGTAAGTGTTGTTTTGAAACCTTTAAGTTAACGATCTCAATTAATGTTGTTAACCCATTGTTTATTATATCTAATGAGATGTTAAATTATTATATTATCATGATATTATGATATATTAATATATCTTAATATGATATATATACATTTAAATGTCGTTACAATGATAATCGTTACATATATGTCTCGTTTCGAAATCCTTAAGTTAGTAGTCTTGTTTATATGTATATAACTCATTGTTAATATACTTATGGAGATACTTACTTATCATAATCTCATGTTAACCATATGTATATCCATATATATATCGTCATGTCATTTTTACAAGTTTTAACGTTCGTGAATCGCCGGTCAACTTGGGTGGTCAATTGTCTATATGAAACATATTTCAATTAATCAAGCCTTAACAAGTTTGATTGCTTAACATGTTGGAAACATTTAATCATGTAAATATCAACCTCAATTAATATATATAAACATGGAAAAGTTCGGGTCACTACAGTACCTACCCGTTAAATAAATTTCGTCCCAAAATTTTAAGCTGTTGAAGGTGTTGACGAATCTTCTGGAAATAGATGCGGGTATTTCTTCTTCATCTAATCTTTACGCTCCCAGGTGAACTCGGGTCCTCTACGAGCATTCCATCGAACCTTAACAATTGGTATCTTGTTTTGCTTAGGTCTTTTAACCTCACGATCCATTATTTCGACGGGTTCTTCGATGAATTGGAGTTTTTCGTTGATTTGGATTTCATCTAACAGAAGAGTGAGATCTTCTTTAGCAAAACATTTCTTCAAATTCGAGACGTGGAAAGTGTTATGTACAGCCGCGAGTTGTTGAGGTAACTCAAGTCGGTAAGCTACTGGTCCGACACGATCAATAATCTTGAATGGTCCAATATACCTTGGATTTAATTTCCCTCGTTTACCAAATCGAACAACGCCTTTCCAAGGTGCAACTTTAAGCATGACCATCTCTCCAATTTCAAATTCTATATCTTTTCTTTTAATGTCAGCGTAGCTCTTTTGTCGACTTTGGGCGGTTTTCAACCGTTGTTGAATTTGGATGATCTTCTCGGTAGTTTCTTGTATAATCTCCGGACCCGTAATCTGTCTATCCCCCACTTCACTCCAACAAATCGGAGACCTGCACTTTCTACAATAAAGTGCTTCAAACGGCGCCATTTCAATGCTTGAATGGTAGCTGTTGTTGTAGGAAAATTCTGCTAATGGTAGATGTCGATCCCAACTGTTTCCGAAATCAATAACACATGTTCGTAGCATGTCTTCAAGCGTTTGTATCGTCCTTTCGCTCTGCCCATCAGTTTGTGGATGATAGGCAGTACTCATGTCTAGACGAGTTCCTAATGCTTGCTGTAATGTCTGCCAGAATCTTGAAATAAATCTGCCATCTCTATCAGAGATAATAGAGATTGGTATTCCATGTCTGGAGACGACCTCCTTCAAATACAGTCGTGCTAACTTCTCCATCTTGTCATCTTCTCTTATTGGCAGGAAGTGTGCTGATTTGGTGAGACGATCAACTATTACCCAAATAGTATCAAAACCACTTACAGTCCTTGGCAATTTAGTGATGAAATCCATGGTAATGTTTTCCCATTTCCATTCTGGGATTTCGGGTTGTTGAAGTAGACCTGATGGTTTCTGATGCTCAGCTTTGACCTTAGAACACGTCAAACATTCTCCTACGTATTTAGCAACATCGGCTTTCATACCCGGCCACCAAAAATGTTTCTTGAGATCCTTGTACATCTTCCCCGTTCCAGGATGTATTGAGTATCTGGTTTTATGAGCTTCTCTAAGTACCATTTCTCTCATATCTCCAAAATTTGGTACCCAAATCCTTTCAGCCCTATACCGGGTTCCGTCTTTCCGAATATTAAGATGCTTCTCCGATCCTTTGGGTATTTCATCCTTTAAATTTCCATCTTTTAAAACTCCTTGTTGCGCCTCCTTTATTTGAGTAGTAAGGTTATTATGAATCATTATATTCATAGATTTTACTCGAATGGGTTCTCTGTCCTTCCTGCTCAAGGCATCGGCTACCACATTTGCCTTCCCCGGGTGGTAACGAATCTCAAAGTCGTAATCATTCAACAATTCAATCCACCTACGCTGCCTCATATTCAGTTGTTTCTGATTAAATATGTGTTGAAGACTTTTGTGGTCGGTATATATAATACTTTTGACCCCATATAAGTAGTGCCTCCAAGTCTTTAATAAAAAAACAACCGCGCCTAATTCCAAATCATGCGTCGTATAATTTTGCTCGTGAATCTTCAATTGTCTAGACGCATAAGCAATCACCTTCGTTCGTTGCATTAATACACAACCGAGACCTTGCTTTGATGCGTCACAATAAATTACAAAATCATCATTCCCTTCAGGCAATGACAATATAGGTGCCGTAGTTAGCTTTTTCTTCAATAACTGAAACGCTTTCTCTTGTTTATCATTCCATTCAAATTTCTTCCCTTTATGCGTTAATGCAGTCAAGGGTTTTGCTATTCTGGAAAAGTCTTGGATGAACCTTCTGTAGTAACCAGCTAGTCCTAAAAACTGGCGTATGTGTTTCGGAGTTTTCGGGGTTTCCCACTTTTCAACAGTTTCTATCTTTGCCGGATCCACCTTAATACCTTCTTTGTTTACTATGTGACCGAGGAATTGAACTTCTTCCAACCAAAATGCACACTTTGAAAACTTAGCGTACAATTCTTCCTTCCTCAATACTTCTAACACCTTTCTCAAATGTTCACCGTGTTCTTGGTCATTCTTTGAGTAAATAAGTATGTCATCAATGAAAACAATGACAAACTTGTCAAGGTATGGTCCACACACTCGGTTTATAAGGTCCATGAACACAGCTGGTGCATTAGTTAAACCAAATGGCATGATCATAAACTCGTAATGATCGTAACGTGTTCTGAAAGCAGTCTTTGGAATATCATCTTCTTTCACCCGTATTTGATGATACCCGGAACGTAAGTCAATCTTTGAATAAACAGACGAGCCTTGTAGTTGATCAAATAAGTCGTCGATTCTCGGTAGTGGGTAGCGGTTCTTGATGGTAAGTTTGTTCAACTCTCGGTAGTCGATACACAACCTGAATGTACCATCTTTCTTCTTGACAAACAAAACAGGAGCTCCCCACGGTGATGTGCTTGGTCGAATGAAACCACGCTCTAAAAGTTCTTGTAATTGGCTTTGCAGTTCTTTCATCTCGCTGGGTGCGAGTCTGTAAGGAGCACGAGCTATTGGTGCAGCTCCTGGTACAAGATCTATTTGAAATTCAACGGATCGATGTGGGGGTAATCCCGGTAATTCTTTCGGAAATACATCGGGAAATTCTTTTGCGACGGGAACATCATTGATGCTCTTTTCTTCAGTTTGTACTTTCTCGACGTGTGCTAGAACAGCATAGCAACCTTTTCTTATTAGTTTTTGTGCCTTCAAATTACTAATAATATGTAGCTTCGTGTTGCCCTTTTCTCCGTACACCATTAAGGGTTTTCCTTTTTCTCGTATAATGCGAATTGCATTTTTGTAACAAACGATCTCTGCTTTCACTTCTTTCAACCAGTCCATACCGATTATCACATCAAAACTCCCTAACTCTACTGGTATCAAATCAATCTTAAATGTTTCGCTAACCAGTTTAATTTCTCGATTCCGACATATATTATCTGCTGAAATTAATTTACCATTTGCTAATTCGAGTAAAAATTTACTATCCAAAGGCGTCAATGGACAACTTAATTTAGCACAAAAATCTCTACTCATATAGCTTCTATCCGCACCCGAATCAAATAAAACGTAAGCAGATTTATTATCAATAAGAAACGTACCCGTAACAAGCTCCGGGTCTTCCTGTGCCTCTGCCGCATTAATATTGAAAACTCTTCCGCGGCCTTGTCCATTCGTGTTCTCCTGGTTCGGGCAATTTCTAATAATGTGGCCCGGTTTTCCACATTTATAACAAACTACATTGGCATAACTTGCTCCGACACTACTTGCTCCGCCATTACTCGTTCCGACACCATTTGTTCCTTTCGTTCTATTAACCCCTGGTCCGTAGACCTCACACTTTGCCGCGCTATGACCATTTCTTTTACACTTGTTGTAAAATTTGGTACAGAACCCCGAGTGATACTTTTCACACCTTTGGCATAGCTGCTTCTGATTGTTGTTGTTGTTGCGGTTATTCTTGTTGTTGGGATGATTGTTGTTGTTGCTGTTGTTGTTGTTGTTGTTGTTGTTGTTGTTGGGCCGTTTGTTGTAGTTGCGATTGATGTTGCGATTGTTGGGATAATTGTTGCGATTATTGTTGTAATTGCTGTTGTTGTTGTATTGGTGATTCTTATCACCGTTTTCCTCCCACTTTCTTTTGACTTGCTTCACATTGGCCTCTTCAGCAGTCTGTTTTTTAATTCTTTCTTCAATCTGGTTCACTAGTTTGTGAGCCATTCTACATGCCTGTTGTATGGAGGCGGGCTCGTGTGAAATTATATCTTCTTGGATTCTTTCCGGTAATCCTTTCACAAACGCGTCGATCTTCTCTTCCTCATCTTCGAATGCTCCCGGACACAATAGGCACAATTCTGTGAATCGTCTTTCGTACATGGTAATATCAAATCCTTGGGTTCGTAACCCTCTAAGTTCTGTCTTGAGCTTATTGACCTCGGTTCTGGGACGGTACTTCTCGTTCATCAAGTGCTTGAATGCTGACCACGGTAGTGCGTACGCATCATCTTGTCCCACTTGCTCTAGATAGGTATTCCACCATGTTAACGCAGAACCTGTGAAGGTATGCGTAGCGTACTTCACTTTGTCCTCTTCAGTACACTTACTTATGGCAAACACCGATTCGACCTTCTCGGTCCACCGTTTCAATCCGATCGGTCCTTCGGTTCCATCAAATTCCAAAGGTTTGCAGGCAGTGAATTCTTTGTAGGTGCATCCTACACGATTTCCTGTACTGCCAGATCCAAGGTTATTGTTGGTATGTAGCGCAGCCTGTACTGCGGCTATGTTTGAAGCTAGAAAATTACGGAATTCCTCTTCATTCATATTCACGGTGTGTCGAGTAGTCGGTGCCATTTCCTTCAAAATAGTCAAATGGAACAAGTTAATCATACAGAATATTAAGAGTAGTTAATAGTATTTCGTAGCATAATATGAACTCATTTATAAAAGCTTTTTCTTCATATTAGCATTTTATAAGTTTAAATTCGGGTAGTACCTACCCGTTAAGTTCATACTTAGTAGCTAATATACAATTCAACTACTACAATTCTATATGAAAAACTGATTGTAATAATATTTCGCGTTCAAACTTTTATACAATATTTTACAAACTTAAAATACCGCTTATTTTACATAAAGCATGAAATATAGCACACAATAACTTTGATACAAGATAGTTGTGAAGATAATTCTAGCTAGTACACAAGTCGTTCAGCAAAGGCAATAAAGACACGTAATTCATACGTCCAGAAACAAGTCATGCATTCTGGTTTTACTAGGACTACTTCCCATCCTTGGTCTTGTGGAACATAACCGTTATGGCCGTTGATAAGACAGCGTGTTGTAACGTCGTCAAAGGGACGAGGGTTACGTAATGACCAACAGTCTCGTAATAACCTAAAAACCTCATTTCTTACCCCAATTACCGACTCCGTCACTTGTGGGAACGTTTTGTTTAATAGTTGTAGCCCGATGTTCTTGTTCTCACTTTGGTGAGAAGCGAACATTACTAACCCGTAAGCATAACATGCTTCTTTATGTTGCATGTTAGCCGCTTTTTCTAAATCACGAAGTCCTATATTCGGATATACTGAGTCAAAATAATTTCTTAACCCGTTGCGTAAAATAGCATTTGGGTTCCCCGCAATATATGCGTCAAAGTAAACACATCGTAACTTATGGATTTCCTAATGTGATATCCCCCATCTTTCGAACGAAAGCCTTTTATAAACCAAGGCATTCTTGGAACGTTCTTCGAATGTCTTACAAACTGATCTCGCCTTAAATAGTTGTGCCGAGGAATTCTGACCGACTCTAGACAAGATTTCATCAATCATGTCTCCGGGTAGGTCTCTTAAAATATTGGGTTGTCTATCCATTTTGTGTTTTTATACTGTAAAATAGACAAGAGTTAGATTCATAAAAAAAATACTTATTAATACAAGCAATTTTTACATATATCATAAAGCATAAGCACACTATATTACATATATTACACCACACGAATACAACTATCTTATTCCGACTCGCTCGTTTCTTCTTGTTCGGTTTTGGTTCGTTTTGCCAAGTTTCTAGGGATATATGATGTTCCCCAAATACGAGCCGTCGTTATCCACATTGGTTTAGAAAAACCTGGTGGTTTAGAGGTTCCCGGGTCATTGTTACAACTTAAGGACTTCGGGGGTTGACGATACATATAAAGTTCATCGGGGTTGGAATTAGATTTCTCTATTTTTATGCCCTTTCCCTTATTATTTTCTTTTGCCTTTTTAAATTCAGTTGGGGTAATTTCTATAACATCATCGGAAATCTCGTCGGAATCCGATTCATCGGAGAATTGGTAATCCTCCCAATATTTTGCTTCCTTGGCGGAAACACCATTGACCATAATTAACCTTGGTCAGTTGGTTGAGGATTCTCTTTTACTTAACCGTTTTATTATTTCCCCCACCGGTTCTATTTCTTCTTCCGGTTCCGATTCTTCTTCCGGTTCCGATTCTTCTTCCGGTTCCGACTCTTCTTCCGGTTCCTCTTCGGGAACTTGTGAATCGGTCCACGAATCATTCCAATTTACATTTGACTCTTCATTATTATTAGGTGAGTCAATGGGACTTGTTCTAGAGGTAGACATCTATCACATAATGTTAAGAGATTAATATATCACATAATATTCATATGTTAAAAATATATAGTTTCCAACAAAATGTTAAGCAATCATTTTTAAAGAAAACACGGTCGAAGTCCAGACTCACTAATGCATCCTAACAAACTCGATAAGACACACTAATGCAAATTTTCTGGTTCTCTAAGACCAACGCTCGGATACCAACTGAAATGTCCCGTTCTTATTGATTAAAAACGTTCCATATTAATTGATTTCGTTGCGAGGTTTTGACCTCTATATGAGACGTTTTTCAAAGACTGCATTCATTTTTAAAACAAACCATAACCTTTATTTCATAAATAAAGGTTTAAAAAGTTTTACGTAGATTATCAAATAATGATAATCTAAAATATCCTGTTTACACACGACCATTACATAATGGTTTACAATACAAATATGTTACATCGAAATCAGTTTCTTGAATGCAGTTTTTACACAATATCATACAAACATGAACTCCAAATCTTGTCCTTATTTTAGTATGCAACAGCGGAAGCTCTTAATATTCACCTGAGAATAAACATGCTTTAAACGTCAACAAAAATGTTGGTGAGTTATAGGTTTAACCTATATATATAAAATTGTAACAATAGACCACAAGATTTCATATTTCAATACACATCCCATACATAGAGATAAAAATCATTCATATGGTGAACACCTGGTAACTGATATTAACAAGATGCATATATAAGAATATCCCCATCATTCCGGGACACCCTTCGGATATGATATAAATTTTGAAGTACTAAAGCATCCGGTACTTTGGATGGGGTTTGTTAGGCCCAATAGATCTATCTTTAGGATTCGCGTCAATTAGGGTGTCTGTTCCCTAATTCTTAGATTACCAGACTTAATAAAAAGGGGCATATTCGATTTCGATAATTCAACCATAGAATGTAGTTTCACGTACTTGTGTCTATTTTGTAAATCATTTATAAAACCTGCATGTATTCTCATCCCAAAATATTAGATTTTAAAAGTGGGACTATAACTCACTTTCACAGATTTTTACTTCGTCGGGAAGTAAGACTTGGCCACTGGTTGATTCACGAACCTATAACAATATATACATATATATCAAAGTATGTTCAAAATATATTTACAACACTTTTAATATATTTTGATGTTTTAAGTTTATTAAGTCAGCTGTCCTCGTTAGTAACCTACAACTAGTTGTCCACAGTTAGATGTACAGAAATAAATCGATAAATATTATCTTGAATCAATCCACGACCCAGTGTATACATATCTCAGTATTGATCACAACTCAAACTATATATATTTTGGAATCAACCTCAACCCTGTATAGCTAACTCCAACATTCACATATAGAGTGTCTATGGTTGTTCCGAAATATATATAGATGTGTCGACATGATAGGTCGAAACATTGTATACGTGTCTATGGTATCTCAAGATTTCATAATATACAATACAAGTTGATTAAGTTATGGTTGGAATAGATTTGTTACCAATTTTCACGTAGCTAAAATGAGAAAAATTATCCAATCTTGTTTTACCCATAACTTCTTCATTTTAAATCCGTTTTGAGTGAATCAAATTGCTATGGTTTCATATTGAACTCTATTTTATGAATCTAAACAGAAAAAGTATAGGTTTATAGTCGGAAAAATAAGTTACAAGTCGTTTTTGTAAAGGTAGTCATTTCAGTCGAAAGAACGACGTCTAGATGACCATTTTAGAAAACATACTTCCACTTTGAGTTTAACCATAATTTTTGGATATAGTTTCATGTTCATAATAAAAATCATTTTCTCAGAATAACAAATTTTAAATCAAAGTTTATCATAGTTTTTAATTAACTAACCCAAAACAGCCCGCGGTGTTACTACGACGGCGTAAATCCGGTTTTACGGTGTTTTTCGTGTTTCCAGGTTTTAAATCATTAAGTTAGCATATCATATAGATATAGAACATGTGTTTAGTTAATTTTAAAAGTCAATTTAGAAGGATTAACTTTTGTTTGCGAACAAGTTTAGAATTAACTAAACTATGTTCTAGTGCTTACGAGTTTAAACCTTCGAATAAGATAGTTTTATATATATGAATTGAATGATGTTATGAACATCATTACTACCTCAAGTTTAGTAGGTAAACCTACTGGAAGTGACAAGAAATGATCTAGCTTCAAAGGATCTTGGATGGCTTGAAAGTTCTTGAAGTAGGATCATGACACAAAAACAAGTTCAAGTAAGATTTTTACTCGAATTAAGATAGTTTATAGTTATAGAAATTGAATCAAAGTTTGAATATGAATATTACCTTGAATAAGAAAGATAACCTACTATATATAACAAAGGTTTCTTGATCTTAGATGATTACTTGGAATGGATTAGAAAGCTTGGAAGTAAATTAGTAAACTTGAAGGGATTTTTGAAGTGTTCTTGAAGTGTTCTTCCTATGATGATTATAGCTTGATTATTGAAGTGATTTTTGATGAAGATGATGATTAACTACTGGAAAAATACGTTCATAATAGTGTGTGTGTGTTGAGAGAGAATTAGAAAGAGAATTGGAAGTGAAATGGAGTGAATGATGAATGGTAATTGGTGAGTGGTGAGTGGGGTTAAAAGGAGTTCTAGTTAGTTGACTAGCTCATGGTAGAAGTTAAAATTGATTAGTCATACATGACATAATCAAGAGTGGAATCCCATGCTAGTTCCTATTGGTATATACCCATAGTAAGTACGTTTTGAAGCTGTGTATAATACGGGTAAGAATACGACTAGAATTCTTGATGAAAGAAAAGAATGGAAAAGTAACTGTAACCATTTTCGTTAAGTATGAGTGTTTTGATATATGTCTTGAAGTCTTCCAAAAGTATTTTAATACATCTAAATACACTACATGTATATACATTTTAACTGAGTCGTTAAGTCATCGTTAGTCGTTACATGTAAGTGTTGTTTTGAAACCTTTAAGTTAACGATCTCAATTAATGTTGTTAACCCATTGTTTATTATATCTAATGAGATGTTAAATTATTATATTATCATGATATTATGATATATTAATATATCTTAATATGATATATATACATTTAAATGTCGTTACAACGATAATCGTTACATATATGTCTCGTTTCGAAATCCTTAAGTTAGTAGTCTTGTTTATATGTATATAACTCATTGTTAATATAATTATGGAGATACTTACTTATCATAATCTCATGTTAACCATATGTATATCCATATATATATATCGTCATGTCATTTTTACAAGTTTTAACGTTCGTGAATCGCCGGTCAACTTGGGTGGTCAATTGTCTATATGAAACATATTTCAATTAATCAAGCCTTAACAAGTTTGATTGCTTAACATGTTGGAAACATTTAATCATGTAAATATCAATCTCAATTAATATATATAAACATGGAAAAGTTCGGGTCACTACAAATTTGAGTGTGGTCGTCATGGCTAACAATAAAAATGTTTTCATGACGAATATGAGTCAATAATTAAAGTTTTATCACCATCAGGTGATTTGAATAAAACAACTCAATTATTCGAAGCGTACGAGTGAAATTATCACAAAAGATTGAAATAGGATAAGTAAAAATTCGTCGTAACTGTTGACAGAGTCAGGGTTGAATTTTGAAAGTAAGATGCATCTTAACTTTTGATGTAGTCACGATTGAATTTAGAAAATAGGGTGCGTCTTAACCTTTGACGTAGAGGGTTGAATTTTGAAATTCAAGGGATTAAAGAAAATTTTCGAAATCTAAAAGATTTGATTCTTCGGCAAATAAGGAAATTAAGATCTCTATAATTAAATGCGGTGATCTGCCTCGATTCCTCTGTCTGATATTTTCACTATAAATTTTACCTTTTCCGTTCCATTAATTTTCACCACTTCAATACTCAATTCCCAGATTCAAAAGATCGTGAAAATGCTTAATCCAGTTCTGATCCTTGTCCTTATCCTGATTATCGCAACAATCATTTTCCTTTTCCAACTTCCACCGGAGGAATCCGTTTATTTCTACTATGCTTTCGGGATTATTGTATTTATAATCCTCCCGTATCTTTATATTGCTATACGCACTGATATCCACGGTTTGTAATTTTCGGTGTTGTTGTTGAGCTTTATATTTTCTCTTATATTTTGGAGCTATTTGCCTTTTTATTATCCTCCCGACCTCTAGTAAAGCGAGTAACGGTCCAGAATTCGTAAGTATGGAATTTCGAATAAACATCGTGTTCTAAATAAGAATTAATGTATTAGCACGATTTGATTTATCAAATTACCAGAATCACTGAGAATAGAACTATCAAGAATATACTTTCTTGATATGTTCAGAAGTTAAGCATAATGAAAGAGTTATGTAACATGGCACGGGATGACGTTAGGATCTGTGAATCATCACGTCCCATTAGAAACTCAGCATGACTTACTGCAATATAATCACGTTGATCAAGTGTCATTATATTATACTAACCCATGCATCAGTTCCCAACATTACTTCAATAACATTCATATTTTAAGCTTGAAAGTTTACAGAATATAGAAACTAACAGTTTCTATATGATAGCACGAAGAGATAAATGATTTCAGATAAGATTAGTTATAAAAATATATTCAGAAATATCGAAGATATTTATAATGAAAGATACTATAATATCTTTGAATATCTAAGATCAGAGGATGATGGAGACTATTGTCCGCAAGGGTTTAGAGTAAGGAGCAAGATATTCGCTAAAGACTTCAACAGACATTGAATCATTTAAATTCTTTGAAGTCAAACTTATTCTTTGTGATTTGTCCACGGCTTCCTTTATAGTTTCGCATAACCCGCTTTTCGGTACTAAACTTTCTATTGAATGTTTCCAATATAATGATACACAGGAAGCACGAGGAGGTATATAATTTCAGACGAGAATATTTATGAAAATATCCTCAGAAATATCGAAGATATTGATGATGATATTTTTTTTTTTTGGAATTTCTAAGTTCGATGGTTGATGGGGAAAGATTTTCCGCAAGATTTTAACATGAGTACGAAGCAAGATATTCATTGAAGGTTTCATCGGATCCAGAATTACCTGGATTCTTTAAATATATGGTATGATCCTTGTATTTGTCTTTGGTCTCCTTTGTGGTTAGCTCAATCCGTTTTTCAGTTCCAACTTTTCTGAGTTTTTCCAACATACTATTCTTTATTATCAAACTTTCGATGATTAAGGTCGTTTAACGGTTGTCTATGGTTTCTGCTGCTTCATTCAGCTTTTTCACATTCAGAGTATTGATTTGTAGACTGAGTGTTTTTCAGAATTTCAGAATGAAAGATCATAATTCTAAGAAATAAATGTTATACATATAACTGTTGATGTAGATATGCTGTGAGTTTTCACAGTACTGATTGTTGATTCCCGATAATTGGTATGGCAGTTCTCGTTACAAGATGCGGATGAGTATATGATAAGGATTCAATAGATAAATATAGTGATTTTTTGGAGAGATTTAAGCCAAGGAGCAACGAGGTTGCTGGTACGTCTACTGGTAATATGGTGGAATATAAAAGAATTCTCTGGTATCAAAAGGGTAATCGTATATATCAGGATTATAGTAAGGCTACTTCAAATGACAAGTCGAAGTTGACTTGCTGGAGCTGTGACAAAATTGGCTACTTTGAAAAGGGATCGCAAAGTTATTTTTGCTAATAAATGCCAAAGGATCTTACGCGGCTGCGTGTTAAACTTTTACTCAGTTGCCGAGAGTTTCTCCGGTGCAATACTATATACATAAATCTTTCCTTACGTAGATGAAGTGCGGTTGGTTTATCCTCTCGATTGAGGTGTTTTCAAGAATCATGAAAGGTTTGAAAGCAGATTGTAATCGTCAAGATACAATGTGGTTTAAGATGAAATCGAGTGGCAAACTTGAAGAATTGTTTAGTTTCATATGTTATAATCAATATTTTAATTCATTTCAATTGTCCAATGTTGATAGTCCTCAGTTGATAATCCACAGTTAACAGTCCAATAATTCATATATAGTTTAATATATAATATTCGATTTAATTAATATGTATCGTGACCCGTATACGTCTCTCACAACTCAAAGTATATATATATTTTGGAATCAACCTCAACCCTGTATAGCTAACTCTAACATTTGCATATAGAGTGTCTATGGTTGTTCCGAAATATATATATAGATGGGTCGATATGATATGTCAAAACATTGTATATGTGTCCCGATAATTAAAGTGCGTAAAAATAAATAACAGAAATTAAATGACGATAAATAAAATTGCGATAAATAAAAATGTAATAAGTTAGCTAGGAACAGTTAGCTAGGATTTTGTTAGCGTGGATTCTTAACAAAATTTTCTCATAGTTAATTTGTTTGTTTCTAACAAATTTTATTCCGTCAAATGTTTTCTTCATTATGTCACTTGTTGGATTCTGATAGGTCAAAATCCAAATATGAAATTGAACTTGGATGAAAATGGTTGTTCTTTGGTGACCAGATACGCATATGCGTGAATTTGAGCAGTGTTGTTAATGACTGCTGAATCTGAATTGAAGAATGTACAGTGTAACTTATTAATGTGAAATCTAAATATTCCTCGAATATTACCTACCCGTTAAAAATATTTTCACCATTAACAGTTTGTACAAAAGAATTTTTAATCACAATCTTTATGAAAATATACTTACATATATATTTTCTTCAGATGTAACCATGGATTTAATGAGTTAATATGATATTAAACTCTTTTGATTTACCGTTTGAACCAGTATATATAATCTCTAAAACATTAGAGTTTACATAATCATCATGTCGAACGAAGATAAATGATGTAGAACGTCATGTGGAACGATGATTATACTTGAGGTACAGAATGAGATGTCGAAGCTGGTGATGCGGATGTTGTTGTTGGTGGTACTAGTGCTGTTGGTGCTAAGGTTGGTGATGTGACTGATGTTGGTGATACTGCTGATGCTTGCAAACTGTGTATCGTGCTCTCTAAAGTTAACACTCGAGCTCAGAGTTCTTTAACTTCTTCTACTAACCCTGGTTGGTTATCAGTGTGGGGTATAGGTTGGATATCTTCTCTAGTTCCGTTAATGGTAGTCTCAAGACGAAAAATTCTGGCAAAAAGGGTATGAACGGTGTTGCGAACAGGTTCGCCGGTGAGCGGGTCGAGTACTCCAAGGTTAGGTGGTAGATTCGATTCATGATATGGAGTACCTTCTTCCCTCCTCCATAAGTTGAGTATGTCACGAACCCACCCCCATTTTCTCCAGTAATCACGGTAGTTGATTGGTTGGTGTGCTCCTGTCACGCGCACTTCGGAGTCAGAGGAACTTGGTCGAGTCGTAGAGGCCATCTTACGCGATCTCAGGAAAGATTTTTGGTATGAAGAGTTTAGTGACAGCAATTGATAGTTGGATGGTGTTCTCAATGCATAATTTGCATAGATATATATAGTACCAGGATTCCTTAAATTAAGGAGAAATTTACGAGAGATATCAGACAAGGTCTATAGTAACAGATACGCTAAGATATGAATTGTCAAATACGCTAAGATATGAATTTTGTCTATACACTATTCATGCAGTCAATGCAGTAAAACGTGTCTAGTCTAAGAATAATGAGTAGGTAATTTCCTAAGGATGATAAGCAGATGATTTCCGACAAAAATGATAAGCAAAACTTTTTACATGCAGACACGGTCGAAGTCCAGACTCACTAATGCATCCTAAAGACTATCAATCAGACACACTAATGCAAGACTTGGTTCGCTAAGACCACCGCTCTGATACCAACTGAAAGGACCCGTCCTAATCCATCCGGACGAAGTCCATATCGATTATAAACGATTCACAACAGTTAATTACATCGCGAGGTACTTGACATCTATATGATACATTTTACAAACATTGCATTCATTTTTGAAAAGACAATCTTTCATTACATCGAAAGTTGACGACATGCATACCATTTCATAATATATCTTACTATAATTGACTTAATAATAATCTTGATGAACTCAACGACTCGAATGCAACGTCTTTTGAAATATTTCATGAATGACTCTAAGTAATATCACTAACATGAGCAAAAGCACAGCGGAAGATTTCTTTCGTACCTGAGAATAAACATGCTTTAAAGTGTCAACCAAAAGGTTGGTGAGTTCATTAGGTTATCATAAATAATCATTTCATAATTTTTAATAGACCACAAGATTTCATATTTCCATTTCTCATAAACATACGTCCCGTGCATAGAGACAAAAATATCATTCATATGGATTGAACACCTGGTAACCGACATTCACAATATGCATATAAGAATATCCCCATCATTCCGGGATCCTCCTTCGGACATGATATAAATTTCGAAGTATGTCATAACTCGACCTTAACCATAAGGACGAATACAATAACATATGATTTCATCGCGAGGTATTGACCTCTATATGCGACATTTTTCAAAAACTGCATTCGTTTTTACAATACAAACCATAGCTTTACAAATACAAGGTTTAAACAACTTAATAATGATTATCGTTTAGCGATAATCTTAGACTTACAAACTTTACATGTGATAATAACAATACGACCTCCAACATATTTTACATTACAAATCCTCCGATATGCAGTTTTATTTTTGACACAAATATGTATACTCAAGATCTTGCTTAAATTCAACATGTTGCAGCGGAAGCTTTTAGTTATCACCTGAGAATAAACATGCTTAAAACGTCAACATAAAGTTGGTGAGATATAGGTTTAATGCTAGCAGCGTTATAAATATAGACCACAAGATTTCATATACATAAACGTTTTAATAAAAATATTCTAAGTGGTTGAGCACTTGATAACCATACTTAACATTTAATCAACGTCGCATATTCCCTTTATTATGAAATCTCACTACACTGTACCAAGTGTAGTCACCGAAATGAAGTACTGTGCAACCGTTGAATACTGGTCGTCCAGTCCGGTTGGGGTTGTCAGGCCCGATAGATCTATCAACAGGATTCGCGTTTACAATACCACATGTAAATAGTAGTTACCAAGCTACAGGGAAGTATGCCAGTGGTACAACTCAACGTAGAATATATTTTTTTATCACTTGTGTCCATAACGTAAATCATAAAATGCATGTATTCTCATCCCGAAATATTTAGAGTTTAAAAGTGGGACTATATACTCACCTTTTCCTTGAAGGTATTTAACTCGACTTGGTCTCCGATAGATATCACGAACCTAACCATATATATAATATATCAACATATTTTCTTTTCAAGTAATCGTTACATATATATATATATACTTATAATACTTTTAATATTTTCTTAGTCCGTAGTTAGCAGTCTGTTGTTAATGGTCCATAATTAGTTGCTCAATAAAATAAATAAAGACCCCATCGTATTCGTATTGATCAGAATTAATCTCGACCCATGGTACCATGTTATCAAATGACGTGTTGCGTACATAAAGTACCGTGTTGTCAGATGACGTGTTGCGTACAATCATGAGGTCTTATGATTAATCTTCTCGTGTTGTTTACGGGTGGTCCTAGAATATATAAAATCAAATCATAAGTAAATATATATTAAATATTATGTTAATTAGCCAAGATATGATTAATCCGATTTTGTCATAATATGATATATTACAGGTTTTGAAGTGTTTTAAAAATCAAATTAGAAGGATCTATTTAGTTTGCGAACAGGTTTGAAATCATTCAAACTATGTTCTTGTTGTTAAAAATTTTATAACACAAAATAAGATAGCTATATAAATATGAATCGAATAAGATTATGAATAAGGTTACTACCTCAAGTTACTTGGATAAAGCTACTGGAAAAGATAGAAAATAATCTTGATCAAACTTTCTTATGATGATTATAGGTTGTTCATGAAGCTAGTTCTTCATGAGTATTTGCTGAGATTGTGAAGAACACTTAGAGTTCCTAAGAGTGTGTTTTTTTTTGTTAGAGAAAGATGGTTGTAAGAATGAAATGAAAAACCAAGGTGATGGTGATACTTATAGGACAGTCTGGTTGTTGAGGGAACAAGGACAAATTATTGTGTTGAATTTTTGAGTAATAATGTATGCTAGCTTACAAATAAGATTCCCTCTTATCTAGGGCAGATCTAAAGCTGATAAGGATATTGATTTGATGTGTATTTACCAATAGTAAATACGTATGGATGATGGGTATGATACGGTAAAAGAAGCTCAAAATCGGGCTTTTATTTTGGGTCCAACCGGGCCAAAAATAAAATTTTAAGACATTTTTAATAAAGCAATGTTAGCCCAAAAAAAAATTTCCAAGCTGACCTGGCAGCTCGACCCCAGCCAGGGGCTCTGCCCCTTGGACCCCGCTTATCGGGGGCGCTGTCCCCGAACCCCCGTCATAATCAAGATAAGTTCAAACAAGTGTACACTCCACACTTCCCCAAACTTGTTTAATATTTATCAAGATTATTTTGGTTACAAATTAATCCCATTACACTTAAATCATATTGGTGACATAAATCACAACACATTAAAGATTGTAAGTATATATGTCAAAGAACGTTACATATAGTTATCGTTTTGAAAACTTAAGTTAGTGGTCTCAAAGTATACTTATAACTCATTGTTGTTAGTTCACAATGAAATGTTAAACCATCCTTAAATCATGTTAAATATGTATAGATATGTACATATACATAATCGTATAATTATCGTGTGTTATATAGTTCGTGATATCATCGGTCAAATTGGACGGTCAAACGTTGTGTAAAACTCTTTTCAAATATATAAGTCTCAACAGTTTGGATTGCTTATCATGTTGGTAAGGTTTAATTTATGTAAATATTAATCTCATAAGTATAGAACGATCGGAAAATTCTGGGTCGTTACAAAGTACTAAAGCATCCGGTATTTTGGATGGGGCTTGTTGGGCCCGATAGATCTATGTTTAGGATTCGCGTCAATTAGGGTGTCTGTTCCCTAATTCTTAGATTACCAGACTAAAAAGGGGCATATTCGGTTTAATAATCCAGCCATAGAATGTAGTTTCATTTACTCGTGTCTATTTCGTAAAACAATTATAAAAGCAGCGCATGTATTCTCAGCCCAAATATATATAAAGGGTAAAAAGGCAAATGAAACTCACCTAATGTATTTTGTAGTAAAAATACATATGACTATATTGAACAACGCAGGGTTCGCCTCGAATTCACGAACCTATATTATTTATGTATATATTAACACAGATAATATTAATCAACTAAGTTTAAAGATTATATAATGTGTTATAATTAATATCCTTATATATAATTATATTTTATATACAGAATATTTGTTGTAATAATAATAATAATACTAGTAGTAATATTAGTAATACAATTAATGATAATAATAATAATAATAATAATAATAATAATAATAATAATAATAATAATAATAATAATAATAATAATAATAATAATGTTAAAATTAATAATTTTAATGTTAAAAAATAATAATGATGATAATAATAAAAATAATAATAATGATAATATTCACGATAATAATAATAGTAGTAATATTCATAAAAATAATAATAATGATGACAATTTTAATAATAATGATAAAAATAGTTATTAATAATGATAACATAAAAAAATAGTTTTTAATAATAATAATAATAATACTTACATTAATAAATAAAATGATAATAATAATAATAATAATAATAATAATAATAATAATAATAATAATAATAATAATAATAATAATAATAATAATAATAATAATAATAATAATAATAATAATAATAATAATAATAATAATAATAATAATAATAGAATGAGTAACTACCTTCAAGCTTTTTCCTAAAAAAATGTGTCAGACATGGCTCGAACTCAAGACCCCTCCCTTAACCCAAAACACCTTAAATCATCAAACTGTCTTTGCTTTTCTAAATAAAATCAGAACTTAATTATGTTTAACTTGTATCAACTGGTTCCATTCTTCTTCTTCTCCTTTTTCTTTAAAAAAAAAATATATGCAACATACCAGGATTGAACCTGTGACCTCCTGTTAAGTCATCAACACCCCAACCATTGAACCGTTGTTTGTTTTTCTGTTATAATCTCTAACCCAAATCAAATATAACTCGTTTCTGTTTTGTTTAACTTCTTAAACCAAATCATAGAACCCCACTAAATATCACGGCTTAAATAACAAATCAAGGATTGTGGCCCAACGAGAAAACGTGTACAGCCCATTACAGTTCGAATTAAAAAAAAAATGACATAGTAACCCTACCACTAAAATCAATAATCTCATCTTAATCTATTCTATCACGTATCCATTAAAATTTTAAGTGGTTTATATGTTTTTAAAAAAAGAATGGTCGGCCATAATTTTGAGAACTTAAACCGCCAGCTCATGTCTCGAATTTATATAAAGCAACATGATTACACTCTATATTGTGAATATATAACACCTGTTTCGCCACTTTATATTTTCTCGAGCCATTCTTCTAGTATTCCATCTTCCATCTTGTTATCTTTAAAACAAATAGAAACAAACCATGTAGCAGCATCTTTTCATTGAATCAATACTATAGCAGCTGCAGGAGTAATTTAATCACTCTTCTTTCGTTTGAATAGGAGCAGAAGTAATAGAGTAGCAGTAATTATAATTGCAGGTTATGCGGTGGTTGTTTCGGGCTGCAGATCAGGGAGGAGAAAGAAAGAAAGTGGTGGTGGTTTGATGAAGATGAATCAGGTTTTTAGAGAGAGAGAAGATAGAATAGAGGGACGAAGGAGGCAGTTGTTGTGGGCTGTGTTTGATCAAAGAAAACAGAAATAAATGGTTGTGGAGGCGACAGTAAAAACAGAAAACAAGGGTTTAGCATTATGTGGTTACTTGGTGATTGTGTATGGTGATTCAAGTGAAAACATAAAAAGGAAAAGGGTTGTTTTGGTTCAAGATCGAATAGGGAAAGAAACAGAAGAAAGGGAAAAATATATGGTGAAGGTTGTAAAGTGACGGTTGATGGTTTCTATCCATATCCTCAAGTGGTTGTTCTAGTGTTTTGATGGTTTATTGGTGCTCGGTTACATGGTGGTCAAATATGGTGATGATTATTTCTTGAGTGTTGGTTGTGGTTTCATGGTATGAAGATAGGTCACAAAGAAAAAAAATGAAGAGAGAGATATGGAGTTTGATAAAGATATACAATAACAGGTAGTGACTGTGTTCTTGCTATTTTTCTGCTTGAATTCATTATATCGAAAGCTGTAAAGGATATTTGAAATAGGTAGTTGATAATGTAAGTCAGTTGTTTTTGGAATAAAATCGAATTCGAATTTTTGGCATTAAAATGGACCAACAGAGGTATCGTTGAAACAGAAGAGAGAAAAAAAAATAACTCTGTTAAATTCCTCAATGTATTAATTGTATATGTGTTAACTGATATTGATAGGAAATAATCGAATGCCTTTTTCAATCAATCAGTGACCTTTAGTTGTTATGTAGTTAAGGAAAATTTCAACCATAAATCACGGGCTAATAAGATCATAGAAGAAAAAATGAAATACTGATAGTGATGTAAATTCACACCTAACCTATTTCTATATATATATATATAAAAAATCAACCGTAATAAAAATAAATAAATTTATTAAATATAGTAAGATATTAATATAAATAAATAAATTTATTAATAATAGTAATAATTATATAAATGATAATTATAATTAATAATGATACTAATAATCATAAAATTGATAATAATTATATTATTAATGATAACGGTAATAGATTGTGTTATTTTCTTTTAATAACAACTATGATACAAAAATATTAATACTAATATGATAATATATTTAATAACAATAATGGTAATCTTAATAATACTAACAATAACATAATAAATTACATGTAACAAGTTTTGGGTGTATAATTCTAATGATACTAATAATAATTATAATAGCAATTGTATTTTATGACTTCAAGTTATTATGTATTCTTATATTTATATCTATATATAATAACACTAACAATTTATTAATAATAATACCACTAATATTGATAATAAGATTAATATAACAATTTTATTCAAACTTGTTATCTAAGTTTAATATATTTTCATAATTGTTTACATATAGGTTCGTGAATCGTCAGGAATGGTCAAAGTTTAAATGAATACACGAACACAGTTCAAAGTTTTAGAGACTCAACATTTTAGACTTTGCTTATCGTGTCGAAATCATATAAATATTAAGTTTAAATTTGGTCGAAAATTCCCGGGTCATCACAATAGTGACCATAACGGGTTCTGAACGCAGTTTTCATCACATCACTCTCCTTCACCCTCAGCTGGTGATAACCGGATCAAAAATCGATCTTAGAGTAAACGCTTGATCCTTGCAGCTGATCAAAAAGATCGTTAATTCGGGGAAGGGGATACCGATTCTTGATCGTTAACTTGTTCAGCTCACGATAATCGATACACATGCAGAAAGATCCGTCCTTCTTCTTCACAAATAAAACAGGTGCGCCCCAAGGCGAAGAACTTGGTTGAATAAATCTACGGTCTAGCAGTTCTTGTAGTTGACTCTACAACTCTTGCATTTCGGAAGGTGCGAGTCGATAAGGTGCGCGAGCTACAGGTGCAGCTCCTGGCACTAAATCGATCTGAAACTCCACTGCCCTCGTTGGCGGTAATCCAGGCAATTCTTCTGGGAAGACATCGGGAAATTCATTCATAATTCGTACATCGTCCATGCTCTTCACCTCGGTTTCTAATGTTTTCACATGTACTAAAATAGCAAGACGTCCTCAAATGTTTTCACATGTGCTAAAACAGCAAGATGTCCTTTCTTCATGATCTTTTGTGCCTTCATGCAACTAATGAGGTTCAGCTTCGTGTTACATCTCTCTCCGTATATAATCAGTGGCTCACTGATAATGCTAAAAATGAACATATATTTCATAGCATTATCCCTCAAGAAAGACAAGATTTTAGTTGCAACTGTTCTATTTACAAGTGATATTCGTTTAAATAATAAAAGGTGAAGACAAAAGACAGATTCGATGAATTGAAGACGCAAATGACCAAAAAGCTCAAAAGTACAAAATACAATCAAAGAGGTTCCAATTATTGATGAGAAACGTCTCAAAATTACAAGAGTACAAGACGCGAAACGCAAAGTACAAGATATTAAATTATACGCAAGGACGTTCGAAAATCCGGAACCGGGACCAGAGTCAACTCTCAACGCTCGACGCAACGGACTAAAAATTACAAGTCAACTATGCACATGAATATAATATAATATATAATTAATTCTTAAAATTAATATATATATTATATTATATTATAAAAACCGTCGGCAGAAGAAAACAACAACATGTGAGCCTCCCCAGCTGGCCATGTGATCGCATGAGGTGAAGGAGCAAAACTCATGCGATCGCATGAGCCTCTTTTTCAGCTCACAGGCCTATAAATTTCGAGCTTTGGTGCATCATTTAACACATCTTTTTCTCCTCATTCATCAACGTATATGTATATATATTTATATTTTAATTTTAATTTTAATTTTAATTTTAATTTTAATTTTAATTTCTAATAATAAGGGTATGTTAGCGAATGTTGTAAGGATGTAAGTCGAAATTCTGTCCGTGTAACGCTACGCTATTTTTAATCATTGTAAGTTATGTTCAACCTTTTTACATTAATGTCTCGTAGCTAAGTTATTATTATGCTTATTTAAAACGAAGTAATCATGATGTTGGGCTAAAAATATTAAAATTGGGTAATTGGGCTTTGTACCATAATTGGGGTTTGGATAAAAGAACTACACTTGTGGAAATTAGACTATGGGCTATTAATGGGCTTTATATTTGTTTAACTAAATGAAAGTTTGTTAATTTTAATATAAAGATTTACAATTGGACGTACCTATAAATAACCATATACACTCAATCGGACACGATGGGCGGGGTATTTATATGTACGAATAATCGTTCATTTAACCGGACACGGGAATGGATTAATAGTCACTAGAATTATTAAAACATGGGTGAAATTATATACAAGGACACTTTGTGTAATTGTTAACAAAGTATTAAAACCTTGGGTTACACGCAGTTGATATCCTGGTGTAATTATTAAACAAAGTATTAAAACCTTGTTACAGTTTAAGTCCCCAATTAGTTGGAATATTTGACTTCGGATATAAGGATAATTTGACGAGGACACTCGCACTTTATATTTATGACTGATGGACTGTTATGGACAAAACCAGATGGACATATTAAATAATCCAGGACAAAGGACAATTAACCCATGAGAATAAACTAAAATCAACATGTCAAACATCATGATTACGGAAGTTTAAATAAGTATAATTCCTTTATTTTCATATTTAATTGCACTTCTAATTACTGCACTTTTATTTATTGTCATTGTATTTAATTGCACTTTTAATTTTCGCACTCTTTAATTATCGTAATTTTATTTTATCGCACTTTTATTTATCGCAATTTCATTATCGTTATTTACTTTACACTTTAAATTAAGTCTTTTATTTATTTAATATTTTACATTAGGTTTTAACTGCGACTAAAGTTTTAAAAATCGACAAACCGGTCATTAAACGGTAAAAACCCCCTTTTTATAATAATAATATTACTTATATATATATTTGTATTTTTATAAATTAAAACTAATATAGCGTTAAGCTTGTTTAAGTGTATCCCTGTGGAACGAACCGGACTTACTAAAAACTACACTACTGTACGATTAGGTACACTGCCTAAAAGTGTTGTAGCAACGTTTAAGTATATCCATTCTATAAATAAATAAATATCTTGTGTAAAATTGTATCGTATTTAATAGTTTTTCCTAGTAAAATATAAGCTATTTCATATACACCTCGCATAACATCACTCACCATCTCCGTGTGGTATACGAATAGCTTTATCACCACAGATAATGTCGGCCCTTACCTTGGTCAACCATTCCATACCGACAATCATATCAAAACTTCCCAATTTGATGGGTATCAAGTCAATCTCGAAATCCACACCAGCTATGCTGATAATACCTCCTCGGCTAATTTGGTCAACTTTCTCAAGTTTTCCATTGGCTACCTCAACAAGCATATTCTCCTTTAAAGGAACTAACGACCAATTTATCTTAGAGCAAAAGTGTCTACATACATAACTCCTATCGGCACCAGTATCAAATAGGACAGAAGCTAATAGATTGTTGATAGTGAATATACCTGTAATCAAGTCGGGGTCCTCAATGGCATCCCTTGCATTTACGTTGAAAGCTCTTCCACGCGCTGGCCCGCCGTCCTTTCTCTTGTTGGGACATTCATTCTTGAAGTGGCCCTGTTGTCCAAACTCATAGCACTTCCTTGGTCCAGTAGGGTTTGTCTTCACAGTTGGGGTGGTGATCTTATAGTCTTTGCCAATATTCCTAGTCCTTTTACACTTTTCACAGACCACGTTGCAGTACCCGGTATGATTCTTGTAGCATCTCTTGCCCTGCGGGAGACTACCCTTGTAGTTAGGGTTTGAGCTAGGGTTCGGGTTGGGGTTCCTCCCGTCATTATTTCCCTTGAAACTTTCATGCCTCTTAGCTGGGTTTTGATCAAAGACCCTTCCCTTGTTGTTGTCCCACTTACGTTTCTCATTACTAGCTCCCGATTCTGATTTTGCCTTTTCTGGTTCTTTGCTGGTAATTTGGTTCATCAGGATGTGCGCCATGCGCATAGCTTCGGGGACATCAGCTAGTTTCGAAGAGGTGACATTTCCCTGGATAGACTTGGGAAGTCCCCACAAATACCGTTCCATTCGCTTAAATTTCGGGGTAACCATCGTGGGACACATCAAAGCTAGTTCCAAGTACCTTCGGTTATAACCGTCAAGATCGGTTCCCACAACCTTCAACTACCAAAACTCAGCTTCCATTTTCTGAATCTCTGTTCTGGGGCAGTACACCTCGATCATAGCCTCCTTAAATTCCTCCCACGGTGTAGCATAAGCCTCGTCAATACCCTTAGCCTGAGCAAGTGTGTTCCACCAGGTTAAAGCACCGTCTGACAGTGTACAGGAGGCATACTTAGTCTTGTTCATTTCTGAGCAGTTGCTCACACGGGATACAGCTTCCAATTTCTCAAACCACCTCGTCAGTCCAATCGGCCCCTCAGTACCACTGAAGTTGTGGGGCTTCCAGCTCTGAAATTCCTTATAAGTACTTCCGTTATGATTGTTCTGGTTAACAGGTGGAGCTTGGGGGTTGATATCCGCTATAGCTGCGGCTACCTGTTCAGTTATCATCTCCTCAATCTGTGCTGCTGTGGGCATTGATCTTCCGTTTGCCATTGATCTTCGAAACAGAAACTTCGACTTAAGTCAAAATCCAGCATTCAATAAATAATAATATAGTATATGGTAACCAGCATGGAATCAACACAACACATGCTAATTAAGTAATGCAACTAGATACAGATACCACAGAATCATCATACCGTAACGTAAATAGAACACCGTACAAAAATTAAACAACACTAAGTTTCATTCATTAATAAGAAAGTTGCATACATCCGCATAAGGTTCGTACAATACATGAGTAAAACATGAAACTACAAATGGGATTACATAATGAAATCTAATACAATAGCCCTATGATGACGGTGGGTAAAGGATGTCCATCATGTGGGACACCTGGTCCTCGGGCTCAGTTACCCTAGCACGGAGAATATACACTTCCCTCGTCAGTTCCTCGACGACGGGGGATGCTGGTGGGGCAGGCAGTGCAGATGGTACAGGTGAAGCTGGTGGTACAGATGATGCTGGTGGAGCTGGTGGTGTAGACGGTCCAGCACCAGAAGTAGATGGTGTGTAATGGGAAGCCTTACGCACGAATGGATCGGCAGGGTAAGGCACAACCCGCTTACGGGCGGTAACCCTAACCAACTGTTTGCGTGCGTCTACGAACGGTCTACCTCCGTTAACCCCTGGAATAACAGTACCATCGAAACGATACCGCTTCTTCGGCGGGGTAGAGGGCGGCTTCACGGGCGTTGTAGTGACCCGAACTTTTCCATGTTTATATATATTAATTGAGATTGATATTTACATGATTAAATGTTCCCAACATGTTAAACAATCAAACTTGTTAAGACTTGATTAATTGAAATATGTTTCATATAGACAATTGACCACCCAAGTTGACCGGTGATTCACGAACGTTAAAACTTGTAAAAACTATATGATGACATATATATGGATATATATATAGTTAACATGATACTATGATAAGTAAACATATCATTAAGTATATTAACAATGAACTACATATGTAAAAACAAGACTACTAACTTTATGATTTTTAAACGAGACATATATGTAACGATTATCGTTGTAAAGACATTTAATGTATATATATCATATTAAGAGATATTCATACATGATAATATAATGATAATATAATAATTTAAAATCTCATTTTATATTATAAACATTGGGTTAACAACATTTAACAAGATCGTTAACCTAAAGGTTTCAAAACAACACTTACATGTAACGACTAACGATGACTTAACGACTCAGTTAAAATGTATATACATGTAGTGTTTTAATACGTATTTATACACTTTTGAAAGACTTCAATACACTTATCAAAATACTTCTACTTAACAAAAATGCTTACAATTACATCCTCGTTCAGTTTCATCAACAATTCTACTCGTATGCACCCGTATTCGTACTCGTACAATACACAGCTTTTAGATGTATGTACTATTGGTATATACACTCAAATGATCAGCTCTTAGCAGCCCAGGTGAGTCACCTAACACATGTGGGAACCATCATTTGGCAACTAGCATGAAATATCTCATAAAATTACAAAAATATGAGTAATCATTCATGACTTATTTACATGAAAACAAAATTACATATCCTTTATATTTAATCCATACACTAACGACCAAAAACACCTACAAACACTTTCATTCTTCAATTTTCTTCATCTAATTGATCTCTCTCAAGTTCTATCTTCAAGTTCTAAGTGTTCTTCATAAATTCTACAAGTTCTAGTTACATAAAATCAAGAATACTTTCAAGTTTCTAGCTCACTTCCAATCTTGTTAGGTGATCATCCAACCTCAAGAAATCTTTGTTTCTTACAGTAGGTTATCATTCTAATACAAGGTAATAATCATATTCAAACTTTGGTTCAATTTCTATAACTATAACAATTTTATTTCAAGTGATGATCTTACTTGAACTTGTTTTCGTGTCATGATTCTGCTTCAAGAACTTCGAGCCATCCAAGGATCCGTTGAAGCTAGATCCATTTTTCTCTTTTCCAGTAGGTTTATCCAAGGAACTTAAGGTAGTAATGATGTTCATAACATCATTCGATTCATACATATAAAGCTATCTTATTCGAAGGTTTAAACTTGTAATCACTAGAACATAGTTTAGTTAATTCTAAACTTGTTCGCAAACAAAAGTTAATCCTTCTAACTTGACTTTTAAAATCAACTAAACACATGTTCTATATCTATATGATATGCTAACTTAATGATTTAAAACATGGAAACACGAAAAACACCGTAAAACCGGATTTACGCCGTCGTAGTAACACCGCGGGCTGTTTTGGGTTAGTTAATTAAAAACTATGATAAACTTTGATTTAAAAGTTGTTATTCTGAGAAAATGATTTTTATTATGAACATGAAACTATATCCAAAAAATATGGTTAAACTCAAAGTGGAAGTATGTTTTCTAAAATGGTCATCTAGACGTCGTTCTTTCGACTGAAATGACTACCTTTACAAAAACGACTTGTAACTTATTTTTTTGACAATAAACCTATACTTTTTATGTTTAGATTCATAAAATAGAGTTCAATATGAAACCATAGCAATTTGATTCACTCAAAACGGATTTAAAATGAAGAAGTTATGGGTAAAACAAGATTGGATAATTTTTCTCATTTTAGCTACGTGAAAATTGGTAACAAATCTATTCCAACCATAACTTAATCAACTTGTATTGTATATTATATAATCTTGAGATACCATAGACACGTATACAATGTTTCGACCTATCATGTCGACACATCTATATATATTTCGGAACAACCATAGACACTCTATATGTGAATGTTGGAGTTAGCTATACAGGGTTGAGGTTGATTCCAAAATATATATAGTTTGAGTTGTGATCAATACTGAGATACGTATACACTGGGTCGTGGATTGATTCAAGATAATATTTATCGATTTATTTCTGTACATCTAACTGTGGACAACTAGTTGTAGGTTACTAACGAGGACAGCTGACTTAATAAACTTAAAACATCAAAATATATTAAAAGTGTTGTAAATATATTTTGAACATACTTTGATATATATGTATATATTGTTATAGGTTTGTGAATCAACCAGTGGCCAAGTCTTACTTCCCGACGAAGTAAAAATCTGTGAAAGTGAGTTATAGTCCCACTTTTAAAATCTAATATTTTTGGGATGAGAATACATGCAGGTTTTATAAATGATTTATAAAATAGACACAAGTACGTGAAACTACATTCTATGGTTGAATTATCAAAATCGAATATGCCCCTTTTTATTAAGTCTGGTAATCTAAGAATTAGGGAACATACACCCTAATTGACGCGAATCCTAAAGATAGATCTATTGGGCCTAACAAACCCCATCCAAAGTACCGGATGCTTTAGTACTTCGAAATTTATATCATATCCGAAGGGTGTCCCGGAATGATGGGGATATTCTTATATATGCATCTTATTAATGTCGGTTACCAGGTGTTCACTATATGAATGATTTTTATCTCTATGTATGGGATGTGTATTGAAATATGAAATCTTGTGGTCTATTATTATGATTTGATATATATAGGTTAAACCTATAACTCACCAACATTTTTGTTGACGTTTTAAGCATGTTTATTCTCAGGTGATTATTAAGAGCTTCCGCTCTCGCATACTTAAATAAGGACGAGATTTGGAGTCCATGTGAAAGGACCCGTTCATATACATTATAAACGATTCACAATAGTTGATTACATCGCGAGGTATTTGACCTCTATATGATACATTTTACAAACATTGCATTCATTTTTAAAAGACAAACTTTCTTTACAACGAAAGTTGACGGCATGTACACCATTTCATAATACATCCAACTATAATTGGCTTAATAATAATCTTGATGAACACAATGACTCGAATGCAACGTCTTTCAAAATATGCCATGAATGACTCCAAGTAATATCCTTAAAATGAGCTAATGCACAGCGGAAGATTTCTTTAATACCTGAGAATAAACATGCTTTAAAGTGTCAACCAAAAGGTTGGTGAGTTCATAGGTTTATCATAACAATCATTTCAATATATTAATAGACCACAAGATTTCCGTTTATAAATATATGTACACTCGCAAGTGTATAAAAGTATTCTATAAGTTGTAGGCACCCGGTAACAAACCTTAACGTTCATGTTTTACCCTCTGAAGTACACCAGATCAGGTGTGTTTAAAATAACCTCGAAGTACTAAAGCATCCCATAGTCAGGATGGGGTTTGTCAGGCCCAATAGATCTATCTTTAGGATTCGCGCCTACCGTACATAGACAAGTAGTTTAATGTTACCAAGCTAAGGGTATATTTCTGGTTTAAACCCATATAGAATTAGTTTTAGTACTTGTGCCTATTTCGTAAAACATTTATAAAACAGCGCATGTATTCTCAGCCCAAAAATATATATAAAAAGGGAGTAATGAAACTCACAATACTGTATTTCGTAGTAAAAATACATATAACGTCATTTAACAAGTGCAAGGTTGGCCTCGGATTCATGAACGTATCAATATTGAGATTCAATATTGCAGGAAAGTACGTAGACGCAACGAAGATGATAAACACTAGATTGACCTCACGAGCATACCCATGAACTATACCCATCACCTCCATAGCTATAACCCATAATTTCCTTAGTTTCGACTCATTCAAAAAAAACTATTTTGAAATCACTCTGACAGTACTCCGTCGTAATATTTTATGTATACTAATAATATCTTGAAATAATACAGAGCAAATATATATATATATATATATATATATATATATATATATATATATATATATATATATATAAATCGATTGAGAGAGTTTAGAGAAATATATTTTCAAGTTTCTATGAAATAATGAAACCTATTGAATTCTATTTATAATATATTTTTGAATTATTAAAGTGAATTATTAAAGTATGAATTATTAAAGTGAATTATTAAAGTGAATTATTAAAGTATGAATTATTAAAGTGAATTATTAAAGTGAATTATTAAAGTATGAATTATTAAAGTGAATTATTAAAGTATGAATTATTAAAGTGAATTATTAAAGTATGAATCATTAAAGTGAATTATTAAAGTTAAAGTAAAGTAAAAGTAAAGTAAAGGTAAAGTTAAAGTATAGTAAAAGTATAAAAACTATGTATGTATAATACGCGTATAAATATATATAATATTAATTTAAATCATTATATATATCTAATGAAATAAAATATAAATATCGTTATATTTATTATACTGGTTAAGTAATGAGTTGTCAAAAGTGATTCTAGATATTTATAAAAGTTATATACGTTTTAATAATAAAGTTCTTTTTAAACTGAAAACGTCTTTGTACGTTTAAAAATAAATTAATAGAATATTTTGGAAACCAATTCTCCACTAACTTTTGTCTAACTTTCGTAAATGACACTTTTTGTTTTTATTTATAAATAGCTTTACAAATTATTCTGAATATCGTTAAGAGGAATAGATTTTCTCAAATCATAGTGGACCTCTCAACAGAGACTTGTAATCATAATTCAATGTTTCTGATAATTCAATCATTTAATATATATATTTTTTAATTTCGTCAAAAATCATATTGAAACAAATATGTTCGTGTAAAGTATTATACGTTTAATACTTTATTAATATTCTCAAGTTATAATATATATATATATATATATATATATATATATATATACATATACATATCTATTTATATATAACGGTTCGTGAATCGTCGGAATTTGGTCGAGGTTATAATGAATGTATGAACACAGTTTAAAATTCTTGAGATTTAACTTAACAAACTTTGCTTATCGTGTCGGAATAATATAAAGATTAAAGTTTAAATTTGGTCAGAAATTTCCGGGTCGTCACAGTACCTACCCGTTAAAGAAATTTCGTCCCCGAAATTTGATAGAGGTCGTCATGACTAACAATGAGAATGTTATTATAACGATTATAGAGTTTTATCATGTTCAAGAAGAATGGATAAAATAATTCGATTACTCGAAGCGTGTGAGTGAAGTTATCATAAATGAATGAAATAAGATAATAGTGATTCATCGTATCTTTTGACGTCATCACGATTGTTCTCCGAAAAGAAAATCTTTGTAATCTATATTGGATTTGATTATTCGGCGATTAAGGAAATTATGATCCTCTTCGAATTAATGCGATAATCCATTTTGATTTCTCTGTCGGATATTTCACTATAAATCAACCTCATTTGTTTTCTTACAACTCACACCTTCTCAACTCATATTTTAAAGTATTTGTCAATATGCTTCATCCAGTGCTGATTCTTGATATACTCCTCACTTTCATATCTGTCGATCTTCTTTTTCATCTGCCTCCAGAAGAATCTATTTACTTCTACTATACTCTTGGTTTTATAGTGTTTTTAGTTCTCCCGTGTCTTTATATTGCTATATGCATTGATATATACGGTTTGTGATTTCTGGGTTGTTGTTGGGTTTTATATCTTCCCTTATATTTCAAAGTCCTTGCTTCTTCTATAATCATTATCATCCACAGTTAATGCCCTCTTCTATTTTCTATGATTTATACTCCCATTTCTAGTTCGGAGCTATTTCCTTTCGTTTCTTCTTCTTGCAATTAAGTACAGCTTGTAATGGTCCAGAATTCGCAGATATAAATTTCGGAATGAACATTGTTAATGTTCTAGGAAGGAAATTGTAATGGCACGATCTTGGCTTGTCAAATTACCAGAATACCTCGGAAAAGGCCGAATCATCAAGAAATATTTTCTTGATATTTAGAGATCAAAGTGAATACAAGAGTCGTGTAACATAGCACATGATGACGTTATGATCCGTGAATCATCATGTTCCATTTAGAAACTCAGCATGAATTACTGTAATATAATCACGTTGATCAAGTGTCATTATATTATACTAACTCATGCTTCAGCTCCCAACACTTCTTCAAGAATATTTCTATTTTAAACTCGAATGTTTCAGAATTTAGAAACTAAAATAGTTTCTTTTATAATATAATACAGATAGCGCGAAGAGGTAAATGATTTCAGATAAGAATAATTATAAAAATATCTTCAGAAGTATGGATGATATTTATAATAAAAGATACGATGATATCTTAGAATGTCTAATATCAGAGGATGATGAAGGATATTGTCTGCAGGGATTTAGAGTCAGGAGCAAGTATTCGTTAATGACTTCAGCAAGTACTGAATCATTTGGATTCTTTGAAGGCAGGTTCAGCCTTTGTGATTTGTCCACAGCCTCCTTCATACTTTGCTCAATCCATTTTCCAGTTCCAAAGCTTCTCTTTTTCTGAGCTTTGCCAATATACTATCCTTCATCATCCAACTTTTTACTGTTAAGGTCGTTTACAGTTTTTGCTGCTTCATCAGCATTTTTTAAAATTTCGAGAACTGGTTCGCAGTTTAGGGTGTTTTCAGAAATTTCTCATTCAAAGAATGTAAGTCTTGGAGGTAGACATTGTGCGTATATGTAATTGTTGATGTAGACATGCTGCGAGGTTTCAAAATACTGATTGCTGATTCTCAATAATTGGTATGGCAATTCTTGTTATAAGGTACGAATGAGTATATGATAGGGTTTCGATAATTATAATGATTTTTTTTTTTGGAAAGTCAAAGATCAGTGAAGTTGTTGGTAAGTTTATTGCTAATGTGGTGAATATAAACGATTCCCCGGTAACGTTGGCGAAAGGGCAACGTATCTATCGAGGTTATAATAAGACTGTTTTGATTGAGAAGTCAAAGTTGACTTGCTGGAGCTGTGACAAAACTGTCTATTTTGAAACGGAATTGAAAAGTTATTTTAGCTAGTAAATGCCAAAGGGTCTAACACGGATACGTGTCGAACTATGACTTGGGTTTTGAGAGTTTTTCAGGTGTATAACTGTGGGTAACATGTGGTTGGATCATCATCTCGATTGTTCCTTAGTTGAAGTGTCTTCAGGAATTTCAAAAGGTTTGAGCACATATTGTAATCGTTAATACATATGATGTTCTAACACAGTTTTGAAGTCAAAGTATAGCTTTGAAAGATATAGGAATCTAAGAGTGATGATACTGGTTATATTTTGAATTGAATTATGCGATTTCAAAATCAGAATATGTAATTGAATTTGAATGAGTATGATTGTTTTGATTTATATGAAAGAATGGCTATTGTTGTGAAAGTAGGGAGTATAGTTGATGATTGCTGAATCAGTTTCGAAAAATGTAATATATTAATTGTGAATTTATATATCTCTCGGGTATTACCTACCCGTTAAAAAAAATTTCACAATTAATATTTTGTACAAAAGAAGTTTATTACAGTCTTTATGAAAATATATGTGTATATTTTCTTTAGATGTAATATAGATTTAATGAGTTAATATTAAATTAAACTCATTTGTTTAATGGTTGGAACTAGAATTGAGTAATCCCTAAAATTTTATAAATTGCATAAGTATTTCTTCAATAATATTGAAATTATGAATCATTATTTTGTTATTTGTTGGTTTTCGTGAAATTCTTGTGAACTTCGCAAGGTACAAATGATGTTATTTGAAAAGTTTCGAGTACATCGATGATGAAAGTGTAAAATCAAACATATATTGGAATAATACACTTGATTTATTATGAATTGGATTTTTATTGAATTGAGACAGAGATTGTAATTAACGATGGTTAAGTTGCGGACGAAGGACGTACATCATTGCATATTTGTAATATGAATTAACTGAGTAGTTAAGATTCACACATAATAGCTTAGTACGGGAAGATTTATTATGGTTTAAAAATTTATACATATAAAATATACATATAAATCTTTCGATTGGAAATGAGTTAATACTTCATAACTCGTTGATACAATATATTTGTTGTTGATTCGTAATGATGTCCACAATGATTCTTGAACTGACAGAGTTTGTGATGTTACAGGTGCTGTTGATTCTGACGATACTGACGGCACTGACTGTGTTGATGGTGCTACGGTCCTGTTGATGCTGTTGGTAAAACAATTCTAGCTTGTAAATCATACACCATTTTCGATCAAAGTTTCTACTCTACCATCTCCGTTCACTCATCTGATTTACGGTCAGAATTAAATAATCTCTAAGATTTTGGAGATTACATAACTGCCGCAGAGATATCTCTTCAATGAAGTTTATGAATTAATACTTCACCGTTTGTTGTTGTTGTTGATATTCCTGGATATTTACAGGGCGTATGACGTTGATGTTTGAGATACAGATTGTGATGTTGCGGTGTGGGATGTGGATGTTGTTGGTGGTGGTGGTGATGGTACTGTTGGTGTTGCTGATGGTGGTACTGTTTATACTACTGGTGCTGCTGCTGGTGTTTGTAACCTTTGCACCATATTCTCCAAAGCCACTACCCGAGCGTGAAGCTCATTGACTTCTTCTATTACACCGGGGTGATTGTCGATTCGGACGAGCGGATAAATAAAATCTAGAATTTGGTGTAGTATGTAATCGTGACGAGATACTCTAGAAATAAGAGAGAAAATGGTGTTTCGAATAGGTTCGCCGGTAAGTACTTCAGGTTCTTTGCCAAGAGGGCAATGTGGTGGATAGAAGGGATCACCTTCTTCTTGTCTCCAATGATTAAGGAGGCTACGAACCCATCCCCAATTCATCCAGAATAGATGATGACTAATTGGTTGATCCATTCCGGTCACACTGCGTTCGGAACTTGAGTGGGATTTCATTTCCGAATCCGAGGGACTTAAACTAATGACGAATTCCATTTCATACGATTGAATAAAGAATTTTTCGATATGAAATGATTTTTCGGCTATCGGGTGGTATTCTAATTATATAGAGCAAAAGGTTTCGTAGATTATGGAGGAATTTACGGAATATGTCAGGCAAAGTTTACAGTAACAGATACGCTAAGATATGAATTAGCAGATACGCTAAGATATAAATTTTGTCTATACACTATTCATGCAATCAATGCAATAAGATGTGTCTAGACTAAGAATGATAAGCAAGTAATTTCCGACAAAAATTATAAGCAAAACTTTTGACATGCAGACACGGTCGAAGTTCAGACTCACTAATGCATCCTAATGACTATCAGTTAGACACACTAATGCAGACCTGGTTCGCTAAGACCACCGCTCTGATACTAACTGAAAGGACCCGTTCATATACATTATAAACGATTCACAATAGTTGATTACATCGCGAGGTATTTGACCTCTATATGATACATTTTACAAACATTGCATTCGTTTTTAAAAGACAAACTTTCTTTACAACGAAAGTAGACAGCATGTACACCATTTCATAATACATCCAACTATAATTGGCTTAATAATAATCTTGATGAACACAATGACTCGAATGCAACGTCTTTCAAAATATGCCATGAATGACTCCAAGTAATATCCTTAAAATGAGCTAATGCACAGCGGAAGATTTCGTTAATACCTGAGAATAAACATGCTTTAAAGTGTCAACCAAAAGGTTGGTGAGTTCATAGGTTTATCATAACAATCATTTCAATATATTAATAGACCACAAGATTTCCGTTTATAAATATATGTACACTCGCAAGTGTATAAAAGTATTCTATAAGTTGTAAGCACCCGGTAACAAACCTTAACGTTCATGTTTTACCCTCTGAAGTACACCAGATCAGGTGTGTTTAAAATAACCTCGAAGTACTAAAGCATCCCATAGTCAGGATGGGGTTTGTCAGGCCCAATAGATCTATCTTTAGGATTCGCGCCTACCGTACATAGACAAGTAGTTTAATGTTACCAAGCTAAGGGTATATTTCTGGTTTAAACTCATATAGAATTAGTTTTAGTACTTGTGCCTATTTTGTAAAATATTTATAAAACAGCGCATGTATTCTCAGCCCAAAAATATATATAAAAAGGGAGTAATGAAACTCACAATACTGTATTTCGTAGTAAAAATACATATAACGTCATTTAACAAGTGCAAGGTTGGCCTCGGATTCACGAACGTATCAATATTGAGATTCAATATTGCAGGAAAGTACGTAGACGCAATGGAGATGATAAACACTAGATTGACCTCACGAGCATACCCATGAACTATACCCATCACCTCCATAGCTATAACCCATAATTTCCTTAGTTTCGACTCATTCAAAAAAACTATTTTGAAATCACTCGGACAGTACTCCGTCGTAATATTTTATGTATACTAATAATATCTTGAAATAATACAGAGCAATATATATATATATATATATATATATATATATATATATATATATATATATATATATATATATATAAATCGATTGAGAGAGTTTAGAGAAATATATTTTCAAGTTTCTATGAAATAATGAAACCTATTGAATTCTATTTATAATAGATTTTTGAATTATTAAAGTGAATTATTAAAGTATGAATTATTAAAGTGAATTATTAAAGTATGAATTATTAAAGTGAATTATTAAAGTATGAATTATTAAAGTGAATTATTAAAGTATGAATTATTAAAGTGAATTATTAAAGTATGAATTATTAAAGTGAATTATTAAAGTATGAATTATTAAAGTGAATTATTAAAGTATGAATTATTAAAGTGAATTATTAAAGTTAAAGTAAAGTAAAGGTAAAGTTAAAGTATAGTAAAAGTATAAAAACTATGTATGTATAATACGCGTATAAATATATATAATATTAATTTAAATCATTATATATATTTAATGAAATAAAATATAAATATCGTTATATTTATTATACTGGTTAAGTAATGAGTTGTCAAAAGTGATTCTAGATATTTATAAAAGTTATATACGTTTTAATAATAAAGTTCTTTTTAAACTGAAAACGTCTTTGTACGTTTGAAAATAAATTAATAGAATATTTTGGAAACCAATTCTCCACTAACTTTTGTCTAACTTTCGTAAATGACACTTTTTGTTTTTATTTATAAATAGCTTTACAAATTATTCTGAATATCGTTAAGAGGAATAGATTTTCTCAAATCATAGTGGACCTTTCAATAGAGACTTGTAATCATAATTCAATGTTTATGATAATTCAATCATTTAATATATATTTTTTTTAATTTCGTCAAAAATCATATTAAAACAAATATGTTCGTGTAAAGTATTATACGTTTAATACTTTATTAATATTCTCAAGTTATAATATATATATATATATATATATATATATATATATATATATATATATATATATATATATATATATATATATATATATACATATACATATCTATTTATATATAACGGTTCGTGAATCGTCGGAATTTGGTCGAGGTTATAATGAATGTATGAACACAGTTTAAAATTCTTGAGATTTAACTTAACAAACTTTGCTTATCGTGTCAGAATAATATAAAGATTAAAGTTTAAATTTGGTCGGAAATTTCCGGGTCGTCACACCATGCTTGTATGATATTGTGTAAAAATTGCATTCAAGAAACTTATTTTGTTGTAACATATTTGTATTGTAAACCATTATGTAATGGTCGTGTGTAAACAGGATATTTTAGATTATCATTATTTGATAATCTACATAAAGCTTTTTAAACCTTTATTGATGAAATAAAGGTTATGGTTTGTTTTAAAAATGAATGCAGTCTTTGAATAACATCTCATATAGAGGTCAAAACCTCGCAACGAAATCAATTAATATGGAACGTTTTTAATCAATAAGAACGGGACATTTCAGTTGGTATCCGAGCGTTGGTCTTAGAGAACCAGAATTTTGCATTAGTGTGTCTTATCGAGTTTGTTAGGATGCATTAGTGAGTCTGGACTTCGACCGTGTTTACTTGAAAAATGATTGCTTAACAAATTTTGTTGGAAACTATATATTTTTAACATGTGAATATTATGTGATATATTAATCTCTTAACGCGTTTGATATTATGTGATAGATGTCTACCTCTAGAACAAGTCCCATTGACTCACCTAATAATAATGAAGAGTCAAATGTAAATTGGAATGATTCGTGGACTGATTCACAAGTTCCCGAAGAGGAACCGGAAGAAGAGTCGGAACCGGAAGAAGAATCGGAACCGGAAGAAGAATCGGAACCGGATGAAGAAATAGAACCGGTGGGGGAAATAATAAAACGGTTAAGTAAAAGAAAATCCTCAACCAACCGACCAAGGTTAATTATGGTCAATGGTGTTTTCGCCAAGGAAGCAAAATATTGGGAGGATTACCAATTCTCCGATGAATCGGATTCCGACGAGAATTCCGATGATGTTATAGAAATTACCCCAACTGAATTTAAAAAGGCAAAAGAAAATAATAATGGAAAGGGCATAAAAATAGAGAAATCTAATTCCAACCCCGATGAACTTTATATGTATCGTCAACCCCCGAAGTCCTTAAGTTGTAGCAATGACCCGGGAACCTCTAAACCACCAAGTTTTTCTAAACCAATGTGGAAAACGACGACTCGTATTAGGGGAACATCATATATCCCTAGAAACTTGGCAAAACGAACCAAAACCGAAGAAGAAGAAACAAGCGAGTCGGAATAAGATAGTTGTATTCGTGTGGTGTAATATATGTAATATAGTGTGCTTATGCTTTATGATATATGTAAAAATTGCTTGTATTAATAAGTATTTTTTTTATGAATCTAACTCTTGTCTATTTTACAGTATAAAAACACAAAATGGATAGACAACCCAATATTTTAAGAGACCTACCCGGAGACATGATTGATGAAATCTTGTTTAGAGTCAGAATTCTTCGGCACAACTATTTAAGGCGAGATCAGTTTGTAAGACATTCGAAGAACGTTCCAAGAATGCCTTGGTTTATAAAAGGCTTTCGTTCGAAAGATGGGGGATATCACATTGGGAAATCCATAAGTTACGATGTGTTTACTTTGACGCATATATTGCGGGGAACCCAAATACTATTTTACGCAATGGGTTAAGAAATTATTTTGACTCAATATATCCGAATATTGGACTTCGTGATTTAGAAAAAGCGGCTAACATGAAACATAAAGAAACATGTTATGCTTACGGATTAGTAATGTTCGATTCTCACCAAAGTGAGAACAAGAACATCGGGCTACAACTATTAAACAAAACGTTCCCACAAGTGATGGAGTCGGTAATTGGGGTAAGAAATGAGGTTTTTAGATTGTTACGGGACTGTTGGACATTACGTAACCCTCGTCCCTTTGACGACGTTACAACACGTTGTCTTATCAACAGCCATAACGGTTATGTTCCACAAGACCAAGGATGGAAAGTAATCCTAGTAAAACCAGAATGCATGACTTGTTTCTGGACGTATGAATTACGTGTCTTTATTGCCTTTGCTGAACGACTTGTGTACTAGCTAGAATTATCTTCACAACCATCTTGTATCAAATTTATTGTGTGCTATATTTCATGCTATATGTAAAATAAGCGGTATTGTAAGTTTGTAAAATATTGTGTAAAAGTTTGAACGCGAAATATTATTATAATCAGTTTTTCATATAGAATTGTAGTAGTTGAATTGTATATTAGCTACTAAGTATGAACTTAACGGGTAGGTACTACCCGAATTTAAACTTATAAAACGCTGATATGAAGAAAAAGCTTTTATAAATGAGTTTATATTATGCTACGAAATACTATTAACTACTCTTAATATTCTGTATGATTAACTTGTTCCATTTGACTATTTTGAAGGAAATGGCACCGACTACTCGACACACCGTGAATATGAATGAAGAGGACTTCCGTACTTTTTTAGCTTCAAACATAGCCGCAGTACAGGCTGCGCTACATACCAACAATAACCTTGGATCTAGCAGTACAGGAAATCGTGTAGGATGCACCTACAAAGAATTCACTACCTGCAAACCTTTGGAATTTGATGGAACCGAAGGACCGATCGGATTGAAACGGTGGACCGAGAAGGTCGAATCGGTGTTTGCCATAAGTAAGTGTACTGAAGAGGACAAAGTGAAGTACGCTACGCATACCTTCACAGGTTCTGCGTTAACATGGTGGAATACCTATCTAGAGCAAGTGGGACAAGACGATGCGTACGCAATACCGTGGTCAGCATTCAAGCACTTGATGAACGAGAAGTACCGTCCCAGAACCGAGGTCAATAAGCTCAAGACAGAACTTAGAGGGTTACGAACCAAAGGATTTGATATTACCACGTACGAAAGACGATTCACAGAATTGTGCCTATTGTGTCCGGGAGCATTCGAAGATGAGGAAGAGAAGATTGACGCGTTTGTGAAAGGATTACCAGAAAGAATCCAAGAAGATATAAGTTCACACGAGCCCGCCTCCATACAACAGGCATGTAGAATGGCTCACAAACTAGTGAACCAGATTGAAGAAAGAATTAAAGAACAGACTGCTGAAGAGGCCAATGTGAAGCAAGTCAAAAGAAAGTGGGAGGAAAACGGTGATAAGAATCACCAATACAACAACAACAGCAATTACAACAATAATCGCAACAATTATCTCAACAATCGCAACATCAATCGCAACTACAACAAACGGTCCAACAACAACAACAACTACAACAATCATCTCAACAACAATAATAACCACAACAACAACAACAACAATCAGAAGTAGCTATGCCAAAGGTGTGAAAAGTATCACTCGGGGTTCTGCACCAAATTTTGCAATAAGTGTAAAAGAAATGGTCATAGCGCGGCGAAGTGTGAGGTCTACGGACCAGGGGTTAATAGAACGAAAGGAACAAATGGTGTCGGAATGAGTAATGGCGGAGCAAGTAGTGTCGGAGCAAGTTATGCCAATGTAGTTTGTTATAAATGTGGAAAATCGGGCCACATTATTAGAAATTGCCCGAACCAGGAGAACACGAATAGACAAGGCCGCGGAAGAGTTTTCAATATTAATGCGGCAGAGGCACAGGAAGACCCGGAGCTTGTTACGGGTACGTTTCTTATTGACAATAAATCTGCTTACGTTTTATTTGATTCGGGTGCGGATAGAAGCTATATGAGTAGAGATTTTTGTGCTAAATTAAGTTGTCCATTGACGCCTTTGGATAGTAAATTTTTACTCAAATTAGCAAATGGTAAATTAATTTCAGCAGATAATATATGTCAGAATTGAGAAATTAAACTGGTTAGCGAAACATTTAAGATTGATTTGATACCAGTAGAGTTAGGGAGTTTTGATGTGATAATCGGTATGGACTGATTGAAAGAAGTGAAAGCAGAGATCGTTTGTTACAAAAATGCAATTCGCATTATACGAGAAAAAGGAAAACCCTTAATGGTGTACGGAGAAAAGGGCAACACGAAGCTACATCTTATTAGTAATTTGAAGGCACAAAAACTAATAAGAAAAGGTTGCTATGCTGTTCTAGCACACGTCGAGAAAGTACAAACTGAAGAAAAGAGCATCAATGATGTTCCCATTGCAAAAGAATTTCCCGATGTATTTCTGAAAGAATTACCGGGATTACCCCCACATCGATCCGTTGAATTTCAAATAGATCTTGTACCAGGAGCTGCACCAATAGCTCGTGCTCCTTACAGACTCGCACCCAGCGAGATGAAAGAACTGCAAAGCCAATTACAAGAACTTTTAGCGCGTGGTTTCATTCGACCAAGCACATCACCGTGGGGAGCTCCTGTTTTGTTTGTCAAGAAGAAAGATGGTACATTCAGGTTGTGTATCGACTACCGAGAGTTGAACAAACTTACCATCAAGAACCGCTACCCACTACCGAGAATCGACGACTTATTTGATCAACTACAAGGCTCGTCTGTTTATTCAAAGATTGACTTACGTTCTGGGTATCATCAAATGCGGGTGAAAGAAGATGATATTCCAAAGACTGCTTTCAGAACACGTTACGGTCATTACGAGTTTATGGTCATGCCGTTTGGTTTAACTAATGCACCAGCTGTGTTCATGGACCTTATGAACCGAGTGTGTGGACCATACCTTGACAAGTTTGTCATTGTTTTCATTGATGACATACTTATTTACTCAAAGAATGACCAAGAACACGGTGAACATTTGAGAAAGGTGTTAGAAGTATTGAGGAAGGAAGAATTGTACGCTAAGTTTTCAAAGTGTGCATTTTGGTTGGAAGAAGTTCAATTCCTCGGTCACATAGTGAACAAAGAAGGTATTAAGGTGGATCCGGCAAAGATAGAAACTATTGAAAAGTGGGAAACCCCGAAAACTCCGAAACACATACGCCAGTTTTTAGGACTAGCTGGCTACTACAGAAGGTTCATCCAAGACTTTTCTAGAATAGCAAAACCCTTGACTGCATTAACGCATAAAGGGAAGAAATTTGAATGGAATGATGAACAAGAGAAAGCATTTCAGTTATTGAAGAAAAAGCTAACTACGGCACCTATATTGTCATTGCCTGAAGGGAATGATGATTTTGTGATTTATTGTGACGCATCAAAGCAAGGTCTCGGTTGTGTATTAATGCAACAAACGAAGGTGATTGCTTATGCGTCTAGACAATTGAAGATTCACGAACAAAATTATACGACGCATGATTTGGAATTAGGCGCGGTTGTTTTTGCATTAAAGACTTGGAGGCACTACTTATATGGGGTCAAAAGTATTATATATACCGACCACAAAAGTCTTCAACACATATTTAATCAGAAACAACTGAATATGAGGCAGCGTAGGTGGATTGAATTATTGAATGATTACGACTTCGAGATTCGTTACCACCCGGGGAAGGCAAATGTGGTAGCCGATGCCTTGAGCAGGAAGGACAGAGAACCCATTCAAGTAAAATCTATGAATATAATGATTCATAATAACCTTACTACTCAAATAAAGGAGGCGCAACAAGGAGTTTTAAAAGAGGGAAATTTAAAGGATGAAATACCCAAAGGATCGGAGAAGCATCTTAATATTCGGGAAGACGGAACCCGGTATAGGGCTGAAAGGATTTGGGTACCAAAATTTGGAGATATGAGAGAAATGGTACTTAGAGAAGCTCATAAAACCAGATACTCAATACATCCTGGAACGGGGAAGATGTACAAGGATCTCAAGAAACATTTTTGGTAGCCGGGTATGAAAGCCGATGTTGCTAAATACGTAGGAGAATGTTTGACGTGTTCTAAGGTCAAAGCTGAGCATCAGAAACCATCAGGTCTACTTCAACAACCCGAAATCCCGGAATGGAAATGGGAAAACATTACCATGGATTTCATCACTAAATTGCCAAGGACTGCAAGTGGTTTTGATACTATTTGGGTAATAGTTGATCGTCTCACCAAATCAGCACACTTCCTACCAATAAGAGAAGATGACAAAATGGAGAAGTTAGCACGACTGTATTTGAAGGAAGTCATCTCCAGACATGGAATACCAATCTCTATTATCTCTGATAGGGATGGCAGATTTATTTCAAGATTTTGGCAGACATTACAGCAAGCATTAGGAACTCGTCTAGACATGAGTACTGCCTATCATCCACAAACTGATAGGCAGAGTGAAAGGACGATACAAATGCTTGAAGACATGCTACGAGCATGTGTTATTGATTTCAGAAACAGTTGAGATCGACATCTACCATTAGCAGAATTTTCCTACAACAACAGCTACCATTCAAGCATTGAGATGGTGCCGTTTGAAGCACTTTATGGTAGAAAGTGCAGGTCTCCGATTTGTTGGAGTGAAGTGGGGGATAGACAGATTACGGGTCCAGAGATTATACAAGAAACTACCGAGAAGATCATCCAAATTCAACAACGGTTGAAAACCGCCCAAAGTCGACAAAAGAGCTACGCTGACATTAAAAGAAAAGATATAGAATTTGAAATTGGAGAGATGGTCATGCTTAAAGTTGCACCTTGGAAAGGCGTTGTTCGATTTGGTAAACGAGGGAAATTAAATCCAAGGTATATTGGACCATTCAAGATTATTGATCGTGTCGGACCAGTAGCTTACCGACTTGAGTTACCTCAACAACTCGCGGCTGTACATAACACTTTCCACATCTCGAATTTGAAGAAATGTTTTGCTAAAGAAGATCTCACTATTACGTTAGATGAAATCCAAATCAATGAAAAACTTCAATTCATCGAAGAACCCGTCGAAATAATGGATCGTGAGGTTAAAAGACTTAAGCAAAACAAGATACCAATTGTTAAGGTTCGATAGAATGCTCGTAGAGGACCCGAGTTCACCTGGGAGCATGAAGATTAGATGAAGAAGAAATACCCGCATCTATTTCCAGAAGATTCGTCAACACCTTCAACAGCTTAAAATTTCGGGACGAAATTTATTTAACGGGTAGGTACTGTAGTGACCCGAACTTTTCCATGTTTATATATATTAATTGAGATTGATATTTACATGATTAAATGTTTCCAACATGTTAAGCAATCAAACTTGTTAAGACTTGATTAATTGAAATATGTTTCATATAGACAATTGACCACCCAAGTTGACCGGTGATTCACGAACGTTAAAACTTGTAAAAACTATATGATGACATATATATGGATATATATATAGTTAACATGATACTATGATAAGTAAACATATCATTAAGTATATTAACAATGAACTACATATGTAAAAACAAGACTACTAACTTTATGATTTTTAAACGAGACATATATGTAACGATTATCGTTGTAAAGACATTTAATGTATATATATCATCTTAAGAGATATTCATACATGATAATATCATGATAATATAATAATTTAAAATCTCATTTGATATTATAAACATTGGGTTAACAACATTTAACAAGATCGTTAACCTAAAGGTTTCAAAACAACACTTACATGTAACGACTAACGATGACTTAACGACTCAGTTAAAATGTATATACAAGTAGTGTTTTAATATGTATTTATAAACTTTTGAAAGACTTCAATACACTTATCAAAATACTTCTACTTAACAAAAATGCTTACAATTACATCCTCGTTCAGTTTCATCAACAATTCAACTCGTATGCACCCGTATTCGTACTCGTACAATACACAGCTTTTAGATGTATGTACTATTGGTATATACACTCCAATGATCAGCTCTTAGCAGCCCGTGTTAGTCACCTAACACATGTGAGAACCATCATTTGGCAACTAGCATGAAATATCTCATAAAATTACAAAAATATGAGTAATCATTCATGACTTATTTACATGAAAACAAAATTACATATCCTTTATATCTAATCCATACACCAACGACCAAAAACACCTACAAACACTTTCATTCTTCAATTTTATTCATCTAATTGATCTCTCTCAAGTTCTATCTTCAAGTTCTAAGTGTTCTTCATAAATTCTATAAGTTCTAGTTACATAAAATCAAGAATACTTTCAAGTTTGCTAGCTCACTTCCAATCTTGTAAGGTGATCATCCAACCTTAAGAAATCTTTGTTTCTTACAGTAAGTTATCATTCTAATACAAGGTAATAATCATATTCAAACTTTGGTTCAATTTCTATAACTATAACAATCTTATTTCAAGTGATGATCTTACTTGAACTTGTTTTCGTGTCATGATTCTGCTTCAAGAACTTCGAGCCATCCAAGGATCCGTTGAAGCTAGATCCATTTTTCTCTTTTCCAGTAGGTTTATCCAAGGAACTTAAGGTAGTAATGATGTTCATAACATCATTCGATTAATACATATAAAGCTATCTTATTCGAAGGTTTAAACTTGTAATCACTAGAACATAGTTTAGTTAATTCTAAACTTGTTCGCAAACAAAAGTTAATCCTTCTAACTTGACTTTTAAAATCAACTAAACACATGTTCTATATCTATATGATATGCTAACTTAATGATTTAAAACCTGGAAACACGAAAAACACCGTAAAACCGGATTTACGCCGTCGTAGTAACACCGCGGGCTGTTTTGGGTTAGTTAATTAAAAACTATGATAAACTTTGATTTAAAAGTTGTTATTCTGAGAAAATGATTTTTATTATGAACATGAAACTATATCCAAAAAATATGGTTAAACTCAAAGTGGAAGTATGTTTTCTAAAATGGTCATCTAGACGTCGTTCTTTCGACTGAAAGGACTACCTTTACAAAAACGACTTGTAACTTATTTTACCGACTATAAACCTATACTTTTTCTGTTTAGATTCATAAAATATAGTTCAATATGAAACCATAGCAATTTGATTCACTCAAAACGGATTTAAAATGAAGAAGTTATGGGTAAAACAAGATTGGATAATTTTTCTCATTTTAGCTACGTGAAAATTGGTAACAAATCTATTCCAACCATAACTTAATCAACTTGTATTGTATATTATGTAATCTTGAGATACCATAGACACGTATACAATGTTTTGACCTATCATGTCGACACATCTATATATATTTCCGAACAACCATAGACACTCTATATGTGAATGTTGGAGTTAGCTATTGAGGTTGATTCCAAAATATATATAGTTTGAGTTGTGATCAATACTGAGATACGTATACACTGGGTCGTGGATTGATTCAAGATAATATTTATCGATTTATTTCTGTACATCTAACTGTGGATAACTAGTTGTAGGTTACTAACGAGGACAGCTGACTTAATAAACTTAAAACATCAAAATATATTAAAAGTGTTGTAAATATATTTTGAACATACTTTGATATATATGTATATATTGTTATAGGTTCGTGAATCAACCAGTGGCCAAGTCTTACTTCCCGACGAAGTAAAAATCTGTGAAAGTGAGTTATAGTCCCACTTTTAAAATCTAATATTTTTGGGATGAGAATACATGCAGGTTTTATAAATGATTTACAAAATAGACACAAGTACGTGAAACTACATTCTATGGTTGAATTATCGAAATCGAATATGCCCCTTTTTATTAAGTCTGGTAATCTAAGAATTAGGGAACAGACACCCTAATTGACGCGAATCCTAAAGATAGATCTATTGGGCCTAATAAACCCCATCCAAAGTACCGGATGCTTTAGTACTTCGAAATTTATATCATATCCGAAGGGTGTCCCGGAATGATGGGGATATTCTTATATATGCATCTTGTTAATGTCGGATACCAGGTGTTCACCATATGAATGATTTTTATCTCTATGTATGGGATGTGTATTGAAATATGAAATCTTGTGGTCTATTGTTACGATTTGATATATATAGGTTAAACCTATAACTCACCAACATTTTTGTTGACGTTTAAAGCATGTTTATTCTCAGGTGAATACTAAGAGCTTCCGCTGTTGCATACTAAAATAAGGACAAGATTTGGAGTCCATGTTTGTATGATATTGTGTAAAAACTGCATTCAAGAAACTGATTTCGATGTAACATATTTGTATTGTAAACCATTATGTAATGGTCGTGTGTAAACAGGATATTTTAGATTATCCTTATTTGATAATCTACGTAAAGCTTTTTAAACCTTTATTAATGAAATAAAGGTTATAGTTTGTTTTAAAAGTGAATGCAGTCTTTGAAAAACGTCTCATATAGAGGTCAAAACCTCGCAACAAAATCAATTAATATGGAACGTTTTTAATCAATAAGAACGGGACATTTCAGGCGTCTCCTCAGGGTCCTTGTCGGAATCCTCCTCGCTGAAGTCATCGGATGATGAGTCGTCTGAATCATCTGAGGGTGGATCTACTCGACCGGTGGTCATCAGTTAGTCTGCTAGGCGGGATCAGCACGACACGTCCATCAGCAAGGCGTCTGACCCAATGTCCTCGCTCATTACGGAAAGGACCGTCCTCATTTCCCTTAGGAATCACAGCACCACCGGAATGGTGATGTGGCTTCGGGGGTCCTGGGCTAGGTGGAGCTGGAATCTCCTCTGGGTCCCCGTCTCCATCGGAGATGATCATCAGGTCAGGTGTGTGGCTACTGTCCCCAGAGGATGAATCGCCAGAGTCACTGGAGGGTAGCGATGACGGGATCTGTGAGTCGGCAGCAGTAGCAGGCGAGGTGGCAGATGAATCTGAGTCGCTGTCCAAGTCAATGATGATGGGCGGGATATCCGACATCTGAACAAGGAAAAATAACTTTTTCCATGTCAGTAAGTCATATAGCAAGCATGTATTAGGCAAAGTAACTATGACAGTCTAGATCATCTATAGCAGTAAGTAGCATGGCAATAATAACAAATCCTACAGAGGTATCATGCAATCGAAAGCAGATAGTATCATGCAGTAGGGAAAACAAGTAGCAGTATATGACATATAGCAGTAAAAGTAAGCAGCAGCATGCAGCTAGTTTGGCAGAAATAAGTAAACCAGCAAGTTGTAGATTAGTCCTATTAGTGAATCCTACTCGGTCCGGTCTAGACTCACTAATGCAACCTAATTCCCTACAACCAATGCTCTGATACCAAATGTGATGCCCCGTACAAAATTAACGTGTACGGATCATCAACAACAGGATCATTACAAGGTCAAACACTATATGCTATTTTAAAATAAGTTTGCATTCATAAGAAAGGGTGACGTCATAACCAACATCAAAAGTTTTACAACCGATAGTAGGCTTCTACGAATAGAATCAATTAACATAAGTACGATACCCAATGGTCATTACAAATTCATTGTTTCAAAAGTAACATAGTTGTGAATGCAAGGTAAACGTTTCATGCAGAGACATCTCTAACAAAAGCAGCGGGAGTCTACACAGCAAGACTACTACAACGGAAGCATCAAACCTCTAAGCACCTGAGAAAACATGCTTAAAAATGTCAACACGAATGTTGGTGAGCTATAGTTTAAGTATAACAGTAATGTAAGGTAGGCCACGAGATTTCGTATTTCAAAACAGTATGAAAAGTATATGTTCAACCGTGGGCACTTGGTAACTAACTTAACGTAATATCACCCCCTAAAAGTACACTTGGCGAGTGCGTAAGTTTACGAAGTATTAAACACCCGTTAAATGCTAGCGCTACTAGCCCGAGTGGAGATGTCAAACCCTATGGATCCATTTCTAAGATTCGCGTTCACCGGTTCAAAAACCAATGACTAAACGTTACCGAGCTAATGGGAAAGTTTATGTTGTTGTATAACCCACACATATATAATGATTAAGTACTCGTGCCTAGTATGTAAAGTGTAAAAAGCACATTTATTCTCAGTTCCCAAAATTGTTAAAGTAAAAGGGGATGCTGTAACTCACAGTAAAAAGTAGTAAAGTCGGTACGAGATAAGTAAGCAAGTAGTTGGTCCGAAAGGTCCTCAACCTAAGTCAAAAGTTACTAAGTCAGTAAATCGTTCCCAAAGGTTTAAAAGTATGTAAATTAGGTCTTAAGTATCACCATCACCAACAACATAAGTAAAAAGTAAAGTAAGTTTTCAATCAAGAATAGAGATCGAAACAAAGGCTGAATTCGTTCAGCTGCCACGACCTCTATACAAACTGAAATGAGGTGAGACCGGTGGCCCTGGCTCCGTATATGAGTCCTTTAACCACTACCCAATTTTCAGAACTAAAATCGTCTTCGTTTGACCGTGGCGACGGTTTAAGTGCGAGTAGGTCAGAAATTTCAGCACAACGTCAAAAGGGCGTAGTGACTTTCGGAAGGCTATAAATCCTAAACCGTAAGTTGGATTAAGACGAGTCTTAAATGAAAAGTCATCTAATCGAACTGAAAAATCTGGAAATCAACTTTTCCAGTAGCCCAGTAGCTTGATCAGATCCAGAAAACAGTAAGTAAAGTGCTCCTGTGGATTCTTGGTGCTTGATGCTCATCACGGTTCTCATCCTTGATGCTTATAGCTTCAAGTGTACAACTCGTTGATGTGTTTGCATCATCTTTACCAAGTTTTGACCATCATAACACTAGTGTATGTCTAGGATAAATAGCACAACTCATTTAAGGGTTGTAAGAAGTTTGATGAACCAAAGTTACATCAAGATCTTAGATCCGACACATACATGAGTTCTAATAGTAATATTAAGCTATAAACTTGAATGTAAACTAAATAAACAAGATCTTAATTTGTAGAACTTAGATCTTAGTTAGATCTTGAAGATCCTAGACTAGAAAGTCTAGATCTAGTGTTCTTAAGTTAAACTCTAAGTTATGGAACTTGGATCTTTACTTTAATAAAACCATAAGTTTTGAAACTTAGATTTTTATTTTGTAAAATTTATATAAGCTTATAAGCTTTTGTTTTAGACAAAATTGGAAGACCATAAGCTATAGAAACTTAGATCTAACATAAGTGTATGAAGTTATAACTAGAAAGTTAAACTTCCATGTTCTTGAACTTACAAAGTTTAAACTTTAGTTCCAAGAAAAATGAGATCAAGTTTAACTAGTAATACTTGACCAATATTATACAATCATGAATTTAAAACAAAAAAAATAAAGTAATCAACTAAAGTTACAAGTAACAAGTTCATGTTTGTTTCATACTTAAGAAGATTCAAGCCAAAACTTGGATCTTAAGAAAATAAATCTTAAGTTTACAAAACATGAACACAAGTAAGATCTTAAAGCTTATGAACTTTAGATCTTTATAATATTTCAAGTGTAGAACCATAAACTAACAATCTTAGATCATTGTTCTTGACTTCTCATCAAATAAAGGATGGAAGAAGCAAGATTCATGAAGATACAAACTATAAAGCTTGATCTTTAACAACAAACACTAACAAGTAAATTGATGATGATACTTGGTGATTTTTAAAGGAAAAAGAAGAAAGAAAAAAATAAAGTTGTTACTTACAATTTAGAGAGAAAAGTTGAGAGAAAAGAGGTGGTGTAAGTAAGTATGTGTAAAATGAAGTGTAAACTAGCATATAAGTAACAAAAAAAAAAATTTTGAACTCCCTCCCCCCACCATAGGCCGACGGTTTTGGGCTCCCAAAGAGGGGTGGTCAACTTGTTCTTTCATGTATGGGAGGGTGGTGTTCGCTAGGAAAGTGAATAAGTCAAATACATGGGAAAGAGATGCATGCATGCATGCTTGAGACATCTTTGTCTCCTACACCTTAATTAATCTTGTTTAATCCTTAATAAATCACTAGCATAAAAATGGGCTCACAATTAGTCCATTAAGTAATGTAGGGTGGGCTTTGATAATCCACGTCCATTAATATAAGTCCAAGTATAAGTATGTAACAAATTAGTAACAAGCTCAAGTAATTAACTACTTACATTAGTTAATTAGAAATAATTAATAATAATTAATTATGAATGTAAATAATATTTAAAATATTATTCGTGAAAAGCACGTGTCGAAAAGACGAGTCGGGACATGGAAAGTCAATTACGGTAACAAGTAAAATGTATAAGAATACATTTAGTACAACGCAAGTATTAATAATAAATATTAATAATATAAGTTGGAAAATCCAGGGTCGTTACAGTATGATCTGAGGCCCCACGAGGTAGAGCAACAACCGTGATGTTCGGCCAAGTAGAGATAACCGAGGAAGAAACCAAAAATTGGTCCAGTTTACTTATCTTTCTTCCATCTCTCGTTATCCAAGTGAACCGACGACCACCCAAAGGCAGATCAGAAAGAGAAGAATTGCAAATGAATTCGTTAAAATCAATCGCTTCTCTAAGATTAAAGATTGAGCCTTTTCTTTCTTCAATAGAATGAACCTAGTTAAAATCTCCAAAACAAAATCATAATCCATTAAGGCCAGTCATAACCGAAGAGAGATCATCCCAAAGGGCTTTTTTTATTGTGAATCCTGTGGTCCGTACACATTAATGAAAACCCTCTTTTCCGAATAACCTGTCCAATTTCCGAAGACAACTAAATAATGATTTCCCAAAATTGACCCTTCCATAGAGAAGTGATCTTTGCGTCAAATGGAGAGAATGCCCCCGGATGCACCAATTGATTCCTTAAAAGCAAAATCAATATCACCAGCCCCCCAGATTTTTCGAACAATCAAAATATCAACACACCCCAATTTAGTTTCTTGAATTGCGAGAAAGTCCAGAGTTTTAACAAACCTGAGATTATTGACCCATTCCTGCTTATCAACGGCATTTAAGCCGTTAGAATTGATAGAGAGCAAAATCATGGGAAACAATTTTTGAACACCAAAGCAAACCCAGGGTATTAAACCTAGGGTTTACCCATACACCTCGTCTTGCAACCTGGATCATCACAAAACAGAAAACCGATAGACTTACCAACCAATTTAGTTTTCGCATCTTTCGCGAAAAGGGAAATAACAGGAGGTTGATTTTGAGAACCTGCAGTGGACCTAGTTTTCGCCGAAGATACCTTTTGCTTTTCGGGCCCTTTCTTCCTCGCCGCCTCTTTGATATGCTAGAAACTTAATTTGCCAACAATCAGAATGCCCGATGAATCGCCAATTTTAATTGTAGAAGAGGTATGGATTTTAGATGGATGAGAATTGGGGAGATTACCATTTTTAGAAGAAAGTTTCTCATCCATCGGGGCAGGAGGAACAGGAGAGTCAAATAAATTCCCACAAAGTGGTCCAGGTGAATCTGACATAGGTCTAATTGTATCATCCGGGCCAACACATGGGCTTTTAATCGAACAAACATGATCAGATAATATTGGGCTTTTAGGCCTACTCTCCATAATATTATTAGGCTTTGGGCCCATCTCAGCTTCATTAGCAATATGGGGGTCATGAGACGAATTAACTTCCCCAGTAATATTCCCATTGAAATGGGCCCCATCATCATTTTTGGCTATGGGACAATTGAAATCTTCAACAACAGGCGCCACCCTAGGAGACAAAGAGGGTTCAATATTTATCTCTTGCACATTTTCCAAAGTATCTTCAACCACCGCATTGGACTCTTCACTGTCAGGCACAGAATCGGCATCCCCATTCGAGGAGTAAAAGAAATCAGTTAACCTTTCATCTTCATCTTCGAAAAGGTCTAACCCAATATCATCCTCCGGGGATCCATATTCCGGCCAAGATGAAAAATCCGGTAGCTCATCACTGCATAAGCTATCATCTTCTTTCGATATGAGAAACAAAGTTGGATCCAGACTTTCTACCATGATTTTAACTTTCCAGATAATATTGCCAATATAAATAGTTAACCATTCAGGGAATGGTTCCTTATCATAGGTGTGGACAAGAAACTTTCATCTGACCAGAGCCGAATGATCTGATGATAAAACCCTACCCCATTTATTCATCAAATTATACAGGGCCGAGAAATCTTTCAATGGAACAGACAACCCATCCATGTAAACCCAGACTAAACGACCAAACGTGTTGACATTTTTGCCCCAGGGTTAAACATCTGTAAACCAATTTAGAAGCCATTCAGTACCCCCCCTGAGGCTAGTTTAATAGCCCCAGCATTGGAAGAGAATTCCATGAGAACCGATAGCCCCCCAAGATATGTGATTTTACTGCCTTCAAGACCTTCGGTAGAGCATATCGAATGAATGTTTTGTAGAATATTGAAATCCCTAACTTCTCCAATAAGACATCTGTCCAGTAGTTATTGATCTACTAATCCCTCATCCAACATGAGATCACGCTGGATAACTTTTTTATTGGACAAAGCATCCACAAACGATCTCCCATCATTTTTAACCTTCCGGACTGGAGCTGGTTGATCCTTCTTATCAACGAAACGTACATCATCCACCTTCTTTTGAGAAACATCCTTCACTGGAGCTTTTGTATCTCGGTCATATTTTGCCACGTTTATATGTATCTCCGTGTCCCCAACAAAGACATTTGACAAACTTTCTTCCAACGTCCACCTCTCTCTAGCAAACCTCACAAAACTGAATTTCTTTCCGAGTTGAGATCTTTTTTTAGCAATGAAAACATCTACGACCTTGCCATACTTGCTAAAAAAATGTTTGAGGATTTCAATACCCCATTTTTCAGGAAAGTTGGTGAAGAAGAAAATCAATCACCGAATCGTCGTTAAATTTCTGAACTCTTGGTTGGGCCTTCATCTTTGATGTAGAGTTTTGATTGTTTCTTCTCCTTGTAACCTTGATCCATTCGTCTTCGCCTTCTTCATGTGCTTGCTGATGTTGTTCCTTTGGGAGAGAGGAACCGTCCATGAGAGAGTATATTTTAAATTTTAGTCTATTTTTTAACTTTTCTTAGTGTTGTTAGTAATAGAAAAAATGGTGCATAAGGAAATTATACAATTACTAAACCCTAAGAAGAATAAAAAGGAAAAGAACAATGGGGTTTTTGATATATTTTTAGAAGGAATGTTCGATAGTGACGAACGCCCTTCTAAACCAAAACAATGAAAATTGCCACATGAAATACGAGAGGCCTTGGTAAAATTCATAAAGGCCGTAGAGTGGGTATGTTGATAACTAAGTTTGAAATTCAATTCATGGCGATCCAAGAAACTATGGTGGTGAATGGGATGGGAATCAAGGGGGAGAAAGTTTGAAATTTAATTGGCCCGGCTACCTTGTGGGCAATTTGATTTGCTAGAAATGATGTGCTTTTTAATGGGTCATATACGTGTTATGTAACGACCCGAATTTTTTTACTTATACTTTTGTGCTGATTACTTTCACGAAACTGCGTATTTGTACGTACTGAGCTAGTTTATGCTCTGGGATCTTATTTCATGATAATTACTTTGGTTAATATCTTACAACGTACTATTAAGTGTTTGATCACTTAACTTGGTCCCCGAATGATTTTATGATCGTTAGTGTCACTTGACGTTTAGAACGAGCTATGTACTTGGTACACGTTTAACTTTTGTCATAATTGGAATATTATGACGGCGTAATACTAATTGTTATTTTCTAATAACAATTACTTGGCTTATTAGATGCTTAATTACGCTTAGTAATTTACTATGCACACTAGTTAGTCTTGTTGGACTTTCTAACTTGTTGGACTTTAGCCCACCCTACTCTAACTAATGGACCATTTAATTAGCCCAATTTTAATAAGTTTGTGACCCATATAAATGTAAGACAAAAACTCATTTATAAGAGCCAACATACTAGTATTTTTGTTAACCATAATCACAAATGTTGCATGGGATCCTAACAATAAGCACCACCTTTAGACCACCACTAACCAAAAAAGTAAAAAGGTGTCCCCCTTGTCCCCCCCCCATGTACCCACAGTTTTGGAAGACCACCACCACCATCACCACACTATAAATACAAGCCTTGATCATCCATTTTACACTTGATCTCATTCACATTTTACACACACTTACTCTCTAATTTTCTCTATAGTCTTTCTCTCTCTAAAAATTGTAAGTTTTAGATTTTCTTCTTCTTCTTCTCTTCTTCGTGTACATGACATCATCATCATAATATCAAGATTTTTAGCTTCTTGATCTTGTTATATCTTGTAGATTCAAACTTTGGTTTGAATCCTTCAAGAACATGAAATATTCAAGCTTTCTAGCTTTGAATCTTCATTACTTTGTTAGATCTAAGTTTTCTAGCTTATGATCCCTTTATTTTTTTTAAAGGTCAAAACTTGTGTTTATGATCTTCATGTAACTTGTAGATCTAGCTTTTTTACTTTAGGGATCTTCAAGAACATCAAAGATCCAAGCTTTCTAGCTTAGGGTTTCATTATTTTGTTCAAGATCTTAGCTTTTTTGCTTATGGTCTCATTACTTTTACTAGATCTTAGCTTTCTAGCTTATGGTCTCAGTAATCTTGTAAAGATCCAAGCTTTCTAGCTTAGAGTTTTCTTAATACTTGAGATCTAAGTTATTATTGTAGATCTCACTTACTTGGAACCTTTTTGTGATTTTTGTGATGATAAAGATCAAGTCTTCATCATCTCATATGATGAAGATGCATAGACTTGTGTCAAAAGGACAAAGGTTGAAGCTTTATTGTGTTTATGCAATAAAGAGACAACCTTGATGTTCAAAACTTGTAGAATGTTAGCTTTTACTCTTAGTTGTGTGTTGATGGTTGAAACTTGGTCAAAGTTGAAATGTCCCGTTCTTATTGATTAAAAACGTTCCATATTAATTGATTTCGTTGCGAGGTTTTGACCTCTATATGAGACGTTTTTCAAAGACTGCATTCATTTTTAAAACAACCCATAACCTTTATTTCATAAATAAAGGTTTAAAAAGCTTTACGTAGATTATCAAATAATGATAATCTAAAATATCCTGTTTACACACGACCATTACATAATGGTTTACAATACAAATATGTTACATCGAAATCAGTTTCTTGAATGCAGTTTTTACACAATATCATACAAACATGGACTCCAAATCTTGTCCTTATTTTAGTATGCAACAGCGGAAGATCTTAGTATTCACCTGAGAATAAACATGCTTTAAACGTCAACAAAAATGTTGGTGAGTTATAGGTTTAACCTATATATATCAAATTGTAACAATAGACCACAAGATTTCATATTTCAATACACATCCCATACATAGAGATAAAAATCATTCATATGGTGAACACCTGGTAACCGATAATAACAAGATGCATATATAAGAATATCCCCATCATTCCGGGACACCCTTCGGATATGATATAAATTTCGAAGTACTAAAGCATCCGGTACTTTGGATGGGGTTTGTTAGGCCCAATAGATCTATCTTTAGGATTCGCGTCAATTAGGGTGTCTGTTCCCTAATTCTTAGATTACCAGACTTAATAAAAAGGGGCATATTCGATTTCGATAATTCAACCATAGAATGTAGTTTCACGTACTTGTGTCTATTTTGTAAATCATTTATAAAACCTGCATGTATTCTCATCCCAAAAATATTAGATTTTAAAAGTGGGACTATAACTCACTTTCACAGATTTTTACTTCGTCGGGAAGTAAGACTTGGCCACTGGTTGATTCACGAACCTATAACAATATATACATATATATCAAAGTATGTTCAAAATATATTTACAACACTTTTAATATATTTTGATGTTTTAAGTTTATTAAGTCAGCTGTCCTCATTAGTAACCTACAACTAGTTGTCCACAGTTAGATGTACAGAAATAAATCGATAAATATTATCTTGAATCAATCCACGGCCCAGTGTATACGTATCTCAGTATTGATCACAACTTAAACTATATATATTTTGGAATCAACCTCAACCCTGTATAGCTAACTCCAACATTCACATATAGAGTGTCTATGGTTGTTCCGAAATATATATAGATGTGTCGACATGATAGGTCGAAACATTGTATACGTGTCTATGGTATCTCAAGATTACATAATATACAATACAAGTTGATTAAGTTATGGTTGGAATAGATTTGTTACCAATTTTCACGTAGCTAAAATGAGAAAAATTATCCAATCTTGTTTTACCCATAACTTCTTCATTTTAAATCCGTTTTGAGTGAATCAAATTGCTATGGTTTCATATTGAACTCTATTTTATGAATCTAAATAGAAAAGTATAGGTTTATAGTCGGAAAAATAAGTTACAAGTCGTTTTTGTAAAGGTAGTCATTTCAGTCGAAAGAACGACGTCTTGATGACCATTTTAGAAAACATACTTCCACTTTGAGTTTAATCCTAATTTTTGGATATAGTTTCATGTTCATAATAAAAATCATTTTCTCAGAATAACAACTTTAAAATCAAAGTTTATCATAGTTTTTAATTAACTAACCCAAAACAGCCCGCGGTGTTACTACGACGGCGTAAATCCGGTTTTACGGTGTTTTTCGTGTTTCCAGGTTTTAAATCATTAAGTTAGCATATCATATAGATATAGAACATGTGTTTAGTTGATTTTAAAACTCAAGTTAGAAGGATTAACTTTTGTTTGCGAACAAGTTTAGAATTAACTAAACTATGTTCTAGTGATTACAAGTTTAAACCTTCGAATAAGATAGCTTTATATGTATGAATCGAATGATGTTATGAACATCATTACTACCTTAAGTTCCTTGGATAAACCTACTGGAAAAGAGAAAAATGGATCTAGCTTCAATGGATCCTTGGATGGCTCGAAGTTCTTGAAGCAGAATCATGACACGAAAACAAGTTCAAGTAAGATCATCACTTGAAATAAGATTGTTATAGTTATAGAAATTGAACCAAAGTTTGAATATGATTATTACCTTGTATTAGAATGATAACCTACTGTAAGAAACAAAGATTTCTTGAGGTTGGATGATCACCTTACAAGATTGGAAGTGAGCTAGCAAACTTGAAAGTATTCTTGATTTTATGAAACTAGAACTTTTGAAATTTATGAAGAACACTTAGAACTTGAAGATAGAACTTGAGAGAGATCAATTAGATGAAGAAAATTGAAGAATGAAAGTGTTTGTAGGTGTTTTTGGTCGTTGGTGTATGGATTAGATATAAAGGATATGTAATTTTGTTTTCATGTAAATAAGTCATGAATGATTACTCATATTTTTGTAATTTTATGAGATATTTCATGCTAGTTTCCAAATGATGGTTCCCATATGTGTTAGGTGACTCACATGGGCTGCTAAGAGCTGATCATTGGAGTGTATATACCAATAGTACATACATCTAAAAGCTGTGTATTGTACGAGTACGAATACGGGTGCATACGAGTAGAATTGTTGATGAAACTGAACGAGGATGTAATTGTAAGCATTTTTGTTAAGTAGAAGTATTTTGATAAGTGTATTGAAGTCTTTCAAAAGTGTATAAATACATATTAAAACATTACATGTATATACATTTTAACTGAGTCGTTAAGTCATCGTTAGTCGTTACATGTAAGTGTTGTTTTGAAACCTTTAGGTTAACGATCTTGTTAAATGTTGTTAACTCAATGTTTATAATATCAAATGAGATTTTAAATTATTATATTATCATGATATTATCATGTATGAATATCTCTTAATATGATATATATACATTAAATGTCTTTACAACGATAATCGTTACATATATGTCTCGTTTAAAAATCATTAAGTTAGTAGTCTTGTTTTTACATATGTAGTTCATTGTTAATATACTTTATGATATGTTTTCTTATCATAGTATCATGTTAACTATATATATATATCCATATATATGTCATCATATAGTTTTTACAAGTTTTAACGTTCGTGAATCACCGATCAACTTGGGTGGTCAATTGTCTATATGAAACCTATTTCAATTAATCAAGTATTAACAAGTTTGATTGCTTAACATGTTGGAAACATTTAATCATGTAAATATCAATCACAATTAATATATATAAACATGGAAAAGTTCGGGTCACTACAGTACCTACCCGTTAAATAAATTTCGTCCCGAAATTTTAAGCTGTTGAAGGTGTTGACGAATCTTCTGAAAATAGATGCGGGTATTTCTTCTTCATCTGATCTTCACGCTCCCAGGTGAACTCGGGTCCTCTACGAGCATTCCATCAAACCTTAACAATTGGTATCTTGTTTTGCTTAAGTCTTTTAACCTCACGATCCATTATTTCGACGGGTTCTTCGATGAATTGAAGTTTTTCGTTGATTTGGATTTCATCTAACGGAATAGTGAGATCTTCTTTAGCAAAACATTTCTTTAAATTCGAGACGTGGAAAGTGTTATGTACAGCCGCAAGTTGTTGAGGTAACTCTAGTAGGTAAGCTACTAGTCCGACACGATCAATAATCTTGAATGGTCCAATATACCTTGGATTTAATTTCCCTCGTTTACCAAATCGAACAACGCCTTTCCAAGGTGCAACTTTAAGCATGACCATCTCTCCAATTTCAAATTCTATATCTTTTCTTTTAATGTCAGCGTAGCTCTTTTGTCGACTTTGGGCGGTTTTCAACCGTTGTTGAATTTGGATGATCTTCTCGGTAGTTTCTTGTATAATCTCCGGACCCGTAATCTCTCTATCCCCCACTTCACTCCAACAAATCGGAGACCTGCACTTTCTACCATAAAGTGCTTCAAACGGCGCCATCTCAATGCTTGAATGGTAGCTGTTGTTGTAGGAAAATTCTGCTAACGGTAGATGTCGATCCCAACTATTTCCGAAATCAATAACACATGCTCGTAGCATGTCTTCAAGCGTTTGTATCGTCCTTTCGCTCTGCCCATCAGTTTGTGGATGATAGGCAGTACTCATGTCTAGACGAGTTCCTAATGCTTGCTGTAATGTCTGCCAGAATCTTGAAATAAATCTGCCATCCCTATCAGAGATAATAGAGATTGGTATTCCATGTCTGGAGACGACTTCCTTCAAATACAGTCGTGCTAACTTCTCCATCTTGTCATCTTCTCTTATTGGTAGGAAGTGTGCTGATTTGGTGAGACGATCAACTATTACCCAAATAGTATCAAAACCACTTGCAGTCCTTGGCAATTTAGTGATGAAATCCATGGTAATGTTTTCCCATTTCCATTCCGGGATTTCGGGTTGTTGAAGTAGATCTGATGGTTTCTGATGCTCAGCTTTGACCTTAGAACACATCAAACATTCTCCTACGTATTTAGCAACATCGGCTTTCATACCCGGCCACCAAAAATGTTTCTTGAGATCCTTGTACATCTTCCCCGTTCCAGGATGTATTGAGTATCTGGTTTTATGAGCTTCTCTAAGTACCATTTCTCTCATATCTCCAAATTTTGGTACCCAAATCCTTTCAGCCCTATACCGGGTTCCGTCTTCCCGAATATTAAGATGCTTCTCCGATCCTTTGGGTATTTCATCCTTTAAATTTCCCTCTTTTAAAACTCCTTGTTGCGCCTCCTTTATTTGAGTAGTAATGTTATTATGAATCATTATATTCATAGATTTTACTCGAATGGGTTCTCTGTCCTTCCTGCTCAAGGCATCGGCTACCACATTTGCCTTCCCCGGGTGGTAACGAATCTCAAAGTCGTAATCATTCAATAATTCAATCCACCTACGCTGCCTCATATTCAGTTGTTTCTGATCAAATATGTGTTGAAGACTTTTGTGGTCGGTATATATAATACTTTTGACCCCATATAAGTAGTGCCTCCAAGTCTTTAATGCAAAAACAACCGCGCCTAATTCCAAATCATGCGTCGTATAATTTTGTTCGTGAATCTTCAATTGTCTAGACGCATAAGCAATCACCTTCGTTCGTTGCATTAATACACAACCGAGACCTTGCTTTGATGCATCACAATAAATCACAAAATCATCATTCCCTTCAGGCAATGACAATATAGGTGCCGTAGTTAGCTTTTTCTTCAATAACTGAAACGCTTTCTCTTGTTCATCATTCCATTCAAATTTCTTCCCTTTATACGTTAATGCAGTCAAGGGTTTTGCTATTCTGGAAAAGTCTTGGATGAACCTTCTGTAGTAACCAGCTAGTCCTAAAAACTGGCGTATGTGTTTCGGAGTTTTCGGGGTTTCCCACTTTTCAACAGTTTCTATCTTTGCCGGATCCACCTTAATACCTTCTTTGTTCACTATGTGACCGAGGAATTGAACTTCTTCCAACCAAAATGCACACTTTGAAAACTTAGCGTACAATTCTTCCTTCCTCAATACTTCTAACACCTTTCTCAAATGTTCACCGTGTTCTTGGTCATTCTTTGAGTAAATAAGTATGTCATCAATGAAAACAATGACAAACTTGTCAAGGTATGGTCCACACACTCGGTTCATAAGGTCCATGAACACAGCTGGTGCATTAGTTAAACCAAACGGCATGACCATAAACTCGTAATGACCGTAACGTGTTCTGAAAGCAGTCTTTGGAATATCATCTTCTTTCACCCGCATTTGATGATACCCGGAACGTAAGTCAATCTTTGAATAAACAGACGAGCCTTGTAGTTGATCAAATAAGTCGTCGATTCTCGGTAGTGGGTAGCGGTTCTTGATGGTAAGTTTGTTCAACTCTCGGTAGTCGATACACAACCTGAATGTACTATCTTTCTTCTTGACAAACAAAACAGGAGCTTCCCACGGTGATGTGCTTGGTCGAATGAAACCACGCTCTAAAAGTTCTTGTAATTGGCTTTGTAGTTCTTTCATCTCGCTGGGTGCGAGTCTGTAAGGAGCACGAGCTATTGGTGCAGCTCCTGGTACAAGATCTATTTGAAATTCAACGGATCGATGTGGGGGTAATCCCGGTAATTCTTTCGGAAATACATCAGGAAATTCTTTTGCGACGGGAACATCATTGATGCTCTTTTCTTCAGTTTGTACTTTCTCGACGTGTGCTAGAACAGCATAGCAACCTTTTCTTATTAGTTTTTGTGCTTTCAAATTACTAATAAGATGTACCTTCGTGTTGCCCTTTTCTCCGTACACCATTAAGGGTTTTCCTTTTTCTCGTATAATGCGAATTGCATTTTTGTAACAAACGATCTCCGCTTTCACTTCTTTCAACCAGTCCATACCGATTATCACATCAAAACTCCCTAACTCTACTGGTATCAAATCAATCTTAAATGTTTCGCTAACCAGTTTAATTTCTCGATTCCGACATATATTATCTGCTGAAATTAATTTACCATTTGCTAATTCGAGTAAAAATTTACTATCCAAAGGCGTCAATGGACAACTTAATTTAGCACAAAAATCTTTACTCATATAGCTTCTATCCGCACCCGAATCAAATAAAACGTAAGCAGATTTATTGTCAATAAGAAACGTACCCGTAACAAGCTCCGGGTCTTCCTGTGCCTCTACCGCATTAATATTGAAAACTCTTCCACGGCCTTGTCCATTCGTGTTCTCCTGGTTCGGGCAATTTCTAATAGTGTGGCCTGGTTTTCCACATTTATATCAAACTACATTGGCATAACTTGCTCCGACACTACTTGCTCCGCCATTACTCGTTCCGACACCATTTGTTCCTTTCGTTCTATTAACCCCTGGTCCGTAGACCTCACACTTCGCCGCGCTATGACCATTTCTTTTACACTTGTTGCAAAATTTGGTGCAGAACCCCGAGTGATTCTTTTCACACCTTTGGCATAGCTGCTTCTGATTGTTGTTATTGTTGCGGTTATTATTGTTGTTGGGATGATTGTTGTAGTTGCTGTTGTTGTTGTTGTTGTTGTTGTTGTTGTTGTTGGGCCGTTTGTTGTAGTTGCGATTGATGTTGCGATTGTTGGGATAATTGTTGCGATTATTGTTGTAATTGCTGTTGTTGTTGTATTGGTGATTCTTATCACCGTTTTCCTCCCACTTTCTTTTGACTTGCTTCACATTGGCCTCTTCGGCAGTCTGTTCTTTAATTCTTTCTTCAATCTGGTTCACTAGTTTGTAAGCCATTCTACATGCCTGTTGTATGGAGGCGGGCTCGTGTGAACTTATATCTTCTTGGATTCTTTCCGGTAATCCTTTCACAAACGCGTCGATCTTCTCTTCCTCATCTTCGAATGCTCCCGGACACAATAGGCACAATTCTGTGAATCGTCTTTCGTACGTGGTAATATCAAATCCTTGGGTTCGTAACCCTCTAAGTTCTGTCTTGAGCTTATTGACCTCGGTTCTGGGACGGTACTTCTCGTTCATCAAGTGCTTGAATGCTGACCACGGTAGTGTGTACGCATCATCTTGTCCCACTTGCTCTAGATAGGTATTCCACCATGTTAACGCAGAACCTGTGAAGGTATGCGTAGCGTACTTTACTTTGTCCTCTTCAGTACACTTACTTATGGCAAACACCGATTCAACCTTCTCGGTCCACCGTTTCAATCCGATCGGTCCTTCGGTTCCATCAAATTCCAAAGGTTTGCAGGCAGTGAATTCTTTGTAGGTGCATCCTACACGATTTCCTGTACTGCTAGATCCAAGGTTATTGTTGGTATGTAGCGCAGCCTGTACTGCGGCTATGTTTGAAGCTAAAAAAGTACGGAATTCCTCTTCATTCATATTCACGGTGTGTCGAGTAGTCGGTGCCATTTCCTTCAAAATAGTTAAATGGAACAAGTTAATCATACAGAATATTAAGAGTAGTTAATAGTATTTCGTAGCATAATATGAACTCATTTATAAAAGCTTTTTCTTCATATTAGCGTTTTATAAGTTTAAATTCGGGTAGTACCTACCCGTTAAGTTCATACTTAGTAGCTAATATACAATTCAACTACTACAATTCTATATGAAAAACTGATTGTAATAATATTTCGCGTTCAAACTTTTATACAATATTTTACAAACTTACAATACCGCTTATTTTACATAAAGCATGAAATATAGCACACAATAACTTTGATACAAGATAGTTGTGAAGATAATTTTAGCTAGTACACAAGTCGTTCAGCAAAGGCAATAAAGACACGTAATTCATACGTCCAGAAATAAGTCATGCATTCTGGTTTTACTAGGACTACTTCCCATCCTTGGTCTTGTGCAACATAACCGTTATGGCCGTTGATAAGACAGCGTGTTGTAACGTCGTCAAAGGGACGAGGGTTACGTAATGTCCAACAGTCCCGTAATAATCTAAAAACCTCATTTCTGACCCCAATTACCGACTCCGTCACTTGTGGAAACGTTTTGTTTAATAGTTGTAGCCCGATGTTCTTGTTCTCACTTTGGTGAGAAGCGAACATTACTAATCCGTAAGCATAACATGCTTCTTTATGTTGCATGTTAGCCACTTTTTCTAAATCACGAAGTCCAATATTCGGATATATTGAGTCAAAATAATTTCTTAACCCGTTGCGTAAAATAGCATTTGGGTTCCCCGCAATATATGCGTCAAAGTAAACACATCGTAACTTATGGGTTTCCCAATGTGATATCCCCCATCTTTCAAACGAAAGTCTCTTATAAACCAAGACATTCTTGGAACGTTCTTCGAATGTCTTACAAACTGATCTCGCCTTAAATAGTTGTGCCGAAGAATTCTGGCCGACTCTAGACAAGATTTCATCAATCATGTCTCCGGGTAGGTCTCTTAAAATATTGGGTTGTCTATCCATTTTGTGTTTTTAAACTGTAAAATAGACAAGAGTTAGTTTCATAAAAAAATACTTATTAATACAAGCAATTTTTACATATATCATAAAGCATAAGAACACTATATTACATATATTACACCACACGAATACAACTATCTTATTCCGACTCGCTCGTTTCTTCTTCTTCGGTTTTGGTTCGTTTTGCCAAGTTTCTAGGGATATATGATGTTCCCCTAATACGAGCCGTCGTTGTCCACATTGGTTTAGAAAAACCTGGTGGTTTAGAGGTTCCCGGGTCATTGTTACAACTTAAGGACTTCGGGGGTTGACGATACATATAAAGTTCATCGGGGTTGGAATTAGATTTCTCTATTTTTATGCCCTTTCCCTTATTATTTTCTTTTGCCTTTTTAAATTCAGTTGGGGTAATTTCTATAACATCATCGGAATTCTCGTCGGAATCCGATTCATCGGAGAATTGGTAATCCTCCCAATATTTTGCTTCCTTGGCGGAAACACCATTGACCATAATTAACTTTGGTCGGTTGGTTGAGGATTTTCTTTTACTTAACCGTTTTATTATTTCCCCCACCGGTTCTATTTCTTCATCCGGTTCCGATTCTTCTTCCGGTTCCGATTCTTCTTCCGGTTCCGACTCTTCTTCCGGTTCCTCTTCGGGAACTTGTGAATCAGTCCACAAATCATTCCAATTTACATTTGACTCTTCATTATTATTAGGTGAGTCAATGGGACTTGTTCTAGAGGTAGACATCTATCACATAATATCAAACACGTTAAGAGATTAATATATCACATAATATTCATATGTTAAAAATATATAGTTTCCAACAAAATTTGTTAAGCAATCATTTTTCAAGTAAACACGGTCGAAGTCCAGACTCACTAATGCATCCTAACAAACTCGATAAGACACACTAATGCAAAATTCTGGTTCTCTAAGACCAACGCTCTGATACCAACTGAAATGTCCCGTTCTTATTGATTAAAAACGTTCCATATTAATTGATTTCGTTGCGAGGTTTTGACCTCTATATGAGACGTTTTTCAAAGACTGCATTCATTTTTAAAACAACCCATAACCTTTATTTCATAAATAAAGGTTTAAAAAGCTTTACGTAGATTATCAAATAATGATAATCTAAAATATCCTGTTTACACACGACCATTACATAATGGTTTACAATACAAATATGTTACATCGAAATCAGTTTCTTGAATGCAGTTTTTACACAATATCATACAAACATGGACTCCAAATCTTGTCCTTATTTTAGTATGCAACAGCGGAAGCTCTTAGTATTCACCTGAGAATAAACATGCTTTAAACGTCAACAAAAATGTTGGTGAGTTATAGGTTTAACCTATATATATCAAATTGTAACAATAGACCACAAGATTTCATATTTCAATACACATCCCATACATAGAGATAAAAATCATTCATATGGTGAACACCTGGTAACCGACAATAACAAGATGCATATATAAGAATATCCCCATCATTCCGGGACACCCTTCGGATATGATATAAATTTCGAAGTACTAAAGCATCCGGTACTTTGGATGGGGTTTGTTAGGCCCAATAGATCTATCTTTAGGATTCGCGTCAATTAGGGTGTCTGTTCCCTAATTCTTAGATTACCAGACTTAATAAAAAGGGGCATATTCGATTTCGATAATTCAACCATAGAATGTAGTTTCACGTACTTGTGTCTATTTTGTAAATCATTTATAAAACCTGCATGTATTCTCATCCCAAAAATATTAGATTTTAAAAGTGGGACTATAACTCACTTTCACAGATTTTTACTTCGTCGGGAAGTAAGACTTGGCCACTGGTTGATTCACGAACCTATAACAATATATACATATATATCAAAGTATGTTCAAAATATATTTACAACACTTTTAATATATTTTGATGTTTTAAGTTTATTAAGTCAGCTGTCCTCGTTAGTAACCTACAACTAGTTGTCCACAGTTAGATGTACAGAAATAAATCGATAAATATTATCTTGAATCAATCCACGACCCAGTATATACGTATCTCAGTATTGATCACAACTTAAACTATATATATTTTGGAATCAACCTCAACCCTGTATAGCTAACTCCAACATTCACATATAGAGTGTCTATGGTTGTTCCGAAATATATATAGATGTGTCGACATGATAGGTCGAAACATTGTATACGTGTCTATGGTATCTCAAGATTACATAATATACAATACAAGTTGATTAAGTTATGGTTGGAATAGATTTGTTACCAATTTTCACGTAGCTAAAATGAGAAAAATTATCCAATCTTGTTTTACCCATAACTTCTTCATTTTAAATCCGTTTTGAGTGAATCAAATTGCTATGGTTTCATATTGAACTCTATTTTATGAATCTAAATAGAAAAGTATAGGTTTATAGTCGGAAAAATAAGTTACAAGTCGTTTTTGTAAAGGTAGTCATTTCAGTCGAAAGAACGACGTCTTGATGACCATTTTAGAAAACATACTTCCACTTTGAGTTTAATCATAATTTTTGGATATAGTTTCATGTTCATAATAAAAATCATTTTCTCAGAATAACAACTTTAAAATCAAAGTTTATCATAGTTTTTAATTAACTAACCCAAAACAGCCCGCGGTGTTACTACGACGGCGTAAATCCGGTTTTACGGTGTTTTTCGTGTTTCCATGTTTTAAATCATTAAGTTAGCATATCATATAGATATAGAACATGTGTTTAGTTGATTTTAAAACTCAAGTTAGAAGGATTAACTTTTGTTTGCGAACAAGTTTAGAATTAACTAAACTATGTTCTAGTGATTACAAGTTTAAACCTTCGAATAAGATAGCTTTATATGTATGAATCGAATGATGTTATGAACATCATTACTACCTTAAGTTCCTTGGATAAACCTACTGGAAAAGAGAAAAATGGATCTAGCTTCAATGGATCCTTGGATGGCTCGAAGTTCTTGAAGCAGAATCATGACACGAAAACAAGTTCAAGTAAGATCATCACTTGAAATAAGATTGTTATAGTTATAGAAATTGAACCAAAGTTTGAATATGATTATTACCTTGTATTAGAATGATAACCTACTGTAAGAAACAAAGATTTCTTGAGGTTGGATGATCACCTTACAAGATTGGAAGTGAGCTAGCAAACTTGAAAGTATTCTTGATTTTATGAAACTAGAACTTTTGAAATTTATGAAGAACACTTAGAACTTGAAGATAGAACTTGAGAGAGATCAATTAGATGAAGAAAATTGAAGAATGAAAGTGTTTGTAGGTATTTTTGGTCGTTGGTGTATGGATTAGATATAAAGGATATGTAATTTTGTTTTCATGTAAATAAGTCATGAATGATTACTCATATTTTTGTAATTTTATGAGATATTTCATGCTAGTTGCCAAATGATGGTTCCCACATGTGTTAGGTGACTCACATGGGCTGCTAAGAGCTGATCATTGGAGTGTATATACCAATAGTACATACATCTAAAAGCTGTGTATTGTACGAGTACGAATACGGGTGCATACGAGTAGAATTGTTGATGAAACTGAACGAGGATGTAATTGTAAGCATTTTTGTTAAGTAGAAGTATTTTGATAAGTGTATTGAAGTCTTTCAAAAGTGTATAAATACATATTAAAACATTACATGTATATACATTTTAACTGAGTCGTTAAGTCATCGTTAGTCGTTACATGTAAGTGTTGTTTTGAAACCTTTAGGTTAACGATCTTGTTAAATGTTGTTAACCCAATGTTTATAATATCAAATGAGATTTTAAATTATTATATTATCATGATATTATCATGTATGAATATCTCTTAATATGATATATATACATTAAATGTCTTTACAACGATAATCGTTACATATATGTCTCGTTTAAAAATCATTAAGTTAGTAGTCTTGTTTTTACATATGTAGTTCATTGTTAATATACTTTATGATATGTTTTCTTATCATAGTATCATGTTAACTATATATATATATCCATATATATGTCATCATATAGTTTTTACAAGTTTTAACGTTCGTGAATCACCGATCAACTTGGGTGGTCAATTGTCTATATGAAACATATTTCAATTAATCAAGTCTTAACAAGTTTGATTGCTTAACATGTTGGAAACATTTAATCATGTAAATATCAATCTCAATTAATATATATAAACATGGAAAAGTTCGGGTCACTACAAAAGTGATGCTAAAACATCAAAGAGTTGTACACTTGAAGCTTACACGTATCAAGGATGAGAACCATGATGAGCATCAAGCACCAAGAAACCCACTGGAGCACTTGTTTGCTGTTTTTTGGGGTCTTATCAGACACCTGGGACTTGTGGAAAACTGATTTTCAGATAGTTCGTTTTGATTAGATGACTTTTCTTTTAAGACTCTCCTAAATCCGATATACGGTTTAGGATTTATAGTCTTCCGAAAGTCGCTACGCCTTTGTAAAAACGTGCTGAAAATTCTGACCTACTCACGCTTGAACCGTCGCCACGGTCAAACGACATCGAGTTAGGATCTGAAAATTAGATAGCTGTTAGAGGACTCACATACAGAGCCTTGGCCACTGACCACACATCTTTTTGATTTGTATAGAGGTCGTAGAAGTTGTCCGAAGTCAGCCTTTTATTTCGATCCCTATTTTTGTTGAAAACTTACTTTAGCTTTTACGAATGATGATGATGATGATACTTAAAACTTAATTTATTTACTTTTAAACCTTTGGGGACAATATACTAACTTAGTAACCTTTGACTTAGGCTGAGGATCTTTTTGGATCAACCAACTTACTTGTTTGGACCGACTTACTACTTGCATACTTTTCGTATCGACTTTTGCTGCACATTCACTGTGAGTTATAGCTTCCTTTTTTACTTTACTATTTTTGGGACTGAGAATACATGCGCTTTTTATGTTTTACATACTAGACACGAGTACTTAAACTTTATATATATGTGGGTGATATAGCGGCACAAAGATTCCCCTAAGCACGGTAACGTTTAATCATTGGTTTTTGAACCGGTGAACGCGAATATTAGATATGGATCCATAGGGTTTGACATACCCACTCGGGCTAGTCACGCTAGCATTTAACAGGTGTTTGATACTTCGAGAACATACGCACTCGCCAAGTGTACTTTTAGGGGGTAATATTACGTTAAGTTAGTTACCGGGTGCCCACGGATAAGCATATACTTTATCATACTGATTTGAAATACTGATTTGAAACGTTGGTTGAAGCAATGAAATCTCGTGGTCTACATTACATTACTGATTACAAACAAACTACAGCTCACCAGCATCCGTGTTGACTTTTTAAGCATGTATTTCTCAGGTGCTTAGTGAAAGGACCCGTCCTAATCCATCCGGACGAAGTCCATATCGATTATAAACGAATCACAACAATTGATTACATCGCGAGGTACTTGACCTCTATATGATACATTTTACAAACATTGCATTCATTTTTTTTTTAAAAGACAATCTTTCATAACATCGACAGTTGACGGCATGCATCCCATTTCCTAATACATCTAACTATATTTGACTTAAAAATAATCTTGATGAACTCAACGACTCGAATGCAACGTCTTTTGAAATATGTCATGAATGACTCCAGTAATATCTTTAACAATGAGCTAATGCACAGCGGAACATTTCTTTCGTACCTGAGAATAAACATGCTTTAAAGTGTCAACCAAAAGGTTGGTGAGTTCATTAGTTTAATATAAATAATCATTTCATAATTTTAATAGACCACAATATTTCATATTTCCATTTCTCATAAACATACGTCCCATACATAGAGACAAAAATATCATTCATATGGATTGAACACTTGGTAACCGACATTCACAATATGCATATAAGAATATCCCCATCATTCCGGGATCCTCCTTCGGACATGATATAAATTTCGAAATACTAAAGCATCCGGTACTTTGGATGGGGCTTGTTGGGCCCGATCGATCTATCTTTAGGATTCGCGTCAATTAGGGTGTCTGTTCCCTAATTCTTAGATTACCAGACTAAAAAGGGGCATATTCGGTTTAATAATCCAGCCATATAATGTAGTTTCATTTACTTGTGTCTATTTCGTAAAACAGTTATAAAAGTTGCGCATGTATTCTCGGCCCAAAAATATAAAGGGTAAAAAGGCAAATGAAACTCACGCATATAAATATTGTAAAACAGTTAATAAAGCATTTGCATGTATTCTCAGCCCAAAAATGTAAAGAGTAAAAGGGATTCAAATGAAACTCACACATATAAATATTGTAAAACAGTTAATAAAGCATTTGCATGTATTCTCAGCCCAAAAACGTAAAGAGTAAAAGGGATCAAATGAAACTCACCTAATGTACTTTGTAGTAAAAATACATATGACTATATTGAACAATGCAGGGTTGGCCTCAGATTCACGAACCTCAAAGAATAAGTTCCAAAAAAAAAAACATGAGTGTGCTTGCCCGGGTTCGAACCCGCGACCTCTCTTTCCTCACTAACACCTTTAACCATCCGTCTGCTATTACTTGTATGTTATATTCCTTATCCTAAATTTATTTAACCCATGTATGTGTTTCTTCTTCTTCTTTAACCATTAACACTTCCACGTTCTTACATCACCATCATCATCTTAATATTCGTGATCATTACACTCGTTAAACCATCATCAACAATCAAAATAATAACAGTAACATCGTGATTATATCAGAAGAAGAAACATAAAACATGTCACTATAATCATGATAATAATATCATCGTGCTCAACATATCGTTATTGTATATCATCATCAACATCATAAACAACATCATCATTAGCATTATGCATCGTGATTCATCATTTTGATCATCATTATTCCGCCATAATACAGAATCATCATCATCGTTATCATACTTGCAACATTTCTAACCGTCACCAATATGTATATTATACATCCCAAGAATATATTAGGCCTAATAACTAGAACATGGCCCACAAAGAATGGATCCCGGCCCGAGAATAGAATCAGAATTAGAAACAGAAGAAAATGGTGGCCCAAGTCTAATGAAATCGATCCATTAACCTTACAAAGGAGTTCGGTTCCTTTTTGTATTTAAATTAATCACAAAAGTAGCAGCCCTATTAGACTGGTCCCTCATTCATCAATGTATCCGGATTCCTTTTTCTTTAAATAAACAAGTGGGGTATTTGATTGGTGGGAGTTGGTGTATAAGGAAAAAAAATAAAGAAGTCAAAATGTGTATGTGGGAAAACCGAAAACTATAGTTCATGCAGCAAGTTTAATGAGGTGTAGGTTTTTAATTAAAACAAAAATAGGAAGTAGAAACTGCAGTTGCAGTTGCAGCTGCATTCGTAAATCAGAAACAGAAAGTGTTTATATGGTGGTTGATTGCGAAGGTGATGATGTCTTGTGAATGTTCTCGATTTAAACATCAAGAAAACATTTTAACGAGCAGCTTGCAGGTTAAGGAGATGGTTAATAACAGTATTCATAATATGATGGTGGTTGATATTGTTTATTTATCAAACCCGAAACAGTAACGGACAGTAGTAGTAGTTTGATCATGGTTCATAGTGACTGGCTATTGGGTTTGGGTGATGCTCGTAAGAAACAAGAAGTAGAAGCTGTCAATGGTGGTATTGGGGTGATAACCGGTTATCGGTGGTGGTTTTTGTTGGGTGGTAATTTAAGATGGTGGGCTCTCGATAAGAAAAACAAGAAACCAATTTGGGTTTTGGTTTGTAACCGAGTTGAAATAGTAAACGATAGGGTGGTTGTCTTTAAGGTGGTTCGAAGGTGGTTTTGTGGTGATGATGGATTCTTTGTTTGGTAAATGAAAAATAGTCGATGGAATAAGAGAAGATGGAAAGAAAAGTGGTTTTCTTGATCACAACACAAAATCATATAGATTGGTTTTTATGATAGTATTAGATTGATGCATACATCTATTTGTATATCAATTATTTCAATTAACAGAGACACAGACAAAATTTAATCAATAAGTGATAGATATTTTAATATGCAAACACAGTATAGATATTTTAATATGCAAACACAGTACTCGAATAGTAATTATCAATTAAGCAGCCGGATGTTTGTCCTCTTACTAAATTAATTTAGGGAGTATTATATCGTGTGCATTGCTAAACAATTAAATTATAAAGATGTTCCTAAAAATCCCAAAAATATTATATTTATTTATTTCAGTCATTAAGGTAATAAAATTTGGTCATTAATTATTTACAATTATTAAATAAAAATTAAATTAATTATTAGCTCCCAACCCCAAGTAAAATACTAAATGTTAAAACTAATCAAATAGATTCTAATTATATTTTTACAAAGTTATAATTCATACAACTTATTTTCGGATCACCGTTTATTTTAAAATTATATAAGTTTGAATTTAACCTGCTTAATATCAATCGGAACATCAAACGAGTATTACAATTACTTAATATTTATTTTTAATATACCTTTATTTATATGTATAGCTATGTTTTTAAATAATAAATATTATAATATCATATCTCATAACAACAACATTAAATGTTTCAAATTATACTTCCAATTATTATTTATATATATACACACATAACTATTTACAATTAGTTGTTCGTGAATCGTCAGGAATGATAGAAGGTCAAATGTATTTATGATAAATAGTTCCAACATTTTGAGACTCGGTTTAATAGACTTTGCTTATCGTGTCGAAATTATATAAGATTTAAGTTTAAATTTGGTCGGAAATTCCCGGGTCATCACAGTACCTACCCGTTAAAGAAATTTCGTCCCGAAATTTGAGTGAGGTGGTCATGGCTAACAATAAAAATGTTTTCATGATGAATATGAGTTGATAAATTGAGTTTTATCATTTTTGAGTAATATGGATAAAAATAATTTGATTATTCGAAGAGTACGAATGTAGCTATCACCAAAGAGGGGAATAGGAAAGTAAAGATTTATCTTAACTTTTGACAGAGTCAGGGTTGAATTTCGGAATTCAAGGGATTTAAAGAAAATCTTCGAAATCTAAAAGATTTGATTTTTCGGTGGGTAAGGAAATTAAGATCTCTATAATTAAATACGATGATCTGCCTCGATTGCTCTGTCTGATATTTCCCTTATAAATTAAACTCTTCCGTTCCATTATTCTCACCATTTCCTATACTTTCTTTCTTATTTAATACATCCAAGAGGTTGTGAAAATGCTTAATCCCGTTCTAATCCTTGATATTTTTCTCATTATCACTTCTGTATCCTTCTTTTCAATCTTCCACCAGAAAAATCTGTTTACTTCTACTATTACCTTGGGGTGACACTATTCTTAATTCTACTATGTCTTTATATTGCTATTCGTATTAATATCCACGGGTTGTAATCTCCGTGTTGTTATTGGGCTTTATATTTTCTCTCATATTTTGGAGCTCTTTGCCTTTTTATTCTCTTCTCGAACTCTAGTAAGGCGAGTAACGGTCCAGAATTCGTAGGTATGAAGTTTTGAATGAACATGAATAATGTTCTAAGAGAGAGATTGTAATAGCACGATCTTGATTGGTTAAATTACCAGAATTCAAGAGGAAAGATAGAACTATCAAGAATTTATGTTCTCGATATGTTTGAAAATTAGGTAGAATGTATGAGTCGTGTGACATGGCACATGATGACGTTATGATCTGTGAATCATCACGTTCCATTAGAAACTCAGCATGACTTACTGTAATATAATCACGTTGATCAAATGTCATTATATTATACTAACTCATGCATCAGTTCCCAACATTACTTCAATAACATTCATATTTTAAGCTCGAAAGTTTACAGAATATAGAAACTAACAGTTTCTATATGATGTAACACTGATATCATGAAGAAATTAATAATTTCAGATAAGATTTTTTATGAAAATATATTCAGAAATATCGAGGATATTTATAATGAAAGATACGATAATATCTCGGAATATCTAAGATCAGAGGATGATAGAAACTATTGTCCGCAAGGGTTTAGAGTAAAGAGCAAGATATTCGCTAAAGACTTTAGCAGGCATTGAATCATTTGGATTCTTTGAAGTCAAACTTATTCTTTGTGATTTGTCCACGGCTTTCTTCATAGTTTCACATAATCTGCTTTTCGGTACTAAATTTTATATTGAATGTTTCCAATATAATGATACACAGGAAGCACAAAGAGGTATATAATTTTCGGACGAGATTACTTATGAAAATATCCTCAGAAATATCGAAGATATTGATGAGGATATTTTTGGAATTTCTTAGTTCAATAATTGATGGAGAAAGGTTTTCCACAAGATTTTAACATGACTTCAGAGTAAGATATTCTCTAAAGATTTCAACGGATCCAGAATTATCTGGATTCTTTGAATATAGGGTATGGTCTTGGTATTTGGCCTTGGTCTCCTTCATAGTTTGCTCAATCTGTTTTTCAGTACCAAATTTTTCTATCGAGCGTTCCTAACATTCCCTTCTTTATTATCAAACTTTTGGCCGTTTAGACCATTTACCATTTTTCTGTTTCCTCTACATTTAATGCTATGATATTTGAATCATCGGTTATCAATCCGAGGTGGTTTCAGAAGAATTGTATTTTTAGATGATTATACGCTGATGGTACTATGGTGGAATATAAAAGGTTCCCCGGTAACAATAGAAGAGCGCACATATATATATATATATATATATATATATATATATATATATATATATATATATATATATATATCAAGGTTATAATAAGGTTGTTTCGAACGAAAAGTCAAAGTTGACTTGTTGGAGCTGTGACAAAATTTGCTAATTTGGAAAGGGAATGCAAAGTTATTTTGGGTAATAATAACACTAAAGGAATTAGCACAATTACGTGTTAAACGTTTACTCAGTTTCTGAGAGTTTTTCAGATGCATAACTAAATGCATCAATCTTTTCTCCCGTAGATGAAGTGCGGTTGATTCATCTTCTCGATTGAGGTGTTTTCAAGGATCATGAAAGGTTTGAACGCGGATTATAATTATCAGGATACAAATGAGGTTTAAGATGAAATCAAGTGGCAAACTTGAAGAAATATTTAGTTTCATATGTTATAATCAGTATTTTAATTCACTTTAATTGTCCAATATTATTAGTCCACAGTCGATAGTCCACAGTTTACAGTCCAATAATTCATATATAGTTTAATATATAATATTCGAATTAATTAATACGTATCGTGACCCATGTACATGTCTCAGACTCGATCACAACTCAAAGTATATATATTATTTGAGAATCAACCTCAACCCTGTATAGAGAACTCGATCATTACTGCATATAGAGTGTCTATGGTGATTCCAAATAATATATATAGATGCGTCGATATGATATGTCAAAACCTTGTATACGTGTCCCGATATTTAAAGTGCGTAAAATAAATAACAGAAATTAAATGACGATAAATTAAATGCGTAAAGTAAATAACATAAATTAAATAACGATTAATAAAATTGCGATAATTAAATTGCGATAAATAAACTGCGATAACTAAAATGTAATTAGTTAGCTAGGAACAGTTAGCGTGGATTCTTAACAAAATTCTTTTCATAGTTAAATTGTTTTTTCAAACAAATTTTATTTTGTCAAATGTTTTCTTCATTATGCCACTTGTTGGATTCTGATAGGTCAAAATCCAAATATGAAATTGAATTTGAATGAAAATAGTTATTCGGTGAGGAACGGATTCATACTTCTGTGGTTGTAAGTAGGATAGTAAATGACTGTTGAATCATATTCGAAGAATGTACAGTGTAACTTATTAATGTGAAATCTAAATATTCCTCGGGTATTACCTACCCGTTAAAATATTTTCACCATTAACAGTTTGTACCAAAAGAATTTTTAATTACAATCTTTATGAAAATATATTTACATATATATTTTCTTCAGATATAATCATGGATTTAATGAGTTAATATGATATTAAACTCATTTGGTTTATCATTAAAACAAGAATATATAATCTCTAAAACATTAAATATTACATAATCGCCATGTCGAACGAAGGTAATTGATGTAGAACGATTCGTAGGACGATGATTATACTCGAGGTACAGGATGAGATGTTGAGGCATGGATTGTTGAAACTTGGGTTATTGGTGGTACTGGTGCTGTTACTGATGATACTGTAGATACTGGTGATGTTGCTGAAGCTGGTACATTTTGCACCATACTCTTCAAATTGATTACTCGAACGCGAAGTTCGTTGACTTCTTCCATTATTCCAGAGTGATTGTCGGTCGGAACGAGCGAATGAATAAGATCTAAAATTGCGGATAGAATATAATCGTTGTGGGATATCCTGGCAATGAGGGTGAATATGGTGTTTCGAATAGATTCGCCGGTAAGTGCTTCAGGTCTTTCACAAAGAGGTGAATTCGGTTGGTGGAAAGGATCGACTTATTCTCGTCTTCATTGATTAAGTCGACTACGAACCCATCAGATGAATTGGGGATGGCTGATTGGTTAATTCATTCTGGTGACAATGCTTCCGGAGCTTAGGTGAATATCCATGTCGGAATAGCTGTCGGAATAACTATCGGAATAGCTATTGAAATTTGAGGGACTCGAACTGGTTGAGGGATTCATCTCGTACGATCAGATGAAGGATTTTCGATAAGAAATAGATTATAGGATGTAGATTAGTACCCTGCAATACATAATTTACATATGCATATATAATACTAAAATCCCATAAGTTATGGAGGAATCTACGGAAGTTGTCCGGCAAAGTCTACAGTAACAGATATGCTAAGATATGAATTTTGTCTATACACTATTCATGCAGTCAATGCAGTAAAACGTGTCTAGACTAAGAATAATGAGCAGGTAATTTCCTAAGGATGATAAGCAGATGATTTTCGACAAAAACGATAAGCAAAACTTTTGGCATGCAGGCACGGTCGAAGTCCAGACTCACTAATGCATCCTAACGACTATCAGTTAGACACACAAATGCAAGACCCGGTTCACTAAGACCACCGCTCTGATACCAACTGAAAGGACCCGTCCTAATCCATCCGGACGAAGTCCATATCGATTATAAACGAATCACAACAATTGATTACATCGCGAGGTACTTGACCTCTATATGATACATTTTACAAACATTGCATTCATTTTTTTTTTTAAAAGACAATCTTTCATAACATCGACAGTTGACGGCATGCATCCCATTTCCTAATACATCTAACTATATTTGACTTAAAAATAATCTTGATGAACTCGACGACTCGAATGCAACGTCTTTTGAAATATGTCATGAATGACTCCAGTAATATCTTTAACAATGAGCTAATGCACAGCGGAACATTTCTTTCGTACCTGAGAATAAACATGCTTTAAAGTGTCAACCAAAAGGTTGGTGAGTTCATTAGTTTAACATAAATAATCATCTCATAATTTTAATAGACCACAATATTTCATATTTCCATTTCTCATAAACATACGTCCCATACATAGAGACAAAAATATCATTCATATGGATTGAACACCTGGTAACCGACATTCACCATATGCATATAAGAATATCCCTATCATTCCAGGATCCTCCTTCGGACATGATATAAATTTCGAAATACTAAAGCATCCGGTACTTTGGATGGGGCTTGTTGGGCCCGATAGATCTATCTTTAGGATTCGCGTCAATTAGGGTGTCTGTTCCCTAATTCTTAGATTACCAGACTAAAAAGGGGCATATTCGGTTTAATAATCCAGCCATAGAATGTAGTTTCATTTACTTGTGTCTATTTCGTAAAACAGTTATAAAAGTTGCGCATGTATTCTCATCCCAAAAATATAAAGGGTAAAAAGGCAAATGAAACTCACGCATATAAATATTGTAAAACAGTTAATAAAGCATTTGCATGTATTCTCAGCCCAAAAATGTAAAGAGTAAAAGGGATTCAAATGAAACTCACACATATAAATATTGTAAAACAGTTAATAAAGCATTTGCATGTATTCTCAGCCCAAAAACGTAAAGAGTAAAAGGGAGCAAATGAAACTCACCTAATGTATTTTGTAGTAAAAATGCATATGACTATATTGAACAATGCAGGGTTGGCCTCAGATTCACGAACCTCAAAGAATAAGTTCCAAAAAAAAACATGAGTGCGCTTGCCCGGGTTCGAACCCGCGACCTCTCTTTCCTCACTAACACCTTTAACCATCCGTCTGCTATTACTTGTATGTTATATTCCTTATCCTAAATTTATTTAACCCGTGTATGTGTTTCTTCTTCTTCTTTAACCATTAACACTTCCACGTTCTTACATCACCATCATCATCTTAATATTCGTGATCATTACACTCGTTAAACCATCATCAACAATCAAAATAATAATAGTAACATCGTGATTATATCAGAAGAAGAAACATAAAATGTGTCACTATAATCATGATAACAATATCATCGTGCTTAACATATCGTTATTGTATATCATCATCAACATCATAAACGACATCATCATTAGCATTATGCATCGTGATTCATCATTTTGATCATCATTATTCTGCCATAATACAGAATCATCATCATCGTTATCATACTTGCAACATTTCTAACCGTCACCAATATGTATATTATACATCCCAAGAATATATTAGGCCTAATAACTAGAACATGGCCCAACAAAGAATGGATCCCGGCCCAAGAATAGAATCAGAATTAGAAACAGAAGAAAATGGTGGCCCAAGTCTAATGAAATCGATCCATTAACCTTACAAAGGAGTTTGGTTCCTTTTTGTATTTAAATTAATCACAAAAGTAGCAGCCCTATTAGACTGGTCCCTCATTCATCAATGTATCCGGATTCCTTTTTCTTTAAATAAACAAGTGGGGTATTTGATTGGTGGGAGTTGGTGTATAAGGAAAAAAAAAATAAAGAAGTCAAAATGTGTATGTGGGAAAACCGAAAACTATAGTTCATGCAGCAAGTTTAATGAGGTGTGGGTTTTTAATTAAAACAAAAATAGGAAGTAGAAACTGCAGTTGCAGTTGCAGCTGCATTCGTAAATCAGAAACAGAAGGTGTTTATATGGTGGTTGATTGCGAAGGTGATGATGTCTTGTGAATGTTCTCGATTTAAACATCAAGAAAACATTTTAACGAGCAGCTTGCAGGTTAAGGAGATGGTTAATAGCAGTATTCATAATATGATGGTGGTTGATATTGTTTATTTATCAAACCCGAAACAGTAACGGACAGTAGTAGTAGTTTGATCATGGTTCATAGTGATTGGCTATTGGGTTTGGGTGATGCTCGTAAGAAACAAGAAGTAGAAGCTGTCAATGGTGGTATTAGGGTGATAACCAGTTATCGATGGTGGTTTTTGTTGGGTGGTAATTTAAGATGGTGGGCTCTCGATAAGAAAAACAAGAAACCAATTTGGGTTTTGGTTTGTAACCGAGTTGAAACAGTAAACGATAGGGTGGTTGTCTTCAAGTTGGTTCGAAGGTGGTTTTGTGGTGATGATGGATTCTTTGTTTGGTAAATGAAAAATAGTCGATGGAATAAGAGAAGATGGAAAGAAAAGTGGTTTTCTTGATCACAGCACAAAATCATATAGATTGGTTTTTATGATAGTATTAGATTGATGCATACATCTATTTGTATATCAATTATTTCAATTAACAGAGACACAGACAAAATTTAATCAATAAGTGATAGATATTTTAATATGCAAACACAGTATAGATATTTTAATATGCAAACACAGTACTCGAATAGTAATTATCAATTAAGCAGCCGGATGTTTGTCCTCTTACTAAATTAATTTAGGGAGTATTATATCGTGTGCATTGCTAAACAATTAAATTATAAAGATGTTCCTAAAAATCCCAAAAATATTATATTTATTTATTTCAGTCATTAAGGTAATAAAATTTGGTCATTAATTATTTACAATTATTAAATAAAAATTAAATTAATTATTAGCTCCCAACCCCAAGTAAAATACTAAATGTTAAAACTAATCAAATAGATTCTAATTATATTTTTACAAAGTTATAATTCATACAACTTATTTTCGGATCACCGTTTATTTTAAATTTATATAAGTTTGAATTTAACCTGCTTAATATCAATCGGAACATCAAACGAGTATTACAATTACTTAATATTTATTTTTAATATACCTTTATTTATATGTATAGCTATGTTTTTAAATAATAAATATTATAATATCATATCTCATAACAACAACATTAAATGTTTCAAATTATACTTCCAATTATTATTTATATATATACACATATAACTATTTACAATTAGTTGTTCGTGAATCGTCACGAATGATAGAAGGTCAAATGTATTTATGATAAATAGTTCCAACATTTTGAGACTCGGTTTAATAGACTTTGCTTATTGTGTCGAAATTATATAAGATTTAAGTTTAAATTTGGTCGGAAATTCCCGGGTCATCACACTTAGACGTTGTTGCTTCCACTGTTAGACTTGCTGTTATAGTCTTGGTGTTATAGACTTGCTGTTACAGACTCGCTGTGTTAGACTTCCGCTGCATTACTTAGAGATGTCTCAATCATGGAAGTTTTACTTTGCATTCACAACTTATGTTACATTTGAACAATGGCTTTGTAATGACCTTTGTGTCACGTACTTATGTTAATACTTTCTATTCGTAGAAGTACGTTATCTTTGTAAAACATTTGACGTTGGCAAAGACGTCACCTTTTCATGAATGTAAAACTTGTTTTAAAACAACATGTAGTATTGTACCATGGAATGGACCTATTGTTGATGATCTGTACACGTTGATTTTGTACGGGGCGTCACATTTGGTATCAGAGCATTGGTGGTAGGGAATTAGGTTGCATTAGTGCGTCTTGAGTGAGTTGAGTAGGATTCACTAATAGGACTAATCTACAACTTGCTCGTTTACTTATTTCTGCGGAACTACTGCATGCTACTATTATATATTATTGCATGTTACTACTTACTACTACTGCATGCTACTGCTTACTTTTACTACTATGTGAACTTGTTGTATGCTATTGCTTATTCTCGCCACTGCATGCTACTATCTGCTTTTTGCATGATACTTCTGTTTAATACTGTTATTATTGCCATGGCATGTACCACTGTAGACGATCTAGGCTGATGTAGTTATTATGCCTGAATACGTGCTTGCTTCATGTCTGTTATTCGTTGTACCGACTTGGAAAATTTATCTTTCCTAGTTCAGATGTTTTCTGAACCCTTTTCCCACTCGTCTAACCCTGAGGACCAGTATTGTAATCCACCTGTTACTACCGTTCCAACGTTCCAGAGATCGAAACATTACTTCACGCAATCCAGGAAGAGTACCCCTCGGATTACAAGCCCACTAAATTTGATCCTCGGAGGAGGAGATACGTGAAGACTTGTCGGAGTAACCGTACCTCGCTCCACCCCCCGAGCTCACCCTAGTTAGCCACGTAAAATGTATGAACATTAGAAGGTTGTTCAGTTTCCGCAAGTTGACTCGTATCCCGTACGTTTTCATGACCGTCACTTATCTCTTTCATCCTTCACCACTACTCAACGATCTAACGACACTTCTGGACTTAGATCCCTAACACTCTTAGGCATTGGAGAAGTCAGGAAGGCATCTCCTTCCACAAGGTCATAGTGTCTTCCACTAATGCTCAGCCATACTCAAAGACTTGGGTGTCACCTCAAAACATATCGTATTACTACTTGCTACACATACAACTTGACGCGAGACCCAGATTGAATTTCTAGAAAGGAACCTAACGACGTTACCTGAACCCGAACATTTAGAAGAAATTTCGGGACATTTAGGCATTGATGCATGACCTACGGAACCTACGCACCCACACCGAGAAACCATGAGATTAATTATGTAGATTTTATTTTGAAATAGCATAGATAAGGCACCGTTAGATGAAATTGAGTAGAACTTGAAGTGATCACGTTACAATGACCATATGGAGTGATATTGGAATGAACGTACGATTTAGTACAATATAATGATGCCAGGCCAGCATGATTATATTGAAGTAAATCATGCAGAAGTTCCAATGTTACTACGTAAGGAATATGAAGTGATTCAAAGAAAATTTTGGTAGGAACCACTTGAGTATACGCATTATGGTCTGTTAGAGGTAGGGAAAGAATAACCACTTAGCCTATATACTGTACAAGAAGGGCCTTGATTGCAGAATTGATAACCCGGAAATTTGTTATAGATATAGACACCCTGGACACTTAAGGAAAAAGTTCTCAAATAGGAAAAACGTTGGACTTACTTGCCATAGAGCAATCGTTATCTCAGCTATGGAGACTCGCATGGATCCTGATTATAGTTAGGGTACGATTCGTCACAACGTTTTATTGTCTCGAAGTTATTTAATACTAGAATGATAGAAACCTTATATCTAAGAACCTTAGTGTTATGACTAATAAGCCATTAACAACCATGAGAGTTAAGTACTCTATAGGACAAGATAATGGTAAGCTGGCAGAGATAGAGGAATAATTTGAGGTAGTACCTCAAAATTAACAGGTGGGTCATTGGAGATGACCTCATGTCAACAAAACCTGGAAGTTTTAAAGTAGTACTTGGAAAGGATTAGTTATCTACGCACAATCGGATGTTATTTGAGAAGATTGATAGAATTTTTCACGGTAGTATAATAAGATTTGGTGGGAATGAACCTTAAGATTAACCTAACACCCATCAATTTGGGAAGTTTGATGTAATAGCTGGAATGGACTTTAGGATTAACCTAATACTCATCAAGTTAGGAAGATTTGATGAAATAGTTGGAACGGACTGGCTTTCAAGGATGAAAGCGAAAGTTATTTATAGTGAGAAGATTATTCGTATACCTCGCGAGAATGGTGAGCCATTAATAGATACGGGGAGAGAAGTAGCCCGAAGCTGAACCTTATTAGTTGCATGACAACAACCCGAAATCCCACAATGGAAATGGGAGAATAACAATGGATTTCATCACGAAGCTACCAAAAATGGTAGGCGGTTAGGACACTATATGTGTTATTGTTGACCGTCTCACCAAATCTGCCCACTTTCTAGCCATGAAAGAAACCGATACCATGGACAAACTTGCACAACGATACATAAAGGAAATTGTATCCCGTCACTTCAGCGATTCAAATTCTATATTAAAGAATACCCAAGAACCTTATTTGATACTCATTCTTACGCGACTCTGAATCCTAACTTATTCCGAGAGGTTTCTTATTTGATGATAATCACACCGTCATCCTTCTCACTTCGATATTAGTCATACCAGTTCAAAATTTTCCAAAATCAATGAGTGGTTAATTCCCATCCTCATACTCTCTCATTCGTATCTCACTTATAAGCAACAACTTCACACTTAAGCATTTTTGGTCAAAGGACTTATGCCCTACTAATAGTCATCAACCACATTTAAATTCAACAGTTTTCATTACCTCGTGACATTGTTGCTCAAATATCACCCGAAATTTTCAAAAATCTGTTACTCGATCCTCATCAATCTTTTTCCAACTTGTAACCTCCGAAATATGAAAATTTTGTTTGCCAAAATTTTACACACACTATTTTACTGTGCGATCCTCTCAAAGTTTTATAAAAATAAATTTATTTTATTTTTCATACGTGCAAATTTTTGAAATCGTGTATGTTATATAAAATAAAGTAAGTAATTACTTATTTTTGACTAGTACCTATGGAATTTTACTTTCACTTTTGCAAATCAATTCTTTTATTCAAAAGATATTTTACTTAGAATAGTACATGTTGCACATAACCCTAGTTTACTAAGAACTTCATTTCATTTCTTACATTGTCACCTAAAATGATTTCTATAAAATTTTCGTTGCTTATTATACAAAATTTTAGTTGCTTATTCGTATCCAAGTCATCATGGAGACTTTACAACCGCCGAAATTGAGAGATTCATGTGTGTGTGTGTGTGTATGTGATGAAGGCACTTACTACCACGTCATGCAGAGCCTTCGGGCATCCACTAACACTTAAACCATTCAAAATTATTGCGTTACCCCAAGGATCTTACTTATTCCGAGAGATTCTCATTTAGTGATATTAACACCATCAGTATTCCGACTTTAGTATTAGTCATAACCAGTTTGGCATTTTGCAAAGTCAAGAAGCGATTAACTTCTCATCCTCGTGCTCTATCCTTCATACCTCACTTTTAGCAACGGCTTCGCACGTGAACATTTTTGGCCCAAAGACTTAGGTCCTGATAATTATCAAAACTACATTTTATTCATTAGTTTTCATTACCTAGTGACATGTCACCCGATGATTCAAAGATTTTTTCACTCATTCTTTTTCAACTCGTAACCTCTGAAATACGAAAAATTATGTTTATCAAAATTTTTACACGTTGTTTATTTGTGCGGTCCTCACGAGATTTATGGACAAATGAAAGTAATAAAACTTTTCTGTCACTTATGCGATTTATAAAATCATATATGTAAGTATATAATTAAATTAATAAATTTACCCTTACTTATTTTGGTTAGTACGTACTAAGTTATGCCTGCAAATTATTTAAAAACCGCTCCTTTATCGAGTTATTTAACTTAAGTCAAATAGTTTTGTGTAAAATGGTACATACTTCTAAATTTACTAGGAACTTCATTCCGTTTATGTTGTCACATCAAACGTTTAAAGGTTTTTCAAAACTTCCTTGGTTGATTTTATTAAAGGTTTTCGTATTAGTCTACACCATGTATGGATCACACTTTTTCTCGTCCTCCTTTTAGGGATAAAGTTTACGATTAAGATCTTAGTTAAAAACTCTTGAGCCACTTTGGATGGCAGTTTTATAAAATTTGTTAGGAAGTCTTTGCGCCCATAAAATGTCCCTTTTAAGGTTAGACTTGGCATAAACGCGGGACTATAAATCAGTTTCCGAGGCACACTCAGTGGTCACCCCATTGTAGGAAAGGCACTAGGTGGATTTCTACTCTCAATATTTCACGGCTAATCGCAACACCCTCGTAAACACCATCTCTATGAATCAGTATATTGAGGTACAAGAAATCATTTTTGAGATCCTTTTTACTTGGAGTAAACCATTCTTTATGACCAAGGGTTCACGTATCTTCTCATCCGCGCATCCCCTTAAGTATAAGGATAAATTCAGAACAAACCACTCGAAGAGTTCACCCTGGTTCAAAGATCACACCTTACGTGCGATTTTCTTTCGGAATTGTAATGTAAAATACTTTAGGAATCTGTGAATCTTGTTATCCTCTTGGAAGGGACTACTTAAGACGTCTATAACACAGATGTGGTTACTCTACGTATTCTTTCCTTCGTTGGTTGCAACTATATGTTGTTCTAGTTAATGTTAACCATAACATCAACATGTAACTGAAAGGATAAAGTTACATTATGGAACTGTGTTTTCATTCCATCCAAGGATAAGTTCGCATGCAGTATGTTGTGATCGCCATGTTTTCCATTCTATCTGTCAGCCTTGTATTGCGACATAAACGCTCAATGTTTTGGATGAGTTGGGTAACATTCATGATGCATTTCATGCATCCAACTTACTGAAGATGCCTGTAAGCCTAAAAACATCATCTTTCCTTTTGTGGGTATATATTCAGATGACATATTCAGGTTCATAAGAAACGAAATCAATTTGTTGATCTCTAAGGTCAAGAGACTCGAGTAATGGCATATACCTATTCTTACTTTTATACGCCCAAGTACCTTTCAAGGTAAGTAGCTCACTTCTGAGCCCACGAGTCTCTCAGAACTTTGATACGCTCCTTCTTCTTCAAATTTCTGTACCGTTGTTAGTCACCCCTCAAAATTTCGAGACGAAATTTTCTTTAACAGGTGGGTAATGTAACGACCTGATTTTTTCGACATATACTTTTGTGCTTATTACTTTCACGAAACTGCGTATTTGTGCGTACTAAGCTTAGGGTTAAAGCCAAAAATAGACTACAAACTTACACAAATGTACTGATGTCACCCACAAACCCATTTCCGTCCTACCGTCGCCTACAAACTTTCAAAAAATATACCAATGTAAACAAAAACTTTCAAAAAGTGTACCAATGTAAACAAAAATGACTTGCTACCGGCTAAACTGGTTAAAAATCAACACGTGTCGTTCGTGGATTGGATCTTAATTCTTAAAAAAAAAAATCAGGTCAAAATTAGAATGCAACAGGTCAAAACTATAAAATGTTGATATTAGCACTTTTTTTGAAAGTTTGTAGACGACAGTAGGACGGAAATGAGTTTGTGAGCGACATCGATACATTTGTGTAAGTTTGTAGCCTATTTTTAGCTTTAACCCTATAACAAAAGCAACTATTCGATCGTCCTAACGCTTTCGCCTTTGCAAATTACCATATTAACTATTAGACAAAACTTATGAATAGTACCAGGGGTATTTTCGTCTTTCCACCTTTTTTTTTCTTTTCCCTTCTTTCTTTCAAGTAACACCACAAAAGCCCCCACACTTTGTTCAAAAATTAAAATCGGCCCCCAACACAGGGGGTTAAAGCGTCAAATCAAAATTTTCATAAAATATCTTAAATAAACTCCACTCAAATATTCAACAGGTCATATCTTCGCTCGCAACGAGTTAAATTTTTCCGACACCATCCTTAAACTCGAAATAATTTTATGAACACAATATCACTAACTATATGCAAAACGGACACTTTTAAAAAAACGCTAAATATTTAGGGTACTTTTCATATATGTTATTTTTATAACATAATCATTGTTGATGACTAAATTTAAACTTAATCTTTATATGATTTCGATACGATAAGCAAAGTCTGTTAAACTAAGTCTCAAAAGTTTTGAACTGTTTCATATATTCAATTGACCATCGACTATTCCCGAGGATTCACGAACGTTTATTTATAAATAGAAATATATATATTTAAATATATATTATATATATAATGGTAATTTGTAATATTACAAAATTTAGTTATTTGAATTAATAAAGTAATATATGATATTATAACTTAAATGTATCTATATAATGTGTATTGAATATATATACATAGTTTCGAATTTATTTGGAAAATGATAGTAACACTCAATTATCATTCGATTGATAATAAACAAGTTATAAACAAACTTGTGTGATTTTAAAATAAACGGTGATCCGAAAATGATATCTATAAATTATAAACTTATTAAAAATGTATTTAGGAGCTGTTTGTTAAATTTTAGATTTTTTTATTTTACCCAGAAATGAGAGGGACAGTTGATGTAATTTTTATTTAACAAATTAAGAATCGAATTTTATACCATAATGACTAAAATAAATAAATATAGTTAATCTAAAAGTTTGGAATTTTTCTGAGATTTTTTTTTTATCCGCCATTGATTATCAATGGAGCACGATACACTACCCGAATTAAAACTGTCAGTAGAATTTATTATTGTTTCACACATTTTAATTTCATTTGATTATTATAATTATTATAATATTATTATTTATTTCTCATTGGTTGAAGATATATCCGTGAACTTAAATGTACTGAATTGTGATATTATGGATTTGGGATTACTGTTCTCTATTAGTTTAATGAATTGAACAAGACAAATAAAATCGAACCTGAATTATTGAAAGATATTTATTACTATTATGGTTCCTGTACTAAATTGGAAGATTTGATTACTGTGTTAAATGGATTGCTAGTACGTTCTTTTTATATAAAAATAGGATATTTTATGATATTAAATATATTATATGTTATAGATTCATATTCATATATCTCTATATATGGGATGCTTATATGATAGATAAACACAGACAACCTTCCACCATCTTCAACCTATACGACATCACCACCCTCCATCACTTTGATAATTTTCCACCATCACAACTCAAGAACTACCATCGATCACCATCTCCTCAAACCATCGGCTACCTTGAACCACTACAACCATCTCATCGATCACCACTTCAAACCCGAACACCCAACGTTGGTATTGATCGGTTTCCTTTCTTCAAAAACTAACACACATTTAATCACCATCATTAAACCAAAACCACGTCACCCTAATCCATGATCAACCCAATCATCACCATATTCAAACCGTCACCCACCATCATTATTTTATGCTACTACTATGCTTCTTTCTGTCTTATATCACGAAACAAACAACCACCATATCGACACCTTCACAAACCACGAGTTTTTCGTTTTCTTTCTTTTTCACCTCGAACAAACCACTTGATATTTCCTTCTCTTTTCCTTAATCGAACATAGAAAACTGCTTCTGCTCAGCTACTATGTCTGTTTAAGTTCGATGACCATCATAAACTTATTTATTTTCGTCCCCACTCGTTGCTACTAAGCTGTGTAATTTTCCTATCTCTATTCCCATTTCTGTTAACAATGAAGAGAAATGATATACGATGGTTGTGATAGTACAGCGAGTTCTAGTAATATTATGATGATATATAATGAAAGAGTAATAATAAATGGAACCTCCTGTTGTTGTTGTTGTTGTTGTTGTTGTTGTTGTTATATGATCGAAACCCACATGTTTCTTGTTACTTTTATGTTGATCACTAAACCACCATCAATCACGACTGCAACCATCATGAATCAACTCTATCTCTCGCATATCTCCCTTTATCCATAAGCCATTATCAACATGCAATTCCTGCATAAATAACCCATTTTGTTGCTTTAAGAATTTCTGTTTTCTATCACCTTTAAATGGTACAGTTGACGATAAATCATAATAAAGTAATACCGAAATGATGATTGAAATGTTTATGATAAAACAACATGGATGTTTACTTTTTCCTATCTTTTAGCCGACAAGTGCAAAAGGGAATAACCCCACTTAGTTTTAAAGCAACCGAAGGGGGGCTGCTAACTACCATCGGTTTCTATTATTTTCTTTCAGCCCGTTAATCTTTTAAAGCCCAAACAAGAGAATAATTTGGGCCAATTACTCATTTCTGGCCCAACAAAGAATTTTGTGTCGAGCCATTCTTGCTTCAGTCTCGGTTACAACACATATATTTCTGTTAGAACCAAATCGCGAACCAAGATGTTTATGTTAGTTTAAAGATGATGATTTGATCACTAATTAGTGTTTTCGGTTTATAATCGGATGAAGTGAGTAAGAATGATGGTTGTGATGTTAATTGATGATGATGATGAGCCGTGGACATAAGATGATGATAAGGTTATACGATGATGATGATGATGATGATAGACTTGATGTTATGATGCTAGTTGATAACTGTTCGGTTATATTAAATCTTTGAATACGCGTATTCTAACTACAATTCACGAGTGCTTCAATGGTTTGGTTGTGTAACCGGGGAACGAGAGGTCACGCGTTCGAGTCCGGGCAGTGGCATTTTATTTTAGAAGCTTGTTTCTTCAAAGGTTGTATTCTAAATTTTTTTTATTATTATTATCATTATCTTTATTATTATTATTATTATTATTATTATTATTATTATTATTATTATTATTATTATTATTATTATTATTATTATTATTATTATTATTATTGTTATTATTATTATTATTATTATTATTATTATTATTATTATCATCATTATTAATTTTAAAAATAATACATTTTATTATTATTATTATCATTAATATTATTATTATTATTATCATTTTTATAATTATTACTATCATTATTATTATTATTACTATTATTAACATTAATATATTTTTTTACAAGTATTATTATTAAGTATTATTAGTATTAAGCTATAACGACCCGGATTTTTCCGATCGTTTTATACTTATGAGATTAATATTTACATAAAATAAACCTTACCAGTATGATAAGCAATCCAAACTGTTGAGACTTATGTTTTTGAAAAGAGTTTCACACAACGTTTGACCGTCCAATTTGACCGATGATATCACGAACTATATAACACACGATAATTATACGATTATGTAGATGTACATATCTATACATATTTAACATGATTTAAGGATGGTTTAACATTTCATTGTGAACTAACAACAATAAGTTATAAGTATACTTTGAGACCACTAACTTAAGTTTTCAAAACGATAACTATATGTAACGTTCTTTGACATATATACTTACAATCTATAATGTGTTGGTGATCTATGTCACCAATATGATTTAAGTGTAATGGGATTAATTTGTAACCAAAATAATCTTGATAAATATCGATCAAGTTTGGGGAAGTGTGGAGTGCACACTTGTTTGAACTTATCTTGATTATGACGGGGGTTCGGGGGCAGCGCCCCCGATAAGCGGGGTCCAAGGGGTGGCAACCCCTGGCGGGGTCCAAGGGGCAGAGCCCCTGGTTGGGTTTTGGGCTAACATTGCTTTATTAAAAATGTCTTAAAATTTTATTTTGGCCCGGTTTGACCCAAAAATAAAAGCCCAGTTTTGAGCCTCTTTTACAGTTATAAACCCGTCCATATTTGAATTCTCGTTCCGATTCCTCAAAATTTCTACAAGTATATCTAGGGTATATGTAACTGTATCATACCCAGCTTCTATACGTATTTACTATTGGTATATACCAACAATAGACTTCAATGATCAGCCACTAGACATGATGTTACATGTGGGAACCAGCCATTTAACCTCATGTGTGACTTTTGTGCAAGAAAACAAACTAAATCTCCTATATATCCATTCCATAATCATGCTATTTTGCACACACACACACACACATACAATTTCATTTCCAATTTTTTTTCAAGTTAATTCACTCCCTAATCTCTCTTCATTTACCTACTCAAGAACGCATCAATATAGTCATCCGATTTCAAGGAGATTACTTCCAATCTTTCAATCCCACTCCACCACTCTTTTGATTCCAAGATTTTTCTTACCTTTTCCAGTAGCTTTGTCCAAGTAGCTTGAGGTAGTAACCTTATTCATAACCTTATTCGATTCATATTTATATAGCTATCTTATTTTGTGTTGTAAAATTTTAACAACAAGAACATAGTTTAAGTGATTTCAAACTTGTTCGCAAACTAAATAGATCCTTCTAATTTGATTTTTAAAAACACTTCAAGACCTGTAATATATCATATTATGACAAAATTGGATTAATCATATCTTGGCTAATTAACATAATATTTAATATATATTTACTTATGATTTGATTTTATATATTTTAGGACCACCCGTAAACAACACGAGAAGATTAATCATAAGACCTCATGATTGTACGCAACACGTCATTTGACAACACGGTACTTTATGTATGCAACACGTCACTTGACAACATGGTACCATGGGTCGAGATTAATTCTGATCAATACGAATACGATGGGGTCTTTATTTATTTTATTTAAGCAACTAATTGTGGACCACTAACATCGGACTGCTAACTACGGACTAAGAAAATATTAAAAGTATTAAAAGTATATATATATATA